>NC_139665.1:10727088-10734588 GCF_951799395.1 Argentina silus
ACACACACACACACACACACACACACACACACACACACACACACACACACACACACACACACACACACACGTACACCCACAGCATACATTTACATACGTATACAGCAACACACTGACTGAGTACTGTGTGTACCTCACCGAACACGATGCACAAAGCTTCCTTTAAATGACATTCATATTATACACACATCTTCGACCCGATCACACACACCCAGAAATTACACATGCATGTGTGCTAACACACCTTCTCCCAAACAAAATTTACCTTTGCGTACATACACACACATACATAGACACACACATACACACACACACACATACAGACAGACAGACACACAGACACACACAGACACACACAGAGACACACAGAGACACACATACACACACAGAGACACACAGAGACACACAGAGACACACACACACACACACACACACACGGCCGACAACAGCCTCTCTGAAACCAATTTACATTGATAAAAACAAACGCTGGCACAAACAAGCTCATCAGAGGCAGCCAGAGCTTGTTAGGCAGGGTAACACATGCATGCCAGCCTCTCCTCCGTAAGCATCCAGAGGAAAACACTAACAAACACATCCATTCCACTAGGGGGGGGGGTGGGGGGGGGGGGGGGGAGAGGAGGAGGAGGGGGGGGGGGGGTTGAGGGAGGATGAAAAGAGCAATGAGGAGAGAGACAGATGGAACACACACTGTTCACTGACTTCCCCGTATATCAACTCTGTGGCTGTCGGCAACTCTTGGCCCCGGCTTTAATAACACCTCACTCTCACCTTGGAGTCGGGGGAGGAGGACCTTCTTTTAGCAAAACAAAAGTCAGCGAGGAAGTATCGGTGAAAGAACCGCTCACGAAGCGAGGAGCTACAGGACTGAAACTGCTCTCAGTGGCCAACCGGGCTTAATAAAATGGTGAAATGAGGAAAAGAACATAATCAACCAATGAAAAATATGCCATGAGAGAGTATTGGAACAGAAAAAAACAAAACAGAAAAGAACAGAACAAAAAAATCCAAAAAATCACATGGGTTGAGGTTGCTTGCGTACGTTCTGGTTGCCGTGGTTACTGGCAACAGGAAGCGTAGAAACCATCCGTCGCTCCGTCCCGAGGCCGGGGGAATCGCGCGAGCGTAGAGCATGCTGGGATACTACGGGGTACGCTCCCTCCCGGGGAGTAGCTATGGGCCGGGGGAGGCTGGAGGAGGTAGAATATCGGAGGACGGGGCTCGTTGTAACGCACGGGACGGAATGCGGAATGGCGTCAAACGCGCGTTCCTCGTTCCTCATTCCGTTCCGTGCGTTCCAATGATCATCTACCTCCGCCAGCCTCCCCTGCCACTGACGGGCAGCACTGCTTGGTTGCCATGGAGAGAGACACACGCACAGGAGCCTATCAAGGATTGGTTAATCCAGCAATAAGAGTGAGAGGGCACTAGTCACTGATTGCGGAGCCAAAAGAGCAAAAATGCGCACACACACACACACACACACACACCACACACACACACACACACACACACACACACACAGGTAAACTAAGGCTCTTTAATCTCGTGGCAGCAGGAGGGGAACAAAGAGAGAGGGGGGGGGGGGTCTAGCCTATGTAATCCCAGCCCAGGTTATTACCCTCAGCCCAGGCCCAACCACTGATCTATGATCTGTCTGTCTCCCCCAACCCTAATGATTTCCCCTTTACGACGCCCCCCTACCCCGCCTCCCTCATCTCTCCTCTCCTCTCCTCTCCTCTCCTCTCCTCTCCTCTCCTCTCCTCTCCTCTCCCGCGCCTTGTTAGGAATGCTAAACAGGAGAGGACGTAATGACAAAGAGAGAGAGAGAGAGAGGATGTGGGAGAAACAAACACACACACACACATCAACAAACACACACTCATCCAGGCAGAGTAAACAGATAGAAATGCAAAACACATGCTGAAACATGTTATGTAAACGTGAACACACACACACACAGCGTGCGCGCACACAGACCCAGACCCAGACCCAGACCCAGACCAGACACACACACACACACACACACTTCTACTCTCTTACCTGAGTGTGACCTGGTTCATCTGGCTGCAGGGACCTCGGTCTGCTGTCTGTCCATGGCTCCTCCCTTGTGTGTCAGTGCATGGCCACCACTGCTGCTACTGCTGCCGTCCTGTCAGGACGCACACACACACACACACACATACACACACACACACACACACACATACACACACACACACACACACAGTCAAGTCTCTCTGCTGCTACAGTCCTCTGCTGCTAGAGACCTCCCCATGAACCAAACTACCCCCCCGTCCCTGTCCCCTTGGTCACATCAATCACCTTCAATCTACTTCACACAATGACCAACATCAACGTGGTTCAGCTCTGTGACATCAGATGCCCCCCCCCCACTCTAACCAGTGTCTCACTTACCTTCATTCACTCTGTTCCCCCCCTCCTCTATTGGCTCTTCTTAGTCCCTTCTCTCCATCTCTTCCTTTCTCTCTCTCTCTCTCTCTCTCTCTCTCTCAAGCGAAAAAGGCTATTTTTAAAAGTCACGCAGCGCAAACAACAGCCCGGGGGGGTGTAAATAGTGAAGTACAGAAAAAATGGATGGCAACTGTTGAAAAGACAAAAGGAGGAGGAAGAAAAAAAAAATACGCCCCCCAAAACGCTCTACAGTGAAACGAGGAGTGTCCTATTACGTTTTCTGCCTCGTCAGGTTCATTGTGTCGACCCCCCCCCCCAATGTCCTAATGACACATACAGGGGGGGGGCTCCCTGTCCCATCTACCTCTCCCACACCGCCCCTCCTCCGCTCCCCTGGCCCAGGACCCTCTGTCCAACCCCCCCCCCCTACACACACACACACACACACACACACACACACACACACACACACACACACACACACACACTACACACAGCGATGTTGCCGTGCACACAAATAGTGACCCACTTATTAGGTCACCATGCGATTAACCCACAATGGACCACATGTTACTGCAGGGGTCGGGGGGGGTGGTCGGGGGGGGGGGGGGGGCTGTGAGAGAGAAAGAGGGGAGCTGGTGTCTCCATTGTTGTTGTGCATCTTCCTCTGGTCCATTAGGAGCTGAGTGTTCCCAGGCCCGCAGGAGCACACGGAGCGTACTGGATCATCCAAACACGGGACTGAACCGAGGCCCACATTAAACAACAGGGATGCTTTTGAATTCGCTGTTTAAAAGCTCCAGACGTTGACAGTCTGACCGATGCCTCATACTCTCACGTTGCCTCAATGTCGAGAGGAAGTTGGAGGCTGCCGTACGTACGCTTTTTGTTTGTGTGTCTGGCTGAGGTTGTTTTCCCCGTCTGGAGAGGCTACTGTGACTGAAAAACTATGCCAGAGTTGACATGCGCGCTTGATAAATGAGGTGTGTGAGGTTGTTGACGCTCACATGAGAAATGAGGTGTGTGTGTGTGTGTGTGTGTGTGTGTGTGTTTTCTCTGGGAACGTTTTTGTGATTCTGGTATGTGTCAGGCGTATGAAAGATGGTGTGTGTTTGTGTGTGTGTGTGTGTGTCAGAGTGTGTGTGTGTGTGTGTGTGTGTGTCAGACGTCTGTTTGTAAGATCACAGGTTCAGTATGCTTCACTGTTAACCTTGACCCCCCCATCAAATCCATCATAGAACCCCTTTACTCAGAGCTGAAGCATTACCCTCGAGGGAAGAGGTTGGAGAACACACACACACACACACACACGCAATTACTGTCGTGCCTAGTTGACCTCTCCTTGTCGAGCTTCTTCTCTGACGTCTACTGTTTACCTTAGTTCCCATCAGGGGAGGCTGGCGCAGGTAGAAATCGGAGGACGGGCTCGTTGTTATGGAATGAGGAATTGTATCAAACACGTGTGTCTCCAACACCGGTTCCCATGCAAAGCGACTGTGCAGTACATAAACATAACAGGCCACGACAAAAACAAAGTAAGCCATTTCACCTTTCACCGACATTGTACAGCCATTGCCCTGATATTGAAGTGTGAGGTGAGGGGGAAAAATCAGCTGGTTCGGAGTGTCACTGTGATGCTTTCAAGATATGGAAGTGCTCCCAAATTCATGTAATTACAGCTTAGGGACATAAGAGAGAGAGAGAGACAGAGAGAAAGAGAGGGGTGGGGGGGAGGAGAGAGAGGGGGGGAGGGAGAGAGAGAGAGGGAGAGAGAGGGGTGGGAGGGAGAGAGAGAGAGGGAGAGAGGGGGAGAGAGAGAGAGGGAGAGAGAGAGAGAGAGAGAGAAAGGGCGAGAGAGAGGGAGAGAGTGACAGCTAGGAGAGGATTGGTTTCACCTGAGCAGCTCCACCAAAGAGAGAGCAGGTCTGCATTTGATGCCTCATTTGTGCGTCCCAGAACTTCACTGTAGCAGAGAAAATCAATTAGGAGACGACTCCAGGTTTATCGCTGGATTGACCTTAATTACACCTAATCTCACTCACTCTGCAGAGAGAGTAGAAAGAGAGAGAGAGAGAGAGGGGAAAAAGGCAGAGAGAGAGAGATATATAGAGAAAAAGAGAGAGAGAGAGAGAGGTGGAGGGATACAGATGAGGTGGTAGGGTGCTTATCTCCGATCCCAGGATCTTATCTCTTGATTGATATTCTGGGGGCACAGGATTTAAAAGTGCTGTCAGAAGTGGTAAACTGTAAGTCTGTACCACTCCGAACTTTTTGCTGCAGGCTCCACCTGAGTTGTACTGTACGCGATGACCCTCCCCCTCCGCCCATGCTACTGTTTACAAACCGACGTGCCCGCATTGCGCGGAAATTACATTTGGAAAAAGATTACGTTTTTTCCAATGCCAGCGTTTCGCAGGTGAGCAGTGTGCATTCAATTATCGCGGGAAAAAAAATCCGTTGAAATCCCCGCCCTCCCTTCGAAGCACTACTTCTCGATTCGTCGGCAGAATCGCTAGCGAAATTCACCGGATCGGCACTTTCCGACGGGTGTGTGAGTTTCTGACTTGGTGAGACCAGTAGGGTACTGATCCATAACATCCATGTAAAAAGACCTATTGTAGCATTGGGTTATGGGGTGGGTGTGGGTGTGGGTGTGTGTGTGTGTGTGTGTGTGTGTGTGTGTGTGTGTGTGTGTGTGTGTGTGTGTGTGTGTGTGTGAGTGTGTGAGAGAGAGAGCTACTGCATGGTACCAGAGACACCACACTCAACCAAACAGGATCGATCTCGTCTTAACCCATCTTATCTACTGCCCAGGTACAGGTTTGATGGTCTGGTGCAGCAAAGACAAGGAGGTAAAGTTTACAGCTGGCCCAGAACAGAGCAGCACATCCTGCCCTTCACTGCAACACTCAGGGCTCATGTGAACAACAATGCATGCTAAGTCTCTCTTGGCTCAAAGCAGAGGACAGACTCACCGCCTCGCTTCTTGGATTTCAGAGAAACATCTCTGTGTTAAAACCCCAAAATTGGCTGTACAATCCCCTCACAGACAGTTCTGACAGGCAGGATTAGTCCTCCTCCAGACAGGGAACCAATGGTCTGTTTGAAGTCCCCAAACCAAATAACTAATGTCATGAGACGTACAGTAATCTACAGTATAGGGCAACAGTCATATGGAATTCCCTACTGTCACAAATGGCCCAAGCGACCAGCAAAAAACGACTCACAAGATCCCTTGCAGCGCAACTTGGTGAATATGACATGAACACGGTTTAATTTCCATGTTTTGCTTTCATGTTCTTGTCTTTATAATGTTTTTTGAACGCTTTTTTGGTTTGTCTGTTTTTTAAATAATGAAATCCTGATTTTGACTGTTATGTACAATGTCATGTTTACATGTTTCATGCATGTGCAACAGCTAATGGGGGATCTGTATTTCTGAATAAATAAATAAATAAATAAATAAATAAATAAATAAATAAATAAAAGAGAGAAACGTTCTTTAAACGCACTGTGTGGCTGGAGTAAATGCTGTGATTGTGGCTGTGATGCTCATGTGGGGGGGGACGTGTCTGGCTAGCCGGGCTGTTTCTGGAGCAGAACCAACAGCGAACAACCGCTGCCTGGCGGTAATGGCTGCCTTTTATAGCCATGGTACCCAGTCCAAAATGAGGAGGCGCGCTGAGAGCCTCTGTGATTCTCTGAGTCACCCGTGTCAGACGCAGAGAGCAACAAAAGCTCTCTCTCACGCACGGTCAGCCGGCACACAAGGTGAACCCACTCAACCTGCCTCTCAAAACCAAAGCCTAACCGCGTCCCTCCCTCTCCCCCCAACTCAAAAAGAAAAGACAGCACAGAGTTTTCTTAATGGCTACCCATTTCCAAAAGGAGAGCACTTGAAAAGTCGACCGCTTTCAAACTCCTGGCTCAGGTCTTCAGTCTGCCAAATGAGTCTCTCTCTCTCTCTTTTTTCTCTCTCTCTCTCTCTCTCCCTCTCTCTCCCGTGGCTGGCCCTGTAGTAGGTTCTCGAGGGACCTGTTTGTTGCAGGGCCCAGGTACATGGTTCAAAGAGCCAGAAAAAAAAACAGGATTCTGGGGTTCTTTCTCTCTCTCTTCTTTCTCTCTCTCTCTATTATCTATGTGTGCGGGTGGGTGTCCAGGTGCAGACAGCCAGTAGAGAATAACCGTGAGGGGGTAAACAACAGGGCCGGTGGTGGAGGCAGCATTCCCAAACACAGGAGGAACAGGGGGGAAGAGGGACAGACGCAGAAACACAGGAGGAACAGGGGGGAAGAGGGACAGACACACAAACACAGGAGGAACAGGGGGGAAGAGGGACAGACACACAAACACAGAGCCGAGACAATGGGGAGACGCGGACCGTGTCGAACGTATCGCATTACACTTGCATGCCCCTGTTACGGAGTGTTTGGGAAAGCTGAGGGAGCATTGTGTGTGTGTGTGTCTGCGTGTGTGTGTGTTCCTTCCGCTGTGGCAGACTTCCTTTCAAGGATGTCCTTTGGGAGTTGCATTCAGGGGGCAGGTGTGGGTCAAGGAGAGAGGGGGCCGGCGGGTGTGTGTGTGTGTGTGTAAGTACAGATGCACGTCCTCCCACCCACGGAGAGGGGCAGGGGCGAGGTAGTGATTTGTTCTGGTTAACGGGGTTGTCGGTAGCTGGTTTGTTTTTGCCAGTCGAGAGAGACCTGGATGCTGGAATGGCCATTATGGGCAGAGGACATTGACTGGCATGAAAAACAAACCCCTCCCAACACAGAGTAGAGAGAGACACCTGAGCCACCTAGCAAGCCACTTTTAGCATATCCTAGCATGCTAGGACACCTAGCATCTTTTCCCAGTCTCCTAGAATGCTAGGACACCTAGCATCTTTTCTCAGTCTCCTAGCATGCTAGGACACCTAGCATCTTTTCTCAGTCTCCTAGCTTTTTTTTCCTCCCCATTTATGGTTCTGTTTATCTCTCTCTCTCTCTCTCTCTCTCTTCGCCCTCTCTCACCATGTCAGGTCTGCTGCCGTGGTCGTCAGAGAGGGGCGGGGCGAGGGCCGAGTCA
>NC_139665.1:10739588-10742088 GCF_951799395.1 Argentina silus
CGGCCGCCTCAAAGAGACGGAAAGAGAGAGAGATGAAAAACAGAGGGTGGAGGAAAGAAGAAAAAAGGTACAGGGAGACAGGCAGAGAGAGAGAGAGAGAGAGAGTGTGTGTGTGTGTGTGTGTGTGTATGCTCGGACATGCTCCATGAATCTGGCGTTTGATAAATTAGCACTTCCCTGCGTGACGCTCTCATTAAACGGTCTTGGCACAGGAAATGACCACTTAATGATCGAGAAAACAAACAACTGAATCTTAACAGGGAAGACAACAACCATACCAGTACGGGGGGGGGGGGGGGGGGGGCGCGCTCCTGGTGGTTCTGAATCATCTGCATCCACAACTGTGAACTCCGAGGGATACAAAAACAATAAGCAATGAAACGCGAGGAGGAAACAGATCATCAATCATGGAGAAAGATGTCACGCTTTTCCCTCTCCCTTTTCTCCCATGATTCAATATCCTGACATCTACCCGCCCCCCCAGGCACAGGAAATTGGCCTGATCAGAGAATCGGCCGGTGAGAGAGGAGAGGAGGAGAGGAGGAGAGAGAGAGAGAGAGAGAAGGCAATGACAGAAAAACAATCTCAGAGTTTGACTAATGAGTGCCCTCTCGGTGAATACCTTTCAGATTTATTTATTCTCTCTCTCTCTCTCTCTCTCTCTCCTTCCCCTCTCCCTCTCTCCCTCTCTCTCTCCTCTCCCCTCCCTCCCTCCCCCGGGAGATGAGAGGTAACTAATGTGGGATGTGATGAGATGACAGATGAGAGACAGGCCGATGGATCTTTGAGTTTCACAAACCATTCCATGAAGGACTTAGTAGTTTGGTGACTGTTTCCCTCAAACCGCCTCATAACACCTCCGCCATGTTCGTCAAGTTCATCTCGAAGTGGAGAGGAATATGTATCCATCGATGTATAAAAGATAGGTCAGACGAGCTGCTCTCAGATCAGTTTTCTCCACTCAATTCTGACTTGAGTATAAGAGGTTAATGTAGAAGACTGACACTGGACCGGTTCTTATACGTCTGTGCAGACGCGCGCAACAATCTAGAAATGGAAAAATACGCTGTCAAAAAGAGTGACCATATTATGGGCTAATATAATTATGTTGATTAAGAAATGCTTAAGGTTACACGTCACAATTCATAATGTAGGCCTCCACAAAGAGAGTTATCCAAAATATAAAAATGAGCTGCATCGTTTTTTTCTCAATAACATGCCCACAACAAATGAAGATATTCACCGATGTTCATGTTTATGTAAAAACATTTCAAAACGTTTTTTTTTGTTTCGCTTGCCAAGACCTACTTCTGGGTGTGGTACATGGTCAATGTACAAAATGAAACGGGAGAGCACATTTCACCTAACAACGCTCTTTGGCTGCTCCACGAGTCACCTGCAGCTCTCGTGAATTTAACGAAAGAGTTAAGAAGTACTACGTGAGCGACTACTACGTTTTCGGAAACCGTAAGAGTGACTTCAAGAAGTACTTCACGCTACAAAGCTTTAGGGGAAACTCACCCCAGAGCCACACTGGGGATTAAGAGGGCTCATGTGAGCTAAAGGGGGCTAAAGATCTCTGAGGGGGGGGTGTTAAGGACTGCTAACATGCGTGCTGAAGGGTGCCGACATGTGCCAAAAAGGTGCTGCCGTGTGTCACAAAGAGTGTTGCCGTGCTGAGGAGTTGAAAATCTCAAATTGATGATTTTCCCGACAGTGATGATGGTTTTTGCTAGCGAGGTGATTAAAGACTGTTTACTACCATAGGGCATTCATTTACATGTCTCCCTGCCTCCGCCTCTTGTGTGATTTGTATTCAATAAAACAATTGTCTTGGTGTTATTTCTTCCCCCCCGCCACCCCCGTGTGGCAACATTGATATGGGTCTGGGGAAGCAGCCTGTCAAACCAGCGTTGAATAATGTAACCCCCCCCCCCCCCCCTCCCCTGCTCGCCACATTATCATAACCCCCCACACGAATGCAAATAACAAACCTCTGTTTATTGTCATGTAAAGACCGTCGACAATCACAACGCTGGGTGCGTAACCAAGGTGCTGTGCAGAGCGTGACTAGACTCCATGTCTGTTGAGGGCACGTGTATGTACACTCACCGGCCACTTTATTAGGTGCACCTTGCTAGTACCGGGTTGGACCCCCTTTTGCCTTCAGAACAGCCTTCATTCTTTGTGGCATATATTCAACAAGATGCTGGAAACATTCCTCAGAGATTTTGGTCCATATTGACATGATAGCATCATTGCTGCAGATTTGTCGGCTGCACATCCATGATGCGAAACTCCCGTTCCACCACATCCCAAGGTGCTCTATTGGATTGAGATCTGGTGGACTGTGGAGGCCATTGGAGTACAGTGAACTCATTGTCATGTTCAAGAAACCAGTTTAAGATGATGTGAGCTTTGTGACATGGCGCGTTATCCTGCTGGAAGTAGCCATCAGAAGATGGGTACACTGTGGTCATAAAGGGATGGACATGGTCAG
>NC_139665.1:10747088-10917088 GCF_951799395.1 Argentina silus
GTTGCAGCCTGCAATACTGCGCGGAGGGACACGGTAATGCGTACTTCGACAGAAAAAACAAGTTCCACCACAAAGTAATGGACTGAACGTTCATTTGACTTCAAAGTGATGGTGGAAATTAGCTTCGATGGACTGCCATCGTTTTTACTAGCTGTCATGCAAATAGCATTGTGGCTCATGAGGAAAATGCAATCGGGTGAAGGACCTCCATATGAATGACAGCACAGACAGGTTCCAAAATCTGTAGCCATCGATCGACAGTACTTCTGGGAAGTAGTATGCTGTACATAGATAGGGTTAATGTTGTAGAAGGACGGGACATTTTTGTCTCCTCAGGCCTCAGGGTCAAATTCCTGAGCAGTTTTTTGCCCCCACTCCATATGCTCAGTTTGTTGTGACAACCTGATCCACACAGTGTGTTATTGTTATTGATTCCTATTAAACTCAGGGACCCTACAAAAACAACGATTTTCATTCCTATATCCCATCAACTACTATCCTTGCACTCAGATGGACACTATTCAACTTACTGAGTGCATTTCTCTAAACAGTGCAACTAGGAACGACCCTCCGCTTTGGGCAATTCACATCACGGAAATTATAATAGAAATGACATCGTGCCGACACCTAAGAATGTCATTCATGTCTATTAATGTGCCTTTTGCTCTCTCTGCTTCCAGGAGTAAAACCTGACCAGAGGGTAAATTAACAATTGTAAATCTGATGAAAAAGACCTTTGGTCTGTGCCTTGCCACAAGTGGGCCCCATCAATATGACAAAAACATTGTCTACTGTACAGTATACAGGATAGAGGCCTATCATATGATGTCTGATTAAATGGCAAAGGTGCAATTAGGCTTCAAGCCATGAAACAACAATCTGTATTGTAATTGGGAGAAAAGTGCTGTTTTATCATTGATTGTTCTAGAGAGTTCATACTCCCCTACCGATGCCAATCCAGTTCTGCTGGCTGAGCCCCGCGAGCAGAGCAAACCACACGATCAGGCTGATGACGTCATTGGCTAATCAGCAAGTCCATTTCCTGCAATTAGTCTTCATTCAGACACTTGTAACTGCCTCTCCTGTAACCCTCTGAAAATAGCCCTACAAAATCGGATATTTTGAAAACGCATATTTTAGTCATGCATCACTTCTGCAGCAGAAGTAAAAGAAAGAAAAAGAGAAAAAATAGTAAACAGACCTCCTTATGGCTTTCCAATCAAGAATCCAAATGAGTTTAATTAAACCCTCACATCCCCCCTTTAGAGTGGATCCAAATCTAAAACCAACAGTTTCATCGACTCATAATGATCCCATTCGTAGGATCTCTTCCGAATGGGACTAATGCATTAGCTGTGCTACAAGCCTGCCATCCCGACAGCTGGGATGAGGAAGCGTGAGAGCACTGATAAACAATTTGACATTTTTCAAAAAGGGATCAGCTGGGATATCCGTGCCACCGTCTACGGCGTGGAACCAGAGCCCTTCATGGCATGTGTGCTCAACAATTAAAAGCCAAATGAGGAGAGATGGAAGGAATCATTAGTTTTCCCATGAAATTAGATTTCTCATTTGGCTGCGTTTGATGGTGGGGAGGGGGAGGAGGGGGGGTGGGGGGTTGTTTTTGAGGGGCGGATGTCCTTATGGGTCAGGAAGGTTGTGTGTGTGTGAGAGCGTGTGTGTGTGTGTGGATTAAGGAGTGACAGTCCATTTATGAGGATCCGCTATGCTTCCTGGGTTTAATTCCTGTTGCTGTGGAGACTCTGCCAGGAGTCTCTCTCTCTCTCTCTCTCTCTCTCTCTCTCCCTCTCTCCCTCCCTCCCAAGCAAGCTGCACTTATCGTAGCCAAAGCATCTTACACCCAACATGAAATATAGATAGAACGGACGGAGACAATGAGCGACTTCCAAAACACTCACAGCCCATTGTAGCTATCCGCTTTGCATGTGCACACTCAGCCAGATGGTTATGACAGGTCTTCTGTATGGAGGGAGCCGGTAGTGGCAGTGGGTAATGTGCAGCCCCGGTTCTGGTGAATGGCAGTGAATGACAGGTCTGGCGTGGTAAATGGAACATGTGGGAGAGGTAAAGTGGTCCCTCTGTTATTATCGCCACTTGAAGAGGAGTAGGGAGGCTTTCTGGAGCGCTCCCTTCCCTTCCCATAGCCAGTCTCCTCTCCCACCAGATCAGCAGTCATCAGGAACACCGTCTGATTATGGGGATTATAGGCGAGCACGCGCGCACGCATGCACGCACCCACACACACACACACACACACACACACACACACACGAGCTGTAACAGCATTATGATTGGCTTGAAAGGTGTGTGTGGGTGTGTTTGAGAGAGAGAGAGAGAGAGAGAGAGAGAGAGAGAGCAGGAAGTGTGTGTCTACATGTGTTTCAGTGAGACAGAGGTAGAGACAAAAAGAGAAGCCATACGAGAGAGAGAAAGAGAGAGAGAGATAGAGAGAGAGAGAGGTTTTCTCTAACCAAACAAACAGAGGAACCATGATACTCAAAGATATCTGCCACCTTACCACTAGACCCCTTCACTGCAGTAGACAGTGTAAATACAAAGTGAGGGGTTAGTTGGACAGAGGTCCCTGATTTGAGACCAGCTGCTGCCCCCCCCCCTGTCTCCTTGATGTCCCGCAGAGTCTCTCCCTGTGTGTAAAGCTCTGCTCCAGAGGATGGAACAGAGTGGGGGTCATCCTCTGAGTGTTTAATTGACTGAGCTAGCCATTTCCACTTCCCCTCCTTCAGGGGACGGTGTGGGGGAGACAGCAGCCCTCATTTATCAGGGCCAGGACCAATATTTATGAGGGGGCTGGTGGATGGTGTTCCTTACTAGGGGGTTAATGGAATATCTTTGTGTGTGTGTGTGTGTGTCTAGGCAGTTATTTTTTTTGGAGGGGGGGGGGGGGCAGGACTGTAATCAAATCATGGTTGCTCCGCATCTCCACCCTCATCAACCACCAGTGGAGCGAGAGGTACCGCACCACAGCAGGCGGGGGGGGGGCGCAGAGGCAGAGACTGCCCAGATAATGGAGCTTGCTCTCGCCGGACAAATAGCTGCCTATTATCTCTCATTAGCATCCGTGGCTAACATGGCACACATACTGTGCAGCGGAGGGGGCTCACAATGGAAGCCTCGTCCATGATTGATGGAGAGAGGTAACGCTGACAATAACGGGACAAAAGCAGCAGTTTTTTCTTTTTCTTTTTTTTTTTTTAATACAATTCGCCGTCGCAAAAGGCAAAGAAAAGATTCGCATGATCAAACAAAAGAAAGGAATGAGAAATGCATCTTATCGATTTTTTACAGGCTCCGCTTTTTTGTTCACGCGGGGAATGGCACTACCGAGAGGCGCGGTGACGGTACGAGGCCTTCTGTGTCGTGTCGAGCCTATCGAGTTCCGCACACTCCATGACCGTCCTCAGTGTGCACAACAATACACAACCAATACACAAATTGGCCTGAGGGATAAAAAGAGAGAGTTAACAGGGTTGGGTTATAAACAAACTGGGTAGACAGCGTCTACACAACATCTTTCGTGTGAGTCCACCGTGCCTTGAAACAAGGATATGATCCTCACTCTAAAAACACGCATAAAATGGCAGCCTGATTCAACCAGACTCTTCTCTTCTTTGGCTTCTTAAAATGACTCATGCTCATTGCGTTCCAAAAAACGAGAGAGAAAGAGAAAGTTCTTTTTGCAAAGTTATTGACTGAGTTCAAACATCTATTATTTACTCCTGTCCCCCTTTAGAAGGAGGATTCCTCCAGACTGGCAGTCCTAGAGGTACGGAACCAGTACGTTTGCCCTGTTTAAACAGCAATTGTTATTGCACAGCACAGCACAGAATGAATATTCCAATTTAATTTCGTATTCCGTTCTTGCTGACTAAGTGTTGGTAATTTATCATTCCTCTGCTTCCAGCTTTATGAATATGTATGACAACCAGTATATTAGCACATCTTAGGAATGCATAATGTCAAATTAGAAGGAATGAAAATAGCCTTCATAGAAAGTGGAGCAATGACAGTGTGTGTGTGTGTGTGTGTGTGTGTGTGTGTGTGTGTGTGTATGTGTGCGTGTGTGTGTGTGTGCGTGTGCTTCTGTTTCAGTGGCACTATTGTCACTGTCAAAATACATACAGAATGTGGAGATGAGCAGTATTGAGGTCTTAAGACAGACAGATACCGGGCGACTTTTCCAAAGTCAGACGAGCCCAACCAATGACAGTATCTCATACTGCACGGTCAATTCCTGCCTTCTTGTGCATTGAGAGAAAGCAAAAGACATGATAGCCAGGCGCCGACAGCAGCCGGTGTCTGTTCTTAAAAATATATCTTTGGAATTTGTAAGGATCATGATCATTTTCATTTCGATACAGTATACAGTTGGGGACAATTATGTTGTTTCATTGTAAACCATTCCTGGGTGCTTTGTTTCCAAAATGCGATTTCATGAAGCCATGCACACGTTTAAGGCCTCCAGTACTCCTACTCTACTCCTTTCTGCCTGGCTTTGGATGAAGCAAACAGAAACAGACTGTACAACCCCCCCCCCCCCCCCTCGCCCCCCCACATTTTCTGCTAACAATGCATCACACTAGTTTCGAGAGAAATACCTTTCAGAGGACGTTCCCTCTTCCCGTGGTTGATTTGTGACAAAAGAGAACAGAAACGCAAACAACTGACATGACCTGCAAAACCTCTCTGTGAAATACCAACGGTATGACGTAAACCATCGCTCACCTGCTCATTGTGAAGCGTACTAACCAGAAAATGTTCCCTGAACATCACCTGAGCCCAGGTGAGACGGCAGGCCTTACCTTGTCTCTGTCCTCCACCAGGTCAGTCAGCAGGTCGTCCTGGTCTAGGATGCCCCCGTCAAAGTACTCAACATGGTGGGTCCGCACCACAAACTCCCCGCCCTGCGGAGGGGAACAGAAGACTCATTAGGTTGATCCCACACTTTTAATGAGTGGGTTATAAGGGTTTATCGTTCATTCTAAGACTATCAATATTCAACCGGTTATAAAACCTTTTACCAACCATAAAAGGAGACCTGTTATTAGGAATGCTATAACCACACACTTTGCAGGTGTACAATACATTGTAGTTTGAAAAGAGCTTATGGTGACCTCCCTGTTGTATGTCTTGTATCAGTGTCTCTCACTCACCACAAAAGCTGTAAACAATAATCTGTGGAAAACATAATGACCTAAATCTATGACAGTTCTTGTTGTACAGTAAATGTGTGTGTGTCTGTTGATGGGGGGGGTTTGGGGGGGGGGGGGGGGTAGGGAGGGGTGGCTAGAAAGGAACTTTCCAGTTTCCCCGATTCCATGGGAAGGGGGCGGGCTCATTCCTGCAGCGTTTCTCCAACCACTATTGCAACACAGGGCAGAGGGGATCGATACGAGGAATCACATTCCTTGTACTATCAAAGGAAACAAGACCTTTTGTTCATGATACAATCTGAAACCTGTGACATTTACAAAACGATACAAACTGAGAAGTGGACACTAATACCAGCTTCCCCGTGTTGTTGCCAGCACAGCCTGAGTGGCGATACCACACAAAAAGCAGTGGAGATGTTTGCCTGAAACCCTGTGCTACCAAAACAATGAGTGAACAAGGCAAAGCTACAGTACAGGGCCTTCTCAGATCTGACCTCTTCAGTGGATGACAGTGAACATGACAGAACCTACAAAGCTAGGCTATGTTCTGAAAGGATAATTAAACAGCAATTTATTGTACTAGGCTGTAAGCCTAGGGAATAGCCTGTGTAGTACTAACAGTCTCAGTGTTGGAGTGAGGCATCATTGAAGCATGTTTTTCAACGGGCTTCTTGCTCTGCTGCATCGAAATGAGGATTACAGGACACAAAGAACATGTTTTGCTTTCACAATGGCAGGAGCACAGAGAGAAAAAAAGCCCACTCTTAAACAAATAGTTAATCAGACTGGAATTTCAAATCTCTGGCAGCGGGCCAGCATCTCTTTTCCTAGAGTGATGGAGGATTTCACAACGATACAACCCGACTTGATTGGCAGACACGGCACAGTGGTATTCACAGATGTATCTATTCTATACACAGAATACTGTTGAGGAATGACTATGACACTAGAGATGGGAGACTATACAGTTTGTGTATCAGAGGGTACCGTGCTCAACCATGTGAACCAGTGTTGAGGGTAGGGAGGTGTTGCCTGGGGAGCCAGCCTGAACCTAGGTTTCCAGGCATCGCACAAATACCTCCCTTGAAAAACAGGTTTCACCTGTGGGACGGCATGAGCATTCCTCTGGCTGAGCAGACGGGTTTAAACAGACACAGTTGTGAGAGGAGAAACAGTCGGGAGTGGAAAAGTTGGCACACGCGGTGACATCAGAGGTTGTTGAGGACACGCCCGTAGCACCTGAGAGACGCAACACATGTCCTTAGACTGATGTCACTGTGGGTGTGTTACTACAACTGTATGCCTTAGACAGCGTTCATTGACGGTATTTCAGCAGGCTCGATTGAAGTATTCCAAAGTTTCCATCTAACCTGGCTAGTGTGTGTTGCCCTTTCTTATAGCTTTGCATATACTTGACTTCACAGGCTTGGTGAAAGCAGGAGAGGATGGTGGAGGTAGAAAACAGAAGATGGGCTCATTGTAACGCATGGAACAGGAGTGAGGATTTCCTCATTTCGTTCCATGCATTACAATGAGGCCTTCTTCCGTTTTCTATCTCCACCATCTTCCCCCTGGTTGAAAGACAATACTTCTCCTGCCCACGGCTCCACAAATAGAAAAAAGGGAAGCATATTACTTCAAGGGAGAAGAGTGAGACATAATGAAGAAGGGGAATATCTGCTTGAAGTTGTTATTGTCAAATTCCATAATGCACATGTATCCTGGACACTACCACTTCTTGGGTATTGAATACAAAGGGAAAGAGCTGAAAATGTCGATCAGTCAACAGAAGAAAAGAAGTACAGTGACAGCTAGAGGGTATATTTCCACAAATTACACCACTAAGTCCCCATTTGAAGCGATATCTCGTCGGTGCGACACCAGTCGAGAGTGGCGAAGCGTAGACGATTAGTGAAGCGCGCAGTGCTAAATTCGGGGGTGCTGCTTTTCACACTTTAATCCTCCCAACGCATAATTACACAGCTGCAGGAAAACGGTGAGGGATTACCATGACAAAAAAAAAAGGCCTTAATGAACGAGCCAATGAAAAGCTGCTCGGTCCTCCAGAGGAAGTACAGCAGAAAAAGGAAGACACAATGAATGGCACTTGTCAATGTGTTCTTAGAGGGAGGTGACATCATAGGAGGCTGAGTCTGGAGCGTAGGATCTCAAATAGAACCAGTTGTTGTTGGTGTACGCGTGTGGGCCAGTGTTGTTTCTTTTGTGAAGACACACACACACACACACACACACACACACACACACACACACACACACACACACACACACACACACACACACACACACACACACACACACACACACACACACACACACACACACACACACACACACACACACACACACACACACACACACACACACACACACACACACACACCATAGAATGAATAGAGCCTGCTATAAATGCTCCACCATGTATAGTACCTTTATTACACAGACAACGTTTCGATCCGACAAGGATCCTTCGCCAGGTAATTTCTGCCATTGGGTAGAGAGTGGGCTTATGAGATCAGGTTAACATTATACAAGGGTTCGTATCACTGGGTATTGTAAGTATTGCAAATCCAGTCAGTACTGTACATATACTGTACAGGTCCAGTGTAAGTGTGGTGTAACAATGTGTAATACCACGTTACACTATACTCCCCAGTGAGCAAAGGGACTCAATAATACAGTAATACAAGCACTGTAAGTGTGATCTAAACCAGCAGGACAAATTCTGAAGTGTATATGTACTACTACTGAGAAAGATACTATCTTGGGGGAGGGTATTAGAGAAATACTGCTCATTGAATAAGCTGTCAAATGTCACCACAAACACAACCATAGTGACTTCCCTCATGTAAGCAAGGCCTTAGGCTGTAACCTGAACAGGGGCACACCGTGAGACTGGTGCATGGCATGCAAGGAACCACTACCTTTTCCGCTGAGAAAGGATGACTTTGACAAACCTCTACGGTTTCCCACAGACCCAGGAATCTCTGGTTTAACAGAGGTAATTGGACGCCTTCAACATGCTCACATTGAGCAGTGCTTTGGTTTCTTGCTCTGACGGAAACAGACAGACAGTAGAACTGGTGTTTATCCCTGATGTTTTGTTATTCAGAGATGGAGCAGAGACCCCAGCGTCAGCTTCCAGTGCTGCCAAACATTTGCTATTGAAACCAACAGAGGCAGAATGAAATTGAGGCAACAGTCCTAGGTAGGGGAGCTTCTCGACCGTGACCAAGTAATGATGGGGCAAACACTAAACTAGACTACTGCAAGGCTGGGGCTGAGACTGAGGCCCAGACAGCTCAGGGGAGACCTGGCAGATCAGAGTGTGTGTGTGTGTGTGTGTGTGTGTGTGTGTGTGTGTGTGTGTGTGTGTGTATGTGTGTGTATGTGTGTGTGTGTGTGTGTGTGTGTGTGTATGTGTGTGTATGTGTGTGTGTGTGTGGCTCTGATGCCATCCATCCATCCACTGACTGGCATTCCTTTGTCCATCTCCAGCCTCTCACCAGGGGCACCAGGCGATAACGCTGAGCTGTCACCAACCCTAATCCCAATCACTCACATAACAAAGCCTGCTGTCCAGGCCGCACAGGCCTGGTGAATACCATGTCGAGCACATCAAACACCAAGTCCCACCTGCCCAGGGAGATACTGACAATTTCAACAGAGCCCTATTATCCAGACAGCTGCCCGCCATTCGCTTGAGCACACGATACTTGTAGAACATATTCAATATATTCCTCATGCTAGCACCTGGTTTTACTGGTGCTTACAAAAGAAACTGATTAAAGGCTATTTGAATTGTAACCTGTTAGTTGTAGCATTTCACGTCAAGCAGAGTGGGAAAAGGCTCATACAAGCCTCAGTGTATCAAATCAACCTTGGATTATGTCTTAATTACAATTACTTCCTAAACTAATTGGAGGTGTTTATCACTATTACCAGTCCTCTTTTCAGTAACTGAAATTTGCAACCCTAGAAAGGCAACTGTGTGTCAGGTGTAGCTTCAGTAAGAGACACTCAAGAAAGTAGTAAGTAAGTAAATTGCTAGATATAGCCTACAAGTAGCACACTGTCGGCCTTCTCTAAAACCACTTGTGTCTACGCCACATAAAGATGTAACAAGTGATAAAGGTCTCCTTTCAGGGAGATAGAGATGCTGCGGTAACAGTCTGATCACGTGATTTGAACATAAAGCTCACAGGTGAGATTTTCTAGGAAGTATACTTAAGGCTACTTTAATGAAACATTAGGCATACATCGTTCAAAACACAATAATTCCTCCACCTTCTGCAAAACACCCCCAAAAAAAGCCCAATATGAAATATAGGCCATTATGCCAAAAAAAAGAAAGAATTCATTATATAGCCTATATTTACCTGATCCACAATCTTTCGATATCTCTGTGTGGCTTGGCTGACCAGGTCCCCCACTGTCCATCTATCTTTACACGGGACAACCACTGCAGTTCCTCCGAAAGTTACGGTTACTTTCATATTGTCATCCGAAAACTTTGTCAAGAAGCCTGCTTTGCTCTAGCCTATTCCTTGGTGGACCTTCACCTGCCGACTCGCCGATACGCGCTCAGGCGAAACTGGAGCAACAGGTGCTCGACTGGGGCGAAATCACCGGAATGTCGCTTCTTGGTGCACTTTCAGAAGAGGTCTAGTACTACTAGTAATACTGAAATAACGTGACTGACTCATATAAATCCACTTTTCTTCACAGGTTTCATGAGAAAACAACACGTAGTTTATACATTTGCCCCCCGCTATACTTTGTAGCCTGTTATCGTTGTGAAACCCCGGAAGTCAATCCTAATCACGTCGATAGTTAGAATCAGTGATGTAACCTGTACTCTGTTTTTTGATGAAGATTCACTCATCTAGCCTACTCCATCAACTCACATCATCCATTTCAGTTTCATTTCATTCCAAAATGATTTACTGGGAGCATGAAACACTTGTTGCACATTTCATTTGGTTTGTATAGACCAGTAAAAGTTTATTCTAAACACCTGCAAAACACTGCTCAAACTAGAAACAAGGCCCTTGTTTACAATGACATTGCTTCCAAACAACAGAGTAAAACAACCTTATATTTTGGGTTCTGATGGGGGGTAAGACAGTTTGGAGGTAAGACAGTTGAACTATTCTTCAAGAATTCTATCATGAATAAAACTAATAAATAAATGTATGTACCGATCCCAGGTTGCTCTTTAATACTGCCTAACAGCCTTGTGTTTTTGTTTGCCTTATCCCTGACACATTAGGCTGCCCTTGCTAAACACCTCAAAATGAATTCCTAACACTGCCTCTTGCGTTTGTATTTGCTTGGTGATGTATGGGTTGACTCTAACCTGGACCCTGCACATTAAATATTAGGGAAAATAATGCATAAATACATCCTTATACTACAGCCTATCCATATTGAACAATAGGCCTAGCCTGTCCAAAGTTAAAGGGTTAGTTCGGTTTACAGTATAGTCAGATGGTTTCTCACCTTGAAAGTAGTGTATGGGCAAGGATACATTTTAATCCATGGTTCAGAGTTGTTTAAATAGCCACTACTTCAGCTTTAACTTTAACAAAAAAACAATGGGAGTGATGGGGGCTCAAAAAAAAAGATTGCCACAATCACCTCAATTGAAGTCTCTGACATGGTTGGAAGTTACTTTGAGGTGATTTGGCCACAAATGTTGAACAATGGGTTTGAGCCTCCCAGTTTGTAGTGGCTATTTAAACAGCTCAAGTTTGTCCTGGCCCATAGACTACTTTCAAGGTAAGGAACCATCTGACTTGAAAAACCTGAAGCAACACTTTAACCTCATTAGACCTAAAGCAGTGTGAGCCGTCTATACAAGTCTCTGGTGAGAGAAACCCTTGGTATTGGTTAATAAATGCTCCGATTTCTTTTTTAATTGAACAGTGCAGCTTCAATTCATGGGTGCCATTATTTTTTATTTTATCACACACTGTAAAAATAAGCAATCTTACAGTGCAAAGCCTACAGTCGAGCTAAAAATAATTGGTTTAGTCAGAAGCTAGGTTTAGTCAGAAGCTAGGTTTAGTCAGAAGCTAGGTTTAGTCAGAAGCTAGGTTTAGTCAGAAGCTAGGTTTAGTGAGGGGGTAGTTAATGACAGGCAAGTCTCCGGGTCTGCAGCTGATACAATTGGGAACAGGCACTGTGTCTGATATAAGAAGCTGATTCCAACAAGAATCGACCACCTTTTTTCTTCTCAAAAACCTCTTAATCAGGCCTTCATGGGCTTTGTATGTATTTGTTGGCTTTCTGTGTATTATTTGGAGCTTAAAAAGAAAACACACCCCCTGTCCCTGACCCAGTAAAAACATTTAGCTGTTTCCTGTTTCATAGCTTTCCACACACTTCTGTTATAACAGCCCACATGATAAGCTACTGTCACTTATATCAAAAATACATTATTTTGTATATTTTGTATGTGTTGTGTCTATTTGTTGTATCCATTTGTTCAGAAGGGCATACATCCCTTTTAGTCCACTATTTCAACTCCACTCTGCTCCTCTCTTACGTTCAGCCTCCCTCCCTCCCTCCCTCCCTCCCTCCCTCCCTCCCCTTATCTCTCATCACATCCACTCAATTCACCTCCCATTCCTGACAAAAATCGCATAATTTCCCACTCATCTCCATCCTCTTAATAATAACCTTACGGTTATTTCTGTTGTTGAATTGTCTTTATAGAAATAAAAAACAGTATCCATATTCCAATAGTGGTTGTTTTGTCTCTCTAAATGGAATCCCCCCCCCCCCTATCAACCCAAAAGCGCAAACCAGATGGATTCATAATGGCGACAACCAATTATTTTCACTGGCGTTGTAATCCCATCTAAATGTCTCTTCTATGGACAGAACAATGAAGAGCTGGCACACTCTTCCCCCGGCTCTTCTCATCCACATCGTGCTATACAAAGTATGAGAGGGACAGAGAAGGATGAGCCATCTGTAGAGGTAGCCCTGCTAGCCAATCCTGCATGGTGACCCCCCTCCCCCTCTGGTGTTCTCTTTATCCCTAGCACAAAATTCACACCCCGTTAAACTCTGCATTTGCATAGCCATTGAGGAGATATGATGCCGTTTATGTTTTCTCCCACCATGCGAGTGTAGTCGAGAGCCGGGACTTGATTGTGTGCAAGGACCTGCCAGTGGTCAAATCCATTCAACTTCCACATGAAATGGGTGTAATTCCAGAGTCATTATTGTGCTGCAGTATTTCCCAGTTTGCACTGGGGAGGTGGCAGATGAGGGATGAAACTATTACACCGGTGCTTCTGTGTTGCTACTTGAAGGTAGAACAAAAGATTGAACCACATTATTGTTTCGGTGAGAACTGTTTGTCTTCCACTCCTGGAACATATACTGTACCATATTCCACTGTCGGAAGACAAACCTATGCCATCATCAGTGGAAACTTGCACACACACGAACAAATGCACTCTATCTTTCTCTCTCTCTCTTCATCATGAGAATGAATTACTGTATCTGTCTACCTTTGAGGATATTTATAGAAATGAGGGTTCAAATTTCTATCACAAAATGACACACCAAGCAAATTACCTAATTGAAGGTGAAGTTATTTAGACTACAGTTTCTCTTAAACCTGAAAAGTCCCTCCATGGATCCTTTACAGGAACAAGAGAAGGTACATGCTGCACTGTTGACTCTGTGTGCGCTGATGTTGCTTCCCTTTTCAATCAGTGTAATGTTTGCCTAAGCACCTGTCTCACTGGTCTTGTAGGTATATATGGTGCCCTTTTCTTCTTTTGGCTCGACACTCCAAACGTTTGGATTTTAAATCAAACAATGACTACATGTATGAGGTTAAAGTAAAGATGCTCAGCTTTTATTTGATGGCATTTGTGTACATATTGGTTTCACCATTCAGAAATGTTTGATGCATAGTCCCCTTCCTATTTTAGGGTAGATCCTACTGTCATCCCAAAAGAGAGTATACACGTGTGTGTATCTTTGGGATGTTATTTATTTTGACATGAGTATAGTGTGTTGTTGAGAGAGTCCCAGTTGTCAACAGGATAGTTTTTGTACAGCTCTGCTTGAGTGCAATTTGAAGGGCTGTTGTGCAAGTCAATAACGTTGTCAGATTTCGACCGGTGGCGGTTTTAAAGAGCAACATCGACTTGTTCTCAGCGGCAGTGCCACTCCATAGTTTATCCCAGTGTGAGACCAGGCTCCATCAGTAGCAGTGACTTGCCTCTGCTTCTGCTGCTAACAATAACAGAGACTGAATCAGTACCATAGAGAATTCACTCTGCCCCTCATAGGCACTCACACTTATACACTTACTGTATGTATGTTGTTTATTCTTGTGTGTGTGTGTGTGTGTGTGTGTGTGTGTGTGTGTGTGTGTGTGTGTGTGGGTGTGTTTGTGTGTGTGTGTGTGTGTGTGTCTGTGTTGGGGTGTGTGTGTGTGTGTGTCTGTGTTGGGTGTGTGTGTGTGTGTGTGTGTGTGTCTGTGTTGGGGTGTGTGTGTGTGTGTGTGTGTGTGTGTGTGTGTGTTTTATCTCAAGAGTTTCGTCATTCTCTCAGCAACCAGAATATTTAAGTCCAATCCATTTGATCTTTCATCGCTGCGATTAAACGTGGAGCATGTGTGCCCCGATAAATCAAAGGGCGCCTTCGCCTTGCACATATTGTTTTACCAGGGATATTCTCACTCCATAAACATTATGGGAGACAGGGCCACAGGAATCAGGAAATGACAGGGCTGTGCAAACAGTGAGAGAGCCATGTCGTCTGTTTTCATTTTACTACAGAGGATTCAGAGGGCAGCGAGCAATGTTTTAACCACCACAATTACATTTGAGCTCATAACCAAACACTGACAGGGATTGTCAGATCTGCCCGTAATCCTCTTTTGAACTCCTTATGTTGTTGGAGAGTCAAGGTAGGTATCAGCAGGGCAATGCAACTGCATATGTCATGCTTATTATGACATAATGACTTCATCTATTATATTAACGTCAGTATTTAGCATGTTCTCATTCCATGGTTAACTGACCATACCCAACCATACAGAAGACCGCATTTTCCAGGAAAAGAACTCCCTGATCACCATTATGATAATGAATTTTAGCGCCAATGATTCTGTCATTGGTTCAGCTGAAATGTCGGTACTGAGTGTAGGGGGTATGCCCTTATACAGGAACGCCTGTAGTAGGCTTAAACGATAACCACATTTATTTGGGGTGAGCGGACTGGCCCCCCCCAAAAAATAACACTATACCCCTGGACAACAGAAAACAAAACATGGCTTAACGCAGAAGAATGAAAAGGTCCATTGTGCAAGAGGAAGGTTTTATATCTGACATTTGTGGCCTTCCTTGCAGTCACTCTCTTCAAAGGAGACCCTAGTCTAAACCCTAGTTTGGGTTTAAAATGACAACAAAATAACAAGTTCAGACCCTGACAATTGAGCATAGTCTCGCCTCCTGTAGGAGTTGTTGCACCCTTCAGATGCTGTGCTCCTGATCGTTATGAGGTAGGCCTACTTGGGTTAGAACCTTTTTTTTTCTATTTATTTTTTATTTTGCTTGGGTCTCACAGTGGGCTTGTTTGACTTGTTAATAGCCCATCTTATGGTTTCACCCTCTTTGCTCCTTCTGCTCAAAGCCAATCAAAATGTGACCTCTCGTAGCCAACACTCTATTCCAACTGAATCAGCTAATAACATTAACAATAACATTTCTCCAGACCTCCAAAGAAGGCATGAGAACAACGCAATTTGGAGGTATGGCTACGCGAGATTAGGTTAAATATGCAAAGATAATCGATCACCAAGAGAACACATACAAACAATAGCAACCTTTTCTGACTGTTCTCTATGTGAAAACCACAAGAGAAACTAATTCTGTTTTGTATTTGAATATACCACAAGATTGGCCTCCTACCTCCCAGTAAGTGAGGTGAAACTATGGTTTTATCATGGGAAGTTTGAGTTTCTCACCCTGATCTCATTCACCTCAAGGGGTGTGAATGAGTACCCGTATCCACCAGACAGGTACAACGCTTACACTATCTCTCACACTCACCCATTCTCTAATGGATCAAATTAGCACAATGTCACATAAACCTGTTTTTTTCCTCCTCTCACCCCGCTCCCTTCCCTCCCTCCTCTCCTTCGCACCCAAGCTGCCGGAAACAGTCTGTGGTTAATTAAAAAAACATTCTGAGGAAAGAACTTAGGGCTTTATTTTAATTTAAGTTCAATACACCATTACACTCTCTTTGCGGGAGATCTTTCAAATCCGGTGCCCAGTAACCATGGCAACTGTAGCATAACCTCATTCTCTGCCTAATCGTAGAGTGAACGTCTAACATTGATTTGGGCAATTATGTGCTACATTTACAACAAAAGCAAACAAGGTGGAGGTAATTGTTGGAAAAGGAAAAATTGGCTCAGTGAGTCTTAAGTGGCGAGAAAAAATGAAAGCCACCGTAGAACAGAGGAAACAGCTTGCTGCTGCCACTCAACGCTGTAATGGGACTGAATGCCACCGTTTCCCTGTCATCATTATAAAAGTCATGTTTCTTTATATATTCACACTTCTAAGCAATGGCTTTAAAACATCTTCATTAGGATGCTGTTTACCAGGCACAGAAGGACAGAGGAACGTATTTGGATGCTAATATACTGTAGTATCATTGGCTACAATAGCCAATGATAGCCAATGAGGGCTCGCGGTGGTCGTCATCATTTTTCTTGTGGAGCGGTAGGCACCATGCGGTGCTGTGGCACCTGGGACGTATGTCATTGGTCATGACTCCAGGGGTTAAGGGTCAGACAAGACTCCTGATGAGAATGACTGTCAACAAACTACACTACTATCGTACTGTTACAACAAACGCATTATGTGTGTGACACTTCTTGCCATTTTAGTACAATGGTTGGGCAGTTTAGTGCCGTTTAGTGCGTGTGGTGGTTGTCATCGCATCACATTAACACATGTGACAGTTGAGGTACTAGAACGAATGACATTCCATCAACCAAACACAGTCAATTAACATATGCAAATGCACTAATTGGGAATGCAAACAGTAGCTATATTTGCCTCATAACTTAACCCCATAGCCCCTACCGAATGGTTTTCACTTAAAACTCATTGTGTGTGTGTGTGTGTGGGGGGGGGGGGTTAAAAATGGCACTGCTAATCAAAAAGCCCTGCCAATCAAAAACCCAATTATCATTCTCAATCAGTAAAGGTAAGGCATTAAGGTATAATGAAGCCCTTTCACATAATGGATCACTACTCTAGACCAGGACAATTACACTATAATTAGATCATCAGACAAACTCAAACGATTGATCTGACTCTGATTTGTATGCACAATGGGGTACAAGCACTGGACGGTAAAAAAATTACATTGTTGTCACAGCAGAAATGAATAAGGTATGCAGTATTAAAAAAAAGAAAAGGGTTTGTACTGTACAGTGTTTGTGCAGGGACCAGTTTCACAATTAAAAATGACTTGAGGAGAGTACTGTATACACGTGGTCCACCTACAACTGAGCAAAGCCCTTCTACTTGGGTTAAAGGGCCCCTCACACCACCAGGCAGCCTGTGAGGCTGGCTCTTCGCTGGGCCAGACATCCCACACGTAGGTAGTGTCAGCAGAGGCCGTTTAGAACGCTGGTCGATAAGGGAGGGGGAGCGGAACTCGCCAGCGCTTGTCTTGAATCGTGTAGCTGGCTGAAAGTCTTCGATAAGCTCCACACACTGTGAATAGACCCTCACCTGTTTCTGTGATGTGCTACAGGATACAGGTAATGACTTCAGGATGCCACCCTGCTGTAGCTGTCTCACCTAGGAGACGGGTTGTCATGGATACTTCCCAGTTGATTGATTGCCACCTCTTGAAAATTGATAACAGATTGATATAATGCGTATATTGTACAGTACCTCAATACGTTATATGTCCTAAATAGAGCAAACGACAAGCTTTCTTAGACATGACATATTTAAGATTAATTTAAGTTTGATGATATATTGCATATGTGGATTTAACATTCATTCAATTATTGTAATCCTACTGATTTGAAAGGCATCATCCTTCTACTCTCTAATCTAGGATAAATACTGCCCCCTGAAGTCCACTCCATCATCTCATACATTCCTTTCCTACTATCTCCCTGGTTCATATCCTCCTTCATTGAAAAACCAACCAGAAAACATGGATTAGGTTGTGTTTCTATATTTCTCAGTGGTTCTGTGTGACTCATTTGGCAGAGCCTGGTGCTAGCAATGCTAAGGTTGTGGGTTCGATACCTGTTTGGACCGTACAGTATACAAAATATGTGTGTACTCTTTGTACTGTAAGTCTCTTTGGATAATAACGCCTGCTAAATGGCAAATGTCGTTGCGTTCAACTAATATGCACACTAACACTCAGCAATAGTAGCATAGAACCATAAACTACTGGCTCTCTCTCTTAGCCGTTGTGTTGATCACAGAGCTAAGCCTGTGTCTGCCCAGGCTTATGCCTGCTTTAGGAGTTCTAACCCAAGGTTGAGATGAAAGCAAAAGCTATTTCTGGCAGGAACTCCTTTGTAATTAGAGATGTGCATTGAGGTGTTTCTATAGAGGCACCACCACCCGAGGACTGTGAATAGCTAGGAGGCAGTAGGTGGTGTATTGTGGAGAAGGACGGAGGTTCAATGACAGATGTCAGGAGGTGTGTTTTTTTTTTTTTAATAAACAAAGTACTCAACTTTTAAATCAAAGAAATAAAAAAATAACTTCTAGAGATATTGATATTTATATTGACTGGACTAAACCACTGCAACTGGTAAGTATGGGAGGGCTATACCCCGGAAATACAGATAATGCATTATACAATATCTCTTGGATGTGTTACAACTTTTAATAAAGGTAACATGATTATGCACCGTAATACGTTGTCTGTTATTATTTACAATGAGGGCGCCACAGGGCTAGATACCGCGCGAGGCTCGTGAGAATACTAGATAGGGTTTGTCGAGCGGTAATAGGCGTAGTGGAAAGGTAGGGGTAACCTTTTCACACGCATGAATCCATAGCCTCCCAGCCTTCACCACATACTCTGGAGCTATATAATCGAGTTAATTACTTGGAGAAACAGCAGTCTCTTTAATTCGGTATATGAATACGTGTTTTTTTCTCGACAAGGAGAGCAGGAGGAGGAAGATAACAATCATTTTGAAGAGTAATTTAGACAACATTGCCAATTGCTTCATGTCTGGGGAGAAATGTAGGCCAACTCTTATTAAAAAATTAAGCAGATAATTTCGATGACAGGATTGTTCATTATTCCTTTTTCAGATAGTGACAAAGCCCCATGCCACAAATCTCTCTCTTATATATACGTGCACACGCACACACGCATGCACGCATGCACACACACACACACACGTACACACGTACACACCCTTTCCTATTCTTTCATTCTGACTCCCCCAGGATTTCTATTCTACCATGCCTGCCTGTGGTTTTCCTCTGAGAGAGCCACAGGGGCATGCATCTGTTTCCTCCTTGACCCTTTACTTTCATTCTGGAACCAGGGTTGAAGGGGTGTGATGCCAGGGTCGTGAGGGGGGGGTGGGGGGGGGTGGGGGGGGTGGGGGGGGTAGATAGTCAGGGGGTATAGATAGTCAGGTAGATAGTGAGGGGGTGTAAGGGCGTTCCAGAGCCCCTTTTCCACCCTCTCTTTTCCTCATGGAACAAGTAACATGAAGTAGGTATTTCTGTGTGGTCGGGGGCCTCTTCAATATCCACTCCCTAGTGGACGCTACTGTATCATGGAGCCTCTACTGTATTCCCTTAATTGCCTTGATGCAGAGCCATGTACA
This sequence comes from Argentina silus, assembly GCF_951799395.1. Classification (NCBI taxonomy): domain Eukaryota; kingdom Metazoa; phylum Chordata; class Actinopteri; order Argentiniformes; family Argentinidae; genus Argentina; species Argentina silus. Next base: position 10,766,178 of record NC_139665.1, read on the forward strand.
GTTTGAACAACTCTGCTTTAGATGTAGAATTTTCTTGGGCGCCATTTTGAAAAAAAAATCTGGGGGCTCTATTTTTAGCCGGCGCAAAATGGACGCAATTCCAAAGGCAATTTGTTTTTGGCGGTGCTGCAGCCCTGTCTCGTCTGAGCTCAGGTGGGTGGAGTAGCGGTGAAAAGAGGCCTGTTCACCACAAGGAGCCCATCAGCTGGCCTGAAAAATTCTGGCCTTGAAAACACCACTAATATATCAGACACACCCACGAGCACCACCGCTATGCCACTGCCAACGCCCACAGTTACGCCAAGACAGTTTTTTTGCACCGTTAAAATAGAGCCCCGGGTCTTTTACACTTTCTCAAAGAGGCTCCTGGTAGATACAGATTGTACTGTAAGTCTGACACATTTCTCCAGCAGTTGTCTCCACGATGCTGAAGTAACGTTGCCTATACTCTCAGAGCTTAGTGTAAAGGGATAAGCTGATCTCGGACTAGCCATGAATTCAAAGGCCTAGACTGGGAGCATCCAACAGACCTCTTTATGCAGCAGAGGTGTTCCATCTACATAGACTTTCAACCTAAACTCTCCCTCCAGCAACTTCAGAGAACAATTCAAGAGAGAAGACAGATACTGCACTCTTAAAAAGGTTCTAACTATAACCCAAAGGGGTTCTTTAGCTCTCTGCTGTGGGAGAACCCTTTGAAGAACCCCCCACCACCACCACCCCTCCCCCTCTCACTCTCATTCTCTCACTCTCTCTCTCTCTGGTATAGGGCAATTCCCACCCACTGTAAAATCAGCACTACTGCCCTCATTTCTCACATGACTCTGACAGCTCACTCCCTCATGACTGCACTGACGAACAATCTAGACTACCATGCTCTCTTCCCACAGACATGACAAGACCTATAGTGGGATCGTCGAACCCAGGCGTGTCCTTGAGGAAAACTCACCTCTGTGTGACGAATAACAAGCAATAACCAACTGAAGCAGTGTCAATCTGTTATCTTTAAAAAAAAAAAACATGAGTGGGCCAGGTGTTTTTCCTGCCCATGTGACCTGACTCATTTCTTTTTTTTTTCTTTTTTTTTTTTTGAATGAGTTTGATTGACAGGTGTCCGGAGCAGTGTGAGAAGGAGCCAGCGGGTGTAGAGCCAATATGGCCAGGCAGCTCCGCCACTAATCCTGTCAGTCACAAGGGAATGTCAGTGTGACTGGGTAATTGGCCACAGACAGCAGACTGAGCAGGGGCACTCTGCAGTCTCTGATTAAACTATAGGCAGGGCAAGCCACAGAGAAGAGAGAGAGAGAGGGAGAGAGAGAGAGAGAGAGAGAGAGAGAGAGGGAGAGAGAGAGAGAGAGAGGGAGAGAAGGAGAGAGAGAGAGAAGGAGAGAGAGAGAGAAGGAGAAAGAGAGAGAGAGAGAGAGAAGGAGAGAGAGAGAGAGAGAGAGAGAGAGAAGGAGAGAGAGAGAGAGAGAGAGAGAGAGAGAGAGAGAGAGAGAGAGAGAGAGAGGGAGAGAAGGAGAGAGAGAGAGAGAGAGAGAGACCCTAAAGCCCATCTCTCCCACCTCTCCCCCTTCTCCAGGCTGAAATGTGACACTTTCATGATTAGGCCGCCTTTTTTTGGTCAGCTTAATCTCAAAAGGATAACAGGATGATGGCAGAAAGAAGAGGAGAAGGAGGAGGAGGGCATGGTAATGGAAAGCTAGGTTAATACTTCCCACTCCGATCCGCCACCAAGCAAATTGCCTTGTAAAAGCAAAGTGATAGATAAATAAAGAATAAAATAAAAAAGGATATCCCTCCAGCAAATTGGCTGTCATTGGATTATCCTCCATAAAGTGGGATTTGTGTGTTGTGTGTGTGTGTGTGTGTGTGTGTGTGTGTGTGTGTGTGTGTGTGTGTGTGTGTGTGTGTGTGCGTGCGCATTGGAGACACGTGGAACCTCAAGAGTTAACCAACTCTGAGAACAAGTTAGGTAATTTATGTTCTTGAATTTCAGTAATGAGGTTAGGTAAAGCAGGAGTTTATGCAGTCGTGCTTAATACACAGAAAGGGAGGAATGAAGAGATCTACAGGACTTTAACGAGGTCCAGCCAACCTTTTGAGAAAATATGCAATGATGAGTATTAAACCTATCACCTGTATCTGATACCCACTAAGAGCAAGGACAAATCTCCTCAAATCTACAGTAATATACAGAACCAATGGAATTCTATAACAAATAACACTTCTCAGGCAAAAACTAAATCCACCTTCAAGAAAACAATTCAATGCGACAATCTAATGCTATTAACCATATAACCATATGAACTTCTACCGCTGCACCATCGAGAGTATCCTTACCAACTGTGTCACAGTATGGTATGGCAACTGCTCGGCATCGGACCGGAAAGCACTGCAGAGGGTGGTGAAAACTGCCCAACGCATCACCGGTTCCTCACTCCCCTCCATCGAGGCTGTCCAGGGCAAACGATGCTTGCGTAAGGCACGCAGCATCGTCAAGGACATCTCTCACCCCAACCATAGACTTTTCACCCCACTCCCCTCCGGGAGGCGCTACAGGTCTCTCCGCACCCGAACCAGTAGGTTCAGAGGCAGCTTCTTCCCTGCGGCTGTCACCCTGCTGAACACGAACACTACACCTACCTGACAACCTACTACCCCCGCAACCCCCCCCCCCCCCCCCACCCGGACAATTGCACTATTGCACTATTACTCCCCTCCCCTGCTCTTACTCTTACTCAATACCACTGCTCTTCTGTACATACCTGTCCATACTGTTCATACTGTTCATAATGCACATATCCTATATTTTCTTTAATACTACTGCACATACTGTAGATACTTGTTTATACTGTTTATACGGCATTCCATATTTATATTTATTCTGCATCTACCTCATGTTACTGTTAATACATATATACTGCTAGACTGCATTACCTATACAGCTCATATGCTGCTACACTGCTCATACTGTAACTATTTATTCTGCTATAATGCTACTGCTACTCACATACTGCTATACTGCACTGCTATATATACTGCTTATACTATACTATATTATACTGCACTACTACTGATCATATATTGCACTACCTGTAAATACTGTTCATTGCACTTTCTGCTATTTTGCACTTCTGGTTAGACGCTAACTGCATTTCGTTGTCTCTGTACTTGTACTCTGCACAATGACAATAAAGTTGAATCTAATCTAATCTAATCTAATCATATGATTGGACGGATACTAATCCCACTGAATGTTTAATGTATTGCTTGTCAGGTATATTAATTGCCTAATGTCCTATTATCTGTCTTAATGTTAATGTAATTGTTTGTTAATGTCTTTTTAGTTCTGTGTTGGAAGCTTTGGCATCAGCTAATGGGGATCCTAATGAAAATTCTATATTTTATTTCAAATTCAAACTGAAGGTATTTCACTCTAAAACAAGCCATTTCTGTCTCTGTTCCACTTAGTGAATCAATGAAAACTGAAGTCGTATAATTAACTTAGTTCATTTGGAAGTGTATTTAGAGAATTGATTTGGTTTTATGAAAGTCTTCTCAAATCCCCTCCAGTAGTGTCGGGAATAACAACACATTTTCTCAAACTAAGAACCCCCACCAGTGCTGCCCTTCCCTCCCTCCACTCTCTATTGATCAATTAGAATTGAGTTGAGTGACAACTAGTGATCAATGATCACACTTTTAGCAAATGGCTCATTCTGAAAGCAGTAAAGTATTCATTCAAACTAGCCTAAAGTAATCAATGTGTATGTATCTATCAAATCATCCTCAAGTATTTCAGAAAGTGGAATAAACTACAACAAATATGTACTGGTAAATCAATTTGATGCCCAGAATGGCCTCCTCATTAAAAGACATAAAGACTTAGCCTCCAACAAAATACAACCAATCAATAAATAGTCATTTTTTATTTCCTACTTATCAGAAAAGTCCATGGCAACAGGGCATGTATTCTTTCCTCGTCAGGCCATGTGGCGAGGATAAACTCAGGGCTCCACTAATGACCAGAGAAGGGAGGGGGACACAGCTTGTGTGGGCTAGGTAAGAGCCTTTGACAAGAATAAGGGATTATTAATAAGAATAGCCTGGTGCTTTCACTCCCGCAGGAACAGTCAATACCTGCAAACAAATGTTAGCCAGGACCCCAAGACTCTCTGCACTGTTATTCATATTGCAGGATATTATTCCACCACACAGTGAAATGTCAAGATCTTTACAGGGTAAATATCTTTCAAATGTCAGGGGAGTTGGGAAACTATTTTCCTCCTTGGAGCCCTCTCCGTTTTTCATTGTCAGGGTCCGTGCTGACATTAGGGAAGAATGATTTTTCTGCCACAGGCAGTTTCTTCTACTCATTTGTTTCTGTCATGTTTTCAATGATCATATTGGCGTGGGTGCTCGCATTAGCATTTTAATGGTCTGTTCTGTTGCAGGACAGCAACTAGTGGACTGTTACAGAGGTGTGAAGCTTTGAGACACACACAAGCATACGCTCACAATGAGGAGGACAGTATGAGGAGGACACTGTCACTTTTGCATTTCACTGTATACTTGTATGCACGTGACAAATAAAGAATCTTGAATCTTGAAGGACAAACAACATACCAGGTTAGGCAACGTGTAGAGTAAGTATATCAGATTAGTTAGGATCGTGGGTTAAGATAGGGCCAATACCATGGATTAGGAATAAATGCAAATGATACACAATATCATTTGCCCAATGCACTAACCCTCTTTTAAGTGCTTCTGATAACTGCATGCCCAAGCTAATTGCAGTCCTAAACAGTCCTAAGCCATTGCATTTATCAGGTGTCAAACTGTTCAAGTTTATTGCAAGTCAGGTGTTTTAAGCCGGGTGCAGGTGAGTACAGTTGAATAAAGGGCAAATACTGCTGTCAGAAAAGAAATGAGATGTCTAGGCTTTGCCTGCCATTTCATCATGTCTCCAGAGAAACCCAAGATCAGAGGAAGTGTGCCTACAGTATGACATACAACATCATCTAAAACATCTTCCAAATCCTGACACATGAATGAGCTTTCCTATCACAGACCATGTCTATTTTTGACTTGTTTGTTTTCCGTACCTAAACATCTGTCTGCCTCCCGGGTGATGGTCCCTCCCAGAACAGCCAAGTACAGAGTGATGGTCGCTTTGTCAGCCATCGTCTTCTCCCACTCGTAGAATTCTGGATAATGAGGCTCCCGTGGGGGAATGTGGCACTGTACCAGACTGGTGATGCCACCGTGTAGGGAGGAACACACACACGCACACACACACACACACACACACACACACACACACACACACACACACACACACACACACACACACACACACACACACACACACACACACACACACACACACAAACACAAGCATCAAAGATTCATTGATGGAAGCCAGAAAACAAAGCAACTGTGTTTACAGCTTTCCAGGTTCTCTCATATTTCAAAAACACGAGGCTCTTGGTTCATCTTTTCTCTGAAATTGTTGAAGACGCAGCACAGAAGCACAGACAACTAGTGAATTGACGTGAACAGTATCATGTTCACTTCAGATTTACAAGCAATATTCAATCGCAAGCTTTTTATTGTCACCAAAGTCTTGGTGTAAAAAGGTCTGGTGAGTAACCTTGCTTGAGACCTGAAGACATGTTAGCTATCCAAGCTCATGCCAAGGATTTGCTCAGTGGGCTAACAGTCTTGTGGAGCATATATGATCCAGGCTCAATTCCAGTCAGTCGCATTGGTGTCCCTCTCCACTGTAAGTCTACACTGCAACAAGACACAACAAGGCTCGAGTCAAACAGAAGGTTTACCTCCAAATGACAGGGACAAAATACAACCTAAAAAATACCTTCTATTTTTACAATATACTTCTTGTTCAGTTGCATTCAGCCAATTACCTTATTACTTTACATGCATGTTACCTAGTGTACTCATTGTACCTTTCAGGAACTACTTTTTAATCCATTTCCAAGAAAGTTGAGTGTAAATATGCAAACTGAGGCCAGGGTTGCTGGTAGCTAATGAACAATGTTTATTGTTTGTAATCATACAAGTACAGTACAGGCAACAACTGTAGTACAGTAAAACAGGGACACCCTACGGTACTCCAGGGTATTAACATACATACATGACGGTTGAGATGGGAGAGACATGCCGTTCCAACCAGCATTTACTGAAACCCAACAGAGGACAGAAGAGACCCAAGCAAAGTGGAACATTTTGTCCCACAGTGCCACCTACAGGTGAGCTCCATCTCAGCCAGAGCTCCAGATAACAACTCCACTCTCTGAGAAAAAAAGGACAATACTTTGCATCTGGATTGAAGTCATCCTAAAACTTTTTTCAATAATAAGAGTACAGTACATCAACTTCAAAACATTGCATCATGCAACTTCTCCTCCAGTTAGGAACGGAGTAAACCACAAAAAAACAATCACATTACATGACAAGGGACAGAAGAAAACCAACACAGACAACAACCATTAGACGTTCAATCATGTCCCCCCTCGCAAGCATTATTGAGTTGGAGGAACTCAGCTCCAAACACTCTGGGCGGGAGGCAGTCATCCATCAAAGCTGTTTATGTCATTTAGATGGAATTGCAAACCCTTAAGGATCACTTCTCAAACCCACATCCCCCACACCCACCAATACCCGCCTCACCCACCACCAACTATATACATCCCTACCCCAGCTATAACTATACACATCCATATCCCAGCTATAACTATATACTTCTATATCCCAGCTATAACTATATACTTCCATATCCCAGCTATAACTATACACATCCATATCCCAGCTATAACTATATACATCCATATCCCAGCTATAACTATACACATCCATATCCCAGCTATAACTATACACATCCATATCCCAGCTATAACTATACACATCCATATCCCAGCTATAACTATACACATCCATATCCCAGCTATAACTATATACATCCCTACCCCAGCTATATCTATATACTTCTATATCCCAGTTATAACTATATACTTCTATAACCCAGCTAAACTATATACTTCCATATCCCAGATATAACTATATACTTCCATATCCCAGCTATAACTATATACTTCCATATCCCAGCTATAACTATACACATCCATATCCCAGCTATAACTATATACATCCCTACCCCAGCTATATCTATATACTTCTATATCCCAGTTATAACTATATACTTCTATATCCCAGCTATAACTATATACTTCCATATCCCAGCTATAACTATATACTTCCCTATTACAGCGATAACGTTTCTGTTTATCTCTGCAGCGAAAACCCCCCCACACATGCATATCCACTCTGTTGCATGAGTAATCAAATTAGAGTCTGCTTTCAATACATCACTGACAAATTGTTTATTAAACAAAAAAGGTTTGGTTGCTGTAGAAATGACAGAGATGTATGGAGAAATAAGGCTAAATTAAATGTGTGTGTCTGTGTGCGTGTGCGTGTGCGTGTGCGTGTGCGTGTGCGTGCGTGTGCGTGCGTGCGTGTGTGTGTGTGTGTGCCACGCCTCGGTTCACTGACCGTGCCATTGTGCCCTATAGAGGTCTGTGACACCTGTCAATCATGACATGGAGAAACTCTTTAGAATGTGACATCGCTGTGCTCCATGTAACCCATGTGACCTGATCACACAGAACCTTTCCCTTTAAATGGCATAGACTTAGAACAAAGACAGGGTCACCCTTCATCTTTTCCATCTGTGTCATTCTAGCAGATTTCTATAAAAAGGGAGGTCAGAATGGGGGGGGGGGGGTCCTACTATACTTGCACATCAGTGGTGGCTGGTGGAGGTAGAAATCGAAGGACGACAAATGAGCCCGTCCTCCGATTTCAACCTTCACCAGCCTCCACTGTTGCATGCTGCATGAGTATGGGCTTCATATTTCATGTCCCAGATTGCATGAGTGCAGTGTGATACCCTTTTTATAGCTGGGCGGCCACTCCTAGTCATCGTGCTGACTATAAATAGGATGGAGGTATGGGATTTCAAACACAGCCCCGGTCTAAACACACTCACAACTCTATCATCGTCCTGTTACGTCATTGTGCCGCTTGATAAAAGATTCATCAACGATTGCGGTGGACACAGAGAATATCATTGTGTGTGTGCGTGTGTGTGTGTGTGTGTGTGTGCACTGTACGTATGTGTGTGCGTGTGTGTGTGTGTGTGTGTGTGTGTGTGTGTGTGTGTGTGTGTGTGTGTGTGCACGCACGTGTGTGTCCGTGTGTGCGTACGTGCATGTGTGTGTGTGTGTGTGTGTGTGTGTGAGTGTGTATGTCGACGTGTCCTGGTCCAGGGGGACGTGGTGTGATGCATGTCTTTAATAACAGAACATTAGCTGTGTAACAGCAGGCCTTTCTTCTCTGTTAATGTGCTGGAAATAGAGGCTGATGGCCCGTGAATCAGAGACCTCCGATGCTGTTCTGTGTGCCTCCCAGCGGGACCGGCAGCACCAGGGCCTCTGTCTGGTATCCCTCAGCCTGACAAGAAAGAACACATGTTAGTTTTTCTCATTCCATCTTTTTTATGCTTTTTCTCTCTCTCTCTCTCTCTCTCTCTCTCTCCCTCTCGCTCTCTCTCTCTCTTTCTCTCTCCCCCCGTTCCCCTCTCTCTCTCTCTCTCTCTCTCTCTTCTTGCTTTTCATATTTCTCGTCTTTCTCTCTCCAGTCTTCTCTCTCTTCACCCTCTCTCTCTCTCCTCTCTCTTCCTCCGTCTCTCTCTCTCCCCCCCTGTCCCTCCATCCCCCCCTCCCTCCCTCCCTCTCCCTCTCTCTTATATCTACTCTACCGTAGTTTTCTTCCTCCTGCCTTGATGTATCACATCATTCTCCACCTCATTCTTATGTTACCAAACAAAAAACGTTCCTCCGATGAAACATTTAACAGTGTATACATCATCAGCATAGTGGAAAGCAGCAATGCGAATAATGACCGTGGCTGTAAAATGACTTCATATTAGATGCCTAGACCGCACCGGAAATAGCTGGGTGGGTAATGGCCCTATAACATCCAACCCCAAGTCCCAATGCTTCCATTTTACCCCAGTGATAGTTGTTGAATGATGATAAACATGTCCATAAACCTAGTGATCTTGAACATTTCTACACCCCCACAACAGCAGGCCATCCCTATCCCCTAATCTCTCTCCACCACACATCCTAGATGAGTCTCTATAAACATTATCCATATGTTCCGCTGGTGCAGTGGCCAGATTCCCCTAGCTTCCATGACTTTGTGCTGTCAGCAAATTGTTAGAGATTGTAAAAGTGTGTACTGCTACTTGTATACTGTGTGTGTGTGTGTGTGTGTGTGTGTGTGTGTGTGTGTGTGTGTGTGTGTGTGTGTGTGTGTGTGTGTGTGTGTGAGTGAGTGAGTGTGTGTGTGTGTGTGTATGCGTGTGTGTCTGTGAGTGTGTATGTGTGTGTGTGTGTGTGTTGTCTACTCGCACGCTCAAACAGAACAGAGCTAACGCTGCTACCTCCATGTTTTCTACTGTGTGAACCCCACCTCACCACCTCATGGTGACTCCATCCCTTTGAAGTGAGCATGAGTGCCACTGTGCCAGAGGTGGAGGGGAGGGCCAGGCCAGGTGTGTAGCACAGCGGTGCCATTATGGCCAGGAGCCTTTCCCTCACTTCCATGAACATGGATGAGCAGCTGGCGAGGGGTGTAGGAGATTGAGAGGGGGTGGTCACAGATACCTGCTTCCTGTACTCCCCTCCAGATGGGCCTGGCTTATTGGAAACAGAGGCGGGGATATTGCCAGGCCTATTTAGAGGTCCCCCGGGGGCCACATTACAGTTCCCCCTGGGCCAAATTAGAGCCTGTTAACTGAGTTAGATTAAAAAAAAGGAGCAGGGGGACTGACAGGCTAGACTGATCCCAGAGCAGGCTTTACTCTCCTCTCCTGTTTGCCTGCTGATCAGGAGATAAAAGCTAGTTTCCTGACAATGAATGTCTCTCAGTCTGATGTCTTCTGGGAGAGAGCACTTGGGAAGGAGTTAATGTATTCTGGTATTTCAACCCAAGCACGCAAGAAAGAGCAGGTTGGCAATGCTAAGAAAACAAATAAATCAAAATGATCCATTTGTACAAACATGAGTGCGGATGAGGTGAGAAACCCGGGAGGGCTTATATAGAAACCTCACCCCTTAATCTTAGATAAGAAATAAAAACCATAAGAAATAAAAACCTACCGTTCTGTATGTGAGTTATGGAAAAAGGGCTGCTTATTTGCCTTCCGTAGAGACGTTATCACCGTCTCATCCCAAGACTTATTCTCACACACCATTGTACGATGTCTTCTTATGACCTCCACAGAGGAATGGGTCTGTTTTTGCGTGCAGATGTGCACGCAAATTGAACATTCATTTTAGTATTTTACCATATTACATACACTTGATCCAGGCCTTCTTATCTAGACCAGGTGAGTCCAAAAGGGCAGAGAGAAGTGTGTGAGTTTTCAGATTGTAATTCAAACATGAGGAATTTTCAACGTCCTGTGCCCTCTGACCCCCCCTGCCCCACAGGTGGGATTGACAGGCCTGCTGACAGCTCAAGGGTCCCAGACATGCCCTGCTCCCTGTCACTCACACCTCCCTTCAGTGGTGACATTTCTGGCGACACACTCTGGTAATGGTCGTAAATTATTGACCTAAATAGACCCCCTCTGTGGTCCTCGTTGTTCAACCCCCTGAGAGCATTCAACACCTTTAGTACAGAGTTCTGGCTAAAAAAAAACAAGGGTGCACTGGCTGTTACCCCTGGGGCTGCTAAAAGGCACTCATAGTTGGAACACATTTATCTGTTTCCAAAAGACTACTCGTTTTTTCATCGTGACCATTTGAGTTTTAGACTCTTCAGTCATTCTGCTTGGCCTGAAAACAATCCAAGAAATGTTTTAAAAAACATATATTTTCCTTTTCTCAGTGAAGGAAACGTCTAACAAAGTTTAGTAGCAGCTATATACTAGACCAGGAGTGCCCAACCAGTCGATTGCGGTCTACTGGTAGACCACGGACTGATCCCAAGTCGATCGCGAGGGGTGTAGGAAAAAATGAAAAGAAAAAAAGTTTTTTTTATGTGTAACTGTATGTTTTGTTTTGTTGTAGTTACGTCGGAGTTGACACTGGACTAGTAGATCTCGGGAGGTTGGCGACTTGAAAAGTAGATCTTGGGTCAAAAAAGGTTGGGCACTCCTGTACTAGACGAACCTGGACGTGCTTTTATTGTAATTGCAAACGACGTAGTTTTGCAATAATATGCAATGTTCCGTTGTCACATATAGTTCCTGGATTCTATTTACGATACTGCCTACTTAATTGTTCACAGCTAGTAATCACTCCGTGCTCAGGTGCCTCCTGTTCAATGTTTCTCTGAGGAGATTTTGGCATGTCATTTCAACAATGCTATTTTAAGTGCTGGAATCCGATCTATTGGAGAGAGCGCTGCTAACTGTTAGCTTGTGCTGCGGTAGGAAAGTAGGCAATGGAGAAAGAAGAACCAGAAGAGCTTTCTCAACTGGCCTATGAGGACAACTCAGGGTAAGATGATATTTTACCTAAACATGGAAATCGGCTGAACCGTCCCTTTAAATCAGGACGAGGCCTAATGCTACTTAAATTAATACAGAGTCAAAACTATTAATTAAATCAGGAGTCGGCTGAACATTGGGGAGGGAGATGAAAATAAAACGTTCCAAATTATTTGTTGTTTTGAAATAAACAAACCTTGGAGCTAACTGTGTAGAAACACTACATTATTGAATATTGAAATGCAATTTCAGTTACTCCAGTTTGAAAGTGCAATTTAGTCTAGGATTAGTCTTAATCTGTGTCGGGAAACCGGCTGTTAGAGAATGTTCAGCAGGTGTGTAGGCCAGGGCTGGAATTCAGTTTCACTAAGGAGTCTCCCAAGTCCCAAGGGTCAGGTTCACAGATTATGCTTTGGGTCGTTCTATAGAACGACATCTCAAAGTGAATACAAAGGACTCTCTGTCAAAAATGATCATGGGGTTAAGAGTAGGTTTAGTTGTGATTGTTGTGTTGGTCTATTTTAGGCCATTCTGTGGCGCACAGAACTGGCCACACATTGTCTGTTATGACAGTCAGCAGTAAGCAGAAGCACCTGTTAGAATGGACTCACCAATGCCCACGCAGGCCCAGGGACCTGCTCAAAAACCTTCCCAATTTGAAAAAAGGAGGCCAGTTAATGGCCAACCCAGGAGGTCTGCCCTGGGCCCTGTGAACATTGATTCTCTGAAGCGTGTTATACCACCTGTGTGTGTTAGGCATAGGAAACCGGTTGAAGCCCCTGTGTGTACTGAGCCCAGGGAACCTGGGCCTCAGTTTGACTTTAGAAAGCCGGGCCGCGGATGCCCATCCAACACCAACCAGCAGCCTGTCCAAGTGCAACAGCCATTTGAGACCAGGAAGCCCGTTGGAGGCCCAGACTTGAACCCGCCGGTGAGGGAGGATGCCAAGGTGCCACTGAAGTTTGAGCAGCGGGAGCCTGTGCCAGCCAACAGTGTGGCTGTCTGATGTGGCGAGGCCCAGGTCAAGGTAGAGGTCAAACAGGACTTTCTGGGTAATGGTCAGCTGATCCAACCCTCTGATATGACCCTTGGAGGCTGAGTGGTGACCCTGCTTTGACCTGAGTCTGAGCTGCAAGGATGTAGCAGCACGCTGACGGTATGTGTGTGTGTGTGTGTGTGTGTGTGTGTGTGTGTGTGTGTGTGTGTGTGTGTGTGTGTGTGTGTGTGTGTGTGTGTGTGTGTGTGTGTGTGCGCGCGGATACAGGGTAGAGGGGATGTTTTGTGGTGGTAATGTGATATCATTTTCTCCAGATGACTGAGGAGGTACTCATCTCTACCTTTTACTCACTTCTCCACACTACCGCCAGTCGAAGGCTCTTCTATTGTTCAGATCAATGGCGCTGAGGTTGGAGTGGAATGCTATTATGAAAGGTAAGGAATTTCTGTCTCGAGTTGACTCCTTTCAATACTCCAGATTTGCACTTCACCACCACTTGAAACATTTTTTGAAGTAAAAGTGTTGCGCATTTTGAAGAAAACCTCTTCAGAAAATGAGAAGTCCCCTTTAATGCTCATAATTTGGAGCTCTCAATTACTGGTTGCACGCTTGAAGCTCATATTTACATTTTACATTTATGGCATTTAGCAGACGCCTTTATCCAAAGCGACTTAAAACAAATACATTTGTCTCAGTAAGTGAATCATCTATCCATCAGTCATCATAAGAAAAAGTAATCTATGCTAGAACCAGGGGCTATTGGCAGTCACAATGCTAGAAAACTAGATGCTAGAATGCTAGAATATCTTTTTTTTTTAAATAATTTTTGATTTAATTTATTTACAGGAGAGAAACTTGTACTGGGGAGTAGGGTTCATTGGACTCCTCTGGCTAACATTGTAATGGCTAAAACTTGCTAATAAATGTAATGCATTTTCTATCTGCTCGGAAGCACAATGTGAGCAGCGATGATCTGAAGCCTAGCTGGATCCCCTTTGCCTCCACTAAGGTGGCAGAGCAACAGTTGGTCTTCTCCCTCAGGCTCCTGACAGGTGGGTACACATGGGCTTTGAAGGTTCAACTACCTTTTTACACTCCTCCAATGATAACTTGAAGTAAGTGACTCAAAATACATTTGACTAAGAATTTAAACTACCTTCATTAAATGCAGGCGTTTCAGATAGTTTCAGTACTTTTTAAAGTTGGTCTCTCCCCCTTTTCGTGTCATTGTTATGTTGTTTTATTTTTTTCACCTCACAGAGGGCTGGCTCCAATGTCTACTTCCTGGGGGATGACAAACATTGAAGCCTCCATTATCCACCATGTGCCCCTCAGGGTATTTGTGGACAGCTGTGTGGCTACCCTGGCCCCAGACATGAACTCTGCTCGCAGTTACTCCTTCATAGAGAACATGGGTACGGTTGTGGTTGTATTGGTATCTTATATGTATATGGTTCCTGGGATGTTAATTGACTTATCCAGTCATTGTGCGATCTGCACAGTGCGACTGCAATGTAGGTGACCTGGAACACAGACTGTATGTCTGGACCCATGTGTTGGGAATCAAATTGAACCTTTGTGTTTTTGGTTCACCCTTTTTGAGGTGTCTGATTGGATGGCAGACTGACAGGCTCCAGGTCCCACTTCATGCAGAGAACCTGGCATGACAAACTCCAGCCGCAGCTGGATGCCTTTTAGGTTCCATCAGGATGAGAGGAGTTCGGTCTGTAAACCGAATCTGACTGGAGCAAAATGTCATGTCTGGTTGCAACATTTTAGTTCTGAGTTATCATGGCAGTCGTGTCCTGTACTTAATAGATTGGGTGCTGTCGACATGGTAAACAGGTCCTCACATCCCAACACAGTAGACAGAACTCTCACTCACTCATTTGCTTACTATTACTCACCTGTGCAAGTCATCACAGATCTGAAAGCAACATCGGCCCCCATTGATTCAGAGCACAAATCCTGTTTGTTTGTGACCAATGCCAACAGGTTTGTCTGTGAACATTTCCTCATTCTGTACATTTCCTCATTCTGACACAAAACAATAGTTCTGTATGCAGGTTACCAACCACCTTAGATATAGAAACCAAGCACGTGTGTAAGGCTTATGTGAGATATGCCAGGTGGGTTGCTGCAACTGCGGTTGACCAGGTGTGTGGCTGTTGTGACGCCATCTGTGGTGGTCTGAAAAAGGGAAGAAGCCTGGCCACTGATGAAGGTATTGTCTGTCAACCGCGTGATGAGGCCATGGATGTGGTTGCTTGGCTATCAAGTGGAGTGTTTACAGTACGCCTCTCTTTACTATACTATTTACTACTACTATTTACTCAGAGAGTGACTTTCCAGCAGTGTGTGGGAAAGGGAAGCAGCTCTAGGCCCAGTATTGATCCAGGACACAGAGCACACAGAGCACACAGAGCACACACACCTCAACTAGAGTTTAACTACAAGAGACCAACAGGTGAGACTCCTGACCTTGGTTGTTGCTAGTTAAAACAGTGAAGAGAACGTTCGATTGCGTTGACAACTCCCATTCTCTGGTTGATGTGTAAGCAAACCATTAGCTGTCCCATGATATGGCATCGGTAGATCATTGATCAGCCACAACTGTGTGGGTGAGTCTCATTCAGTGTCGTGTTCCCCTTCCTCCTTTCCCAGATATGTCCTCTGTGACTGTACCTCTAGCTGTTGTGATTGCAGCAGGGGGAGTGATCTGGGCATCACCATCACAGGAATGTTGTACTTCAGGTTACACAGACCCCTTATACCATCACCAACATGTAGCTAACAGAAGAAATGTGTTTTATAACTAACTTGAGTCGCTGGCATTTTACTTAAAACACTGGGTCGAAAATCAGCAGCTCCACGACAACTGAAAGCTGTCCAGTACAACCTCCCCATGTAGCCGGGATTCAATGTTCAACGACTGTTGATTCGACTGTTTGGCAGTCCTGTCATTGCTGGGGTTTCAGAAATGAAATAGATTAAGGTAGTGATGTCATTTGTCATAGGTGTGGGTGAAATTGTTTTGGATTTTTATATGAAACTTTACGGTAGGCTACAATAAAACAAATAAAATAAAATCTAATGAAAAACAAAGACATTGGAGGCAGAGAGAAGGGTCTTAAGTCTTTCAAACGGACTGGATTGAAGGTTATGTTTGTCCAACGGGAAAGTTCCGAGCTGGAATTTGCAAGACACAAAGGCAATAGCGCAACTGGCAATATTTCGCTTCCAGCTGTTCCTCCCCTCTCTTTCCCCACTGGCGGCGCATTCACGAAATGGCGCTCATCATGAGCTGTAGCTCACAAGCCTAGGAAGATGAATAGACGTGATTAAAAAGACCGTAAAAGCGATATGGGGAGCCTTTATTACAGTAATATTGCAGTTTAATAGGGTGCTTGTTCCCATGTGCGGGCCTGGCGGCTGGGTATTTCACTCCTGCAGCCGGGCTGACCCAACAGAGGAACACAACCGGCTAATAAAAGACATGTTTAATGGCGCACCGGCAGGGCACACGACAGCAGCCCTTCACCAATCTCACCCTGGGGAGGCGCGCTGAGATGGGACGAAAGCGAAAGGTTGATCATGACTCATTGTGTGACTTTGTGTCTGGGAGGGAATGAAGTCTCGTTCCGTTCGATCACCCCTTTGGTGCTCCCGGATCTGAAACGACTGGGCGGGCGGAGGGCTACTTGAGGGCAGAACATCCACTGTGTAGGTGAAAACTATCAAGTCCTCTTAGATCCGTGATGCGGAACAGTAGAGTTGGGTTGCGCGGGGTGTGTGTGTGTGTGTGTGTGTGTGTGTGTGTGTGGGGGGGGCAGAGACAGGAGACGGCTGAATACAAATGATGTGCATCATTATAATGTTGTTGCGCGAATTGTGTTCACAGATGTCTTTATTACAGTCTGTGTGTGTGTGTGTGTGTGTGTGTGTGTGTGTGATATGACAAAGTGAAATGGTGGGGGTTCTGAATCAGCCATTTTCACAGGAAGAGTGACCCTGGGGGGCAGCCACATATCAGACTTAATGGCCTGTGTCCTCAGCTAGCGATGGAGAGAGCCATCACATGTACTCCACCCAGAACAGTGTTATTGCCCCAGATGGAGCATGATGGGGAAATATGGTCACATGCCATTGGTATGCAGCAGCGCCATATACACACACACACACACACACACACACACACACACACACACACACACACACACACACACACACACACACACACACCACAGGCCCTATCTAGACATTTCCTAGACATGATACATTTTTGATTAAATAGGACTTTGTCTAGACGTACAGTTATGTAAGGACGTTTTGTAATGATACTGTGTTGGGTAGTCCACAGTAGAGGAAGACACTGATCAAGTATTGGGCTACAGGGCAGTCCCTGTCAAAAAGGGAAACGACCTCTGTCAAGACCTAGAATTAACTCTCCTCATTAAGGCAAGAAAAGTTGATAATTGGGGAAGAGGATTTAATGACCTTTTGTCTTAATGCTGGCAGATCCAGACACTCGCGAAACAATTAAGTCCCTCGTATCCTGCCTAATGGCTTCAGTGAGTTGGAGCCATTCTAATTTAGTCAATAATACGCTGATTACACACGCTCACCATTGCTCTTGCAGTGAGACACAAAGGGATGAGACTGCATGTCAGACATGGTGGGTCCTAGTCAACTGTAAAAAGCAGGACTCATCTAAGAAGGAACACTCTTGTATGTTAGGATTGAACAACAACAAGTTGTCATGCCTGTTGAAGCTTTCTGTAGACCTGTTTTTTTTTTCAAATCGGTCTGATAATGTGCTGTCTCCTGACTTCCTGGTCCTTATTTGAGCAGGATGAGCTCTTCTCATCCATCGTGTTTGCGTGCGTGCGTGTGTGTGTGTGTGTGTGTGTGTGTGAGTGTGAGAGAGGGACAGACAGGAAGAGGACAAGGCTGTGGACTGACCTACAACTCTTTCCTGCCATAAAGACACTGTGGTACCCTCCCAGGGGAAGGAAGAGAGGTGAATGACCTAAAAAACCACACCTTTACCCCCACCCCCCCACCCCCCCAAACATCCCTGCAGACCGCTGCAAGAATTCCTGTGATATCTTTTGTTTTGTAGCCTAAGGTCATTTGATGCTATTGTGAGATTTGTTTTTCGTCCAATGTTCAAAGCCATCTCTGACCACCTAGGGTGCTAACAATCCGTTGTTTTGCATTCAAGCTCAAAACCTTCTCAACACATGTGCACCCTTGCAGATTTACATCCTAAATCACAAACACAGTATGCCTCAGCATGCCACCTAGAGCTACCGTGGAAAAGGACAGGAGGAGGAATCATTTTCTGGAACTTTCTTTTGGGATTTAGGTCAGCAAGTTAAGACTGTATAATCATAGCTTTGCTATTGTCTGGTAGTTTAAACAAAATCTAACTGGAACTACCGGTCTATCATCACAGTCAAATGCATCGACCTCAGAAGTAAAGTGTTTGAGAGAGGAATATTTTCCCATCATTCCCTCTCAGCTGTGCCAACAGTTCTGTGCAGGACGTCTCCTGAGGTCTGGGTTGTTCGACCCGAACGCCAGCGATATCAGACAAATAAACGGGGCAACCCAGGGAGCTGTTTGCACTAGAGATGTTTAATGTGGATATGACTTACTGTGGAACAGATGTCCTTCTGACTGAGAAAACATAGATCCATCCCAAAGCAAACCTGGCACCCTCCCTCCATCCGCTTTGAGAAGAACCACAACAGAAGAACTCGTTATTACTTATCCAACTGCTTTTGATGTGTTTTTCTGGGTTTCAAACGACAATGGGTTTCAACATCTGCAGCATCGTCTTTGATGTGGACAAAGGACTTTTCTTTGTCTGTCTTTGATAAATATAAGTTTAGCAAACCTTCCTTTGATCCTGTGTGTGTGTGTGTGTGTGTGTGTGTGTGTGTGTGTGTGTGTGTGTGTGTGTGTGTGTGTGTGTGTGTGTGTGTGTGTGTGTGTGTGTGTGTGTGGAGCGTGAGCAGACTGGGAATGGGCGAGGGGCGGATTAGGAAAGCTATCTCTGATCCCTGAGTTGAGGTCGGAGCTGGAGTGTCCCAGGAGCACCACAATGTGCATATGCTTAACATTTATGGATTCTGATAAAGCATGATTTGTCGTCTTTGTTTCATGAAGCATAACCAATGATCTATATATAGCGTGACCTTAAATCCTGATTGGCACACTAAAACTGTATCAACAAAACATAAAACACATCTCTTATCATCCAAAGAAGGCTGAGCCATCAACCTGAATAAATACAGCCAATTGTTATCTCAAAACACCAACCATAAACGTTCCCCTTGGGATGGAATGAAGGAAGCTGTCAGCACCTCGATTTTGGCTTTCCTTTGCTTCATGGAGAAATGGAATCCTGTTTTTCTCTCCATCCTCCTGGTTTATGGTCCCAAGGGAGAGTGTGTGTGTGTGTGAGAGAGTACAAAGAGGGACCGCACCTTTGAGTCAGAATGTCCCTTCCCGCTTATCCGTGTATCTTTCATCGTTGATAAAAATCATGTGAAAAAAAACAGGTACAAAAACAGGATTTTCCATGTTCACACCTTCTAAACCTGTCTGCTGAATACTATTTCTAACCAATCTCCCTGTCTATCTGCCTTTTTCACATGTGTAGCTTCTCGTGCCTGTTGTATTTGGTGACCCCAATAAACTGTGCATCCTGACTTACTATCAGGATACGCTGTAATAAACTGGATGAAAATCTAATATAAAAGCTAAATATGTCCATCAAGTGTGTCCGTGTGTGTGCATTTGTGGCTGGTTGGCTGGCTGTCTCTCAGTCACTCATCAATTCCTAGTTTAGCATACATGTTGAGTATGGAAGAACAATATTGCCCCCTACAGTATATGTAGGATAAATGTCACATTTGAATCAATCGACAAGGGGTATAGAACGGTGGGTTGGGTACAGTACATGTACGTAGGTGAAAAAGAGAGTCGATTGGACAAAAAGAAGAGAAGATGCGACAAACTGGAAGGAAACGTCACTATTTTTTAACACAATTCACTCCACCTGGGGTTCCTCTCATTCAACCACTACTTGTTCGCATTTTAAGTGCTTGCATTCATTCTGCATAGTCTTTCAGGGAAATGTCTGTCACATCCATTATATGTGTTCAGTTAAATCTACAACCACCACCAATCGGTAGATGAGATATCCATGCAGTCAGTGAGAATATGTTTGTTTTTTACTGTTAGAAAGTACCAAGCCCTTCCACTAGATGGCACACAGTCATCACTTGTATTACAGTACCTGAGAGAAAAAATCACTTCAAGAGGACAATATTCTTTGGACCATTTGATGAATGAGCTTGTAATGTAAAAGTACATGGGAGTACATTATTTGAGCACACTCAGACCACAATGCCCCACAGGTTTGAGTACTATTTTGTTTAGTTTTTCTGTTATGTTTGTGATTGGTAGGTCTGAGGCAGGTTTCTGTGCGTGTGTGTGCGTGCGTGTGTGTGTGTGTGCGTGCGTGCGTGTGTGCGTGCGTGCGTGCGTGCGTGCGTGCGTGTGTGTGTGTGTGTGTGTCTTAGTGCCAAGTATGCCAGGGCTTGTAGGAGGTATGTGGGTGGCTTCACCACGGGCTTCTCTTTCACACAGACCTCTTCTTTTCCTTGCGGTACTGTAGGTCACTATAATGTCTTCTATCTGAACGTCTGTGTAACACAGGGAACCTTGCAGATAGTGGTCCCCTGTCTTTGGTTCTGCCTCTCTCATTCTCTAAGTCATTGTCGCTGTCCTTGTAACCTACTGCAGCAGCTTTGCAGCAGCACCATCAATATTTCAAGCTGATGGACCGCCTTGAGACAGGTTATTATTGTCTCTGAGACTCTGCATAGATGTGTATTCATCTTCTCACACACACATGTACACACGCACACAGACACACACACATACACACACACACACACACACACACATGAACACATGCACACCCACACACAGACACAGACACACACACACACACACACACACACACACACACACACATGAACACACGCCCCTGCACACAGACACACACACACATGAACACACGCACACCGCACGCAGACACAGACACACACACACACACACACACACACACACACACATGAACACACGCACACCCACACACAGACACAGACACACACACACACACACACACACACACACACACACATGAACACACGCCCCTGCACACAGACACACACACACATGAACACACGCACACCGCACGCAGACACAGACACACACACACACACACACACACACACACAGACACACACACACACATGAACACACGCACACCGCACACAGACACAGACACACACACAAACACACAAACACAAGCTAATGGACTGCCTTCAGACAGGTTATTATTATTGTATCTGAGACTTTGCATAGCAGTGTATGTGGATTAATCTTCTCAAACACACACACACACACACACACATACATGCGCACACACACACACAGACACACACACACATAGACACACATGTACACATGCACAAACACGCACAAACGCACGTACACACGCGCACACGCACACGCACACACAAACACATGCACACACATACAAACACATGTATGAACGCACACACACACACACACACACTCACACATACCCAAGCTGATGGACCACCTTCAGACAGGGTATTATTATTGTTTCTGAGACTCTGCATAGCAGTGTATGTGTATTAATCTTCTCACACACACACACACGCACGCACACCCACGCACCCACGCACGCACACACGCACACACGCACACACACACACACACACACACACACACACACAGTAGGCAAAACCTCAGACACTCATTCATTCATTTTTCATTCATAAAATCCAGCTGTGCCAGTCAGCAATTTACTGTATGTCATCATAGTGGTGTACGCGGCTGATCAGAGAGAGCATAAGTGAGCGTGATGTCATGAGACTGTAATTAACTGAATTCTCTCTGATCCTGATGCTTTATTGAATATTTCAAAGGAAGCTAAATCCTCTGGGCTAAGTGGAGAGACTGCTAAGCAGAGTTCACAGTATGGAGCACAGCAGAACTGAGGTTTTGGAGTAAAGTAACCTCAAAAGCTCAGAGTTGCTCAACTATTAATGCATTGGAGTGATGTAAGTGGCCCTATCTGAACCTTGAGCTCATGAATAATATAGAGCTTTATGAGGAACCTCTTTGGACGAGAAGGGAACTCAATAAAGGCAATTGATCTTTCGCCGTTTCCAGAAAGTATTTGTCAATCATCAAAGTTCTATCAGAAACGGGCAACGACCCTGTTGGTAATAACACATTTGAAATAATGAAATAAAGTCAATGAAAGGCCCTGAGTCTGAGTGTGTCGTGACATTTCTTGGTGGGCAGCATCAGAGTGAGAGGCACATTGCAAACGTAACAGAAGCGGTGCAGATTTCAGGTTTAGCCCAATCATATGTCATTTTTACTGACATTTTAATGTAGAGATTGTGTCTCCCTGTAATAAAATTGGCCTAATTCCCCTATTTAGCATCTTATAAATGTCAGGAGTCATTACTGAATCTATTCTGTATGTATCAGGAGAATATCTTACAAGGACCAAGAACAGGGTGAAGGAAGCGATGCAAAAGCCTACATGAAACTCATCAACTGTGACTCTATGACCTCGAACAAGGTCTCTCAGGTTGTCCCTGGTGTCAGTTCAGACATGGATGCCACAGATGGTACTGTTGTACAGATGGTACGGTTTGAAACAGTTCAGTCCTTGGTTTGTATGTGTGTTTCCACATGTTCTTCACCTTATTAATCCTGTCTGCTGTTCTATTTCAATGTTGAAATAGAAGAGATGTGGAGGAGTCAGGAGTGACTGAGTTTACCACCAGTTTGGCTGTGACATGGCCCCCTCAGCTAAGCACATTACAGAAGCTCAACACTGAGCATATCAGGTTGGGTTGGAGCAGAAGGAATCACTCTGCTAAATGACAAAGTGACTAAATGGGAAAAATCGCCATTCCATCACTATTTAGACCCAGCGATTAGTGGAATGCACATCAAAGGCAAATGGAAGAGGTGAAATACGCAGGTGAACTCGCTTCAATCAATCAAATCAACGGATAGAGGAAACCCCAGAACACACGCAGGTAGGCAGGCAGGCAGGCACACACACGCACGCTCGCACACACACACACACACACACACACTTTTGCCCTGCACAGCTGCCTTAAGCTCTTTCCCTTTGCAGCGTAGCATTAAACATTTGGGTTAAAAGCTTTGCCAATCAGGTGTGTTACGGTTGGTGTGCAGAGATTTCCAGGATCGATGTTGCCCTTAACGCGAGTGCTCTGTGCAGTGTTCTGGCATTAATGAGTATAAAATGCATTTGGGTGGTACTGGTAAGAGATTTCATTGGACCCCAACTGCAGTGGGTCAGTTCATTTGAACACAGGGGGCCCACCTTGTTCTCTTCATGCATACAAAGAGTGAGTTTGATCCATCAGTACTGTGCTACAGACCTTCTTGCTGTATTGTTCAGACAGTTAGTTATGGAATAGAATGTACTTTTTTTGGACCATTGTTCCAGCTAGCAAGCTTGTGGTGGCTTGTGGTGGCCCATGAGCGGCCCTCTATCGGCAAAAGCTGTCGGCATGGAAGAATTTGGCTCATCGACTTTACGATGGCCCCACAGTGGGGCGCCACCAACAGTGGTCCATTGTCACACTGCCATCGGCTAGCCGAGTATTCATATCTTCCCACTCCTCTGCCACAATCTTCCCACTCCTCTGCCACAATCTTCCTTTTCCCTGCCACAATCTTCCCACTCTCCTGCCACCCTCTTCCCACTCCTCTGCCACCCTCTTCCCACTCCCCTGCCACGATCTTCCCACTCCCCTGCCACGCTCTTCCCATTCCCCTGCCACGCTCTTCCCACTCCTCTGCCACCCTCTTCCCACTCCTCTGCCACGATCTTCCTTTTCCCTGTCACAACCTTTCCACTTCTTTACTGAGCTTTAAACCAATGGCATGCCACCATCAGTCTATCATTGGCATACCGACCATAGGTCTACCGTTGGCATAGCAACGTCCGTCTATCATTGTCACTCCATCGGCACGCCAGCATAGGTCTACTAGTGGCATGCCGACTGTCAGCCCATCATGAGAGGTAGACTAATATCAGCATAACACCACAACAAATACCATCATTTTACCATGAGGGGTCACATTTTGGCAGATGAGCCCCTCGGTTGCCACCAGCGACCCGATAAGTGATTGCTGGCTGGGTTGTCTTTTTTAGAGGTCTTATTTCCCAGCCCCTCGGACACCCCCCTTCGGAAACAACACATACTAGTCAGAGATCAGCCAATTTCTTCTCTACGCTGTCACAGTTTACTTGCGACACCGTCAATATGGCTCCCTTTAATCAGCAGGCAACGCATGCAGCTGCTGTTTGGGAGGGTACAGTATGTCTTGTTTTCTTGCATGAAGGCCCAGTAGCATCTCCACCAGGGGAGTTAAGTCTCTCGGGGAAGTAGCTAACACGCCGGTTGGCACGCAGAAGGTAGTGAGTTAGGGCAAGCTGCTCTTCTGCGCAATCTCCACTTAGGGCAAGCTATTCTTTGTTGTAATACTTTTGTATATTTATTTAAAATTGTTCTAATTTATAGTGTACATGCCCCATACCCATATCACA
Source organism: Argentina silus (assembly GCF_951799395.1). NCBI lineage: Eukaryota > Metazoa > Chordata > Actinopteri > Argentiniformes > Argentinidae > Argentina > Argentina silus. The sequence continues at coordinate 10,790,481 of NC_139665.1, forward strand.
GCCTCTAGCCTCATTGCCACTTAGCCTCGCACAGCCTACAAAATGTATTGTCTTATTGTTCTATTTTGTACATTTGTTATTACTATTTTGTTGATATTTTACTATTTTGTACATTTTTTGTTAAGATTTTGCTTATATATATTTTTTTTTAAATATATTTCTTATGTCCCATGCACCAACCTCAATTTCCTGTATGTGCAAATATACTTGGCCAAATAAAAGAATTCTGATTCTGATTCTGATGTTTTTACTGTAGTCTGACATCAGGCTACATGGCAAAAATACCACTGAAGGGTGAAAACAAGCACCAACTGACCAGGGCTCTAATGCTCCTGGTTGGTGTCCAGATGTCAGGCTGATACACAGGGGATTATTCGACCTGCCAATCATGCTTTATTATTGGCCGGTAGAATGATTCAACATGTTGATATAATGTATGCCTACCTTTATTCTGAGCTGCCATAGCCACTGGTGGAAAGAGCACAATTTGCAAAACCATCAAGCCTGACAAATAGCTAAGGTGTGTGGGGGGTGTTTGCAGAAACTACGAAGCTAAAGACTGCAACAGCATTTTTACATATGCCTCCTCTGCAGTGAGATCGATATGTAGACCCATGGGGATAAGCTTGATGGAGGCATATATATATAGTAAAACCACTGAGGATTTCACTTTGGTGAAAACCACATTCTGGTCAAAACATTAGCAACTCTAACAATTGAACGAAAAAGGAAAGTCAAGATGGACTGGTTTTGATTTGCTCATAAAGGTCTTTGGTACTCTAAACGTACAATACAAGACTTGAAAATGGATTCAAACCTGAAATTTTATCATGCAATTCAAAGACGATTGAATTGTTTTTCCAAATTATGATTGGAATGAAAGTGTTTTTTTCCTTCTAATCAGCCTATATATATATATGTGACAATCCCACCTCTTATTGTTACTCGACTGGGGATGCAGGCATGCCAATGTACTGTTTTTAAACTGAACTTCTAAGTGCATTGTGATTGAGTTAGTGGTGAGATGAGTTTAAGTGGTGAGGCCATTCTTTGGGTTAAAGGACTGTTGTCTTTGTAAGATAACATTGTGAGCTAATTGTGATTCTATGGCTCTTAACATTCAACTTAAGCTAAGGCACATGAATCTCATTTCGGGATGCCAGTGGAGAATCCAGCACAACAAAATATGTTCTCCACTGCAGGCTATGGGACACACTACCCTGACAGTCTTTTTTGCAAATGATACTTCTAACTTGTGACTCAGTTACATGTGATAGGATCTCTATGTAAATGAGAGTTCAATGTGCAAACCAACTACCCATCTAATCCAAGTATACCTGTTAGCATTTACTGTGAGCAATACAATAACAAGAAACATGCTCCATGATTCTACCAATCTGACGAAGGTACTGTACATTTACATTACATTAATGGCATTTAGCAGACGCCTTTATCCAAAGCGACTTACAACAATACATTTGTTTAAGTAAGTGAATCATCTATCCAACAGTCATCATAAGACAAAGTAATCAATGCTCACACCAGGGGCCATTAGCAGTCGTAATGCCAGTAGGCTGTATGAGTGTGAATTACAGATTTTTGTTCTGAGGTCTGAGATGGTCTCATTGTCATGTACAATATGCGGACTGCTAAGAGCATGTTTTTCTCTGTATGCTTGGATAGCTAAAGTAGGGAGCTAATCAGACCTGTTTACTCCGAAAATACCAACAATAAACTGTCACACAAGGAGCCCTCTTTTCTGACTGAACTGGGATTAGGAATGTGGTGCCTTCTTATCGTCTAGCAGGCTTGGTAACAAAATAGCCACGTATCTCTGATTCATCATGGATAAACGGGCAAGAACACATCATTGAGAATTTTGAAAAGTACAATTTATTTTGATCTCCTGCAAAGTGGTGATGAGGCCTGAAAGCAAAGGAGTTTCACTCTGGTGACTATATTGCACAGAAAGAGACATTATTTTAAACTTTCCTCGGTGCCATGACATGTGTTCTAACCCCCAGAATTTGCTGCAGTTTGGAATGTTGTATTCATATCAAAGCCTTGAACATACTCACTGTTTCATGGGCACCACAATCATACATTGTAACACAGAAGAAAGACCTTGACAGAGGAATCTATTCTTTTCTCTTTTTTTTTTCAGTGAGAACCCTTGAAAAAAGAGCTATGCTGTGTGAAAGTTTGGATAATGTATTGCTTTCACCATCCTTCCAATGAGTCAATGTACACTCCTGATCTGCTGCTTCATGCAGTGCATTCAGTAACATTCCACTTGGCTGGATGGCCTTGAACACAGAGCATGTTGGCGATATTCTCATTGTTCATGCACTCAGTAGGCACTACATGGCGCAGCTGTAGGCAGTAGTCAGCGGATCCAAATTCGTGTCCAGCTCATTCCAGGAATATTTTTGACATGCTCCTCACTGACTTGTGCTCCTTGGTGAGAACAGGACTCATTGTGTGGCAGATGAATGCTTGGGCCTAGGCTAAATCCAGACATTAGCAATTAGGCTTAAAAATGCAATGGATGTGCTTTCTCTGCAGAATAGGCCTATATGAAAATGCTGACTTATTCGTGGCTGGACCACCAACCATGGAGCCAAAATCTAAATCTATCAGTATCTATATTTTGTCAGACAATGTTTCATTGTTGCCTATTTATAAAATGTTTCATGAAAAAAGTTGCCAATAATGATTTATTGAACTTCAATGTATTATTTATGTGTTTTACAATTATGATGATTAATCACTACTCAAGGATGGTCAGTCCACTTGTTCAAGACATGTTTGGGGTGAATTGTTAACAGTAGGTTTGTCATTGTTGTGTATTACACCACGTAGATATCCAAAAGTTAACCAACTCGAAAAAATCGTGAAAAAAAAAGAGACATTTCTAAAGAAGAAAACAAACGGAGAGATCAAGAAGTGCATAGCTAGCCACAGTATCTCTCTTAACTAATTGGACTCATCTTAATCACGTAAGATACAAGATGTTAAATGCTACTTCTTAAATTCATCACCCGAACCAAAGATAATACAACAGTGGCAGCAGGACTCCCTGAAATCTGCGGCTTGCTACATCTTTTGTACCGATAGATTCACTGTTGTTTCCCAGGCAACAAGCAGACCCTTGCCCTTCCCCAGTGTCGCTGACATTCATGTGGACCATACCAAGTGCCACTGTTGGTAGGGTGGTAGTTCCATATTCATTTAAATGTAACTTCTTTCAACGTGTAAGGTGAGCCTTACAGAACAAAACATTTTATTTCACGTTGAATTTGTCAGTCTAACCCAAAACAGCTAATGTTAGAGGGGATATTTGTGATGCAAATGTTTGTATCTTACACTTAACCACCTCTACTGCGTTCTCGCTACCACCCTGTCGCCCGAGCTGTCAAAAACGCTTGTTGCTGTTTCTGTTTGCTAGCCTTTACTGTAAAGTACGACAGCTAGCTAGCTAGTGAGTTGTAAGAAAAAAGTTATTTTTGGCCGAAGATCGCATTTTTTTTATCCGACGAGAATGTCTGCATTCAGCAACAAGTCTTAGCTACTTGGTACTCTTTTAGCTTTTCTGGGAATCTTGTTTTAACTGCTCCAAGGACCATCCACCTCTCGACTGTGATTGAAGTACAACAGTACAGTACGACTGTCAGAAGTAGCTGGGTGGTGAGGCAGGTTATGAGATGATCAGGTAAGTAGCGCTAGCTGATTGTCTCTATCCTGTTGTGTTATTCGCTATAGACGCACAGGTTTTTTGTTTTTTTAAAACCTGCTGGAGCAGCGAAGTGACTGTTCAGATTTGGGGTTGGTTGAGTCAGTAATGGCAGCAGCCAGCTACATCAGCCCCAGCCAACAATCGCTACGATAGTGATACCCCCTTAGTAATATAGCTACGACTCGAGAGTTTGAAATAACATATGATCAGTTGCTCGAACGAGCAATGCATGTTCGTTGGCTGCTGTCAAGCCAAGGTGGCATGCTGTCATCATCAGGATGCCGGATGGCTGTACCCTAAGTTGGCAGTAGGTGGAGGGTAGACCTGAACCGGAACGAGGGGTAACTAAACTACACAGCCACAGCCATAACTATATATTCCCTGCCCATCCCATGGCCACATCAGCGAATGTCGCATACTGTCCTCTAAGTGTGGTCAGGATGAGCCGTTTCAAAGCAGGTGTCAATCACTGTCGCAGAATGAGCAACCGTAGACTAATAAAATCGAGGTTAAATCATGTAAAGATTTGTATCCTGAATTCTAACACACACACACTGCTATCATGCTACTGTAATTATTTAGTATATGCAGTAAGTACAGTGTAACAAGCATTGTAACTACTCATTGCTGCACTGCATCAATGCTCTGTCCCTAACTCAGGCATGGCCATAATCCTAGGTAAGCACAGTCTTGCACACATGTTGACTTTAGACCAAAACAATCCCCGATTGTTTTTAACCTCTTGCAAACCTTATAACATATTGTTTTGTGTCCTGGAGAATGGTCCAAAGGGTGTTCGAACCAGCTGTCTATGTTGTAATGGTTAAGCTTAAGGAGTCGTTTATTCTGTGTTCCACACAAAGAGCTCTCCAGAAAATGATATGCAAACAAACCATTGATGATATTCAGGGAGGACATATAGTAGATCTTTTTTGTCCTTCGTTGTAGCCATGGAAACCCACTGATTGAGACTTGAAGCTATGAACACTGCCTGGACTAAACAAGATGGTGTTGTTAGGCAGCAGGCCTACTTTTATTCACTTTTTCTGATTAGTCTTATCAGATTTTTCTCAATCATGTACTATAAGCAGCGTTCAGTCGGCAGAGAGGTCTCCTCCGAGGGCTTCGAAGTGAAACACAACTCTGTATCTTGATGTTTAGGCTACTTGCTGACAAAAACAGGAAGGCAAGCAACCCATGATGCTTTTCTGTTTACTGTCAGTTTCTTTTCTAAATGCTTTGGAATCGAGAGAATGTGCCACATAAACAAGTGCACCGTTTAGTCTAGAAAATGCAGGGTGTGGTCATGTGGTTCTAGTTGTCTATTCACAGTGAGTCATCATTTCAGACCAACATGTAAGACCTATGTTTTATCCCCCAAAATAATGTCTCTCTTGGTTGTTAGGCCTAATTACTTAGGTTGACTATATTTGAAAGTGACAAGGCCTAGCTTACTATAAATTGGGTGTTCATAGCCTACAGTAATAACACTTGACTGCCCCTCAGGGTCAACCAGGACAGGGATAAGGAAGTACAGGGAAGGAAGTAGCACAGCATTTTTGTCTGGAAGGCCTTTGTTTGTTTTCCTGTTGGATAAAGGTATTTTTATCATCGGCATCATTAGGATGTTACGGACGTGTCAGGTGCTCTCAAAGTTATGCCTGTAATGTTCACATGATGTTGAGGTTGTTAAGGTTGCCCGTGAAAAAAAAAAAAGAGAGACTCCTCTTTTGAAGAGAAAAGACAAATGTGTCTTGTTTAAGCTTGAGCTTCAGTGTTTCGGGGTGAATGAAAGAGGATATTGATTTGAAATATGGGACCATGACCACAGTAGTTTACGTCTAGAGCTTCGGTATTTTATATGTAAGCTAATAGTTTTGTTTTCTTGTAGGAGCTTAATTTCTTACAGGACCTAATGTCCAAAGCCCGAGAGTAGCTGTGAAGCACAGCTGTAACGGGACACTGGTTTGCATCTTACACAGCACTTCCAGCTAATGACATAGTCCTATTATGTCACTCTCTATATATGTCCCATCCCCCCTCTTTAACCATTGAGATGACAGTAGAGCACGATGTGATTTCTCTACAACCTGTAAGTTCGGACACACATTGAACATGTGATTCATGTTGGTGAGAGCAACATCTTTTTTAGCGTCAGCTGCTAAGTTAGACTACAAGGCTACACCTTGTGTAGTTGACGGCGACTGAGGGAACATGTGGCTGTTCCCTGGTTTGAAAAGATCCATCGCTTCCTTGTTAGAGCATTAGCCTTGGCTTTATTGTTAAACTTAGCCTCAAGGGTTATCAGGTTTATCTGGCAGCGGACGGCGAAAAAGCATGTCTAGCCTCATTGATGTTGTTGATGAAGCACTCAGACTGCCACATAATTTGCAGTCCTTGTATGGGAGTGGGAGCTGAAAGCGGAGGGACAGATAAAGAGAGGGAGAGGGAAAGTGGGGGAGAGAGAGAGAGAGAGAGAGAGAATACAGCTGTTGTATTGCATTTGGATCGAAAAATCGTGAAGCTGAGGCTCTGACTCATCAGTTCTGTGCCGCTCAATGTCTCACGTGATGCCAAATGGGCTGCCGTCACCAGGGTGGGGAGGAGAGGAGAGGAGAGACGGTGTTCTTTTTCCTGGGGGGGGGGATGGTGTTAATTGTTCTGTTATAGAGCAGGCGAGGAGAGCTTATGATTCACTTCAAAACCAGGCTATTAAGCATGACTTGTAGCTTTTTTATTGTACGGTACTGTTCCGCTGGTAGAGTAGTTACTAGGTAATTATGTGGTAACCACTGGTACTTTGTGGTACTCAGCCTACTTCGAAGAATTCAACACAAGCTCTAACTACCTCACACGATGCTGCCGAGCACTTGATAATATTAATGCAAAAGAAAGAAATAAGTAATGGGCTGTTATTGTGAAATGACTAGTTTATGTTTAGGCTAAATTCCTAATAATGAGTTTACAACACCCCTTTAATGATGAATAATGGTGTAGGTTATCCCCCCAGGAATTCAGCTCCCTTATGCTCATCTCGGTGATTGTTTGCTTCGTTGAAGCATAACAGGGTGGGTTGTTTTCTTGCTTGTTAGATAGCCTAGATGTTCTACAGCATGCTTTTATTTCATTGAATGGCAAAAAGAGGATTGACATGTTACATTTGAGCTGGGCATGAAATTGGGGAAATACCTTTAACATCAGCATTCAGTGGCTGTTATTTGGAGTTCCGAGTTCTGCCTGCCAGTCAGTCCACTGCCAGCCAACAGTAAAGGCTTTGATCAGAGATCTGTTTCCCCATTGGCCAGAGCTCTGAGGGGCGGCTCTTGCTGGAGGCGAGTGGGCAGGAAGGGGCTGGCTGAGGGGGATGGCTGGAAGTGTTTCAGCCAGATAGTTGAGCAGACACTCCTCTGCTTCCTGCCTGCTCTGTGGCTGAGAGAAATTCCCTGTCTCGGCATGGGCCTCCGGCTGCAGTACTCAGCAGCTCACGGGGAATGACAATAGTTCACATGGTCATTAGCTCCAGACGCCGAAGCGGGAGGACTCTGAGCACCGCTCCCTCTACGTACGCCGGGGCTGAGTGAGAAGCACAACAGAGCCACAGGACTCAAACAAGGTGGGAAGACCGACTCTCTGGAATCTTTTTTTTTTTTATTTTTTTTTTTTTTTTTAAGTGTGTGTGTGTGTGTGTGTGTGTGTTTCTTTTTTTTTTTTTTTCTTTTTTTTTTTTTTTTAAAAGGAGTTTGCTGCAGTGTGGTGCATACCATCCTAGGCGGGGAGGGAGGAGAGAGAGAATGTTAGTGTGTGTGTGTGAGAAAAAGAGAGCGAGAGAGAGGGAAAGGGAGAGAGAGGAGAGCGTTAATGAGGGGTAGCTTGCCGGTACAGTAAAACAAGCAACTGCCCTTGTGGGTTTCGGCTCTGCTGCAGTTCCTTGCGCTTGTACTGTATTTGGAATTGTTGTGCTCTTTTGACTGCATAAATCTGGGAAAGAACCACACAGCGTGGCTCTGTCATCCCCCCCCCCTCCTGCCATAATATATTATAATAGAATTGTTAGACTTCATGTCCCTTGAGCTTTTAAGCACATATTTATTTTCTACACAGAGGAAGAGAGATTGTTGCCTGGCATGTTATCCATCCAGTCACTGGCTGCTCTGTAGGCTGTTTCAAACTTTCCTTTTATGGCAATAGCCTATATGTTGGTCATGTTAAAAAAAAAAAAAAAAAAGGCTTGTGAGATCTTTCTCTTTTTCTCTGGAGGTGGAGACACACAAGAGCCGATGTCCGGCTCCCTAATTAGCCAGGAATTCAACACACACAATTTTAATGAGGTCCCGCATCTTTTATAATCTCTGAGGTTGTTTGACAGTAAGCTCTGTATCCACCGGTCTGCGGTGCTGGACCTCATAGGAGCTGGCTGTCAGGATTTACACTGGTCCAGCCAGGCCAAAAGCGGCGGCAGGAAAAGGCCAGGCTGGTGTCAAACAGTTGTCAGTCGGGCAAAGGGGAAGTGGGCGTCTTCTGAAGGAAGACTGGTTCAGCCCTTCCTGTTAAAAAAAAAAAAAAAAAAAAAGAAGAATTTGAACGTCACAGAGAAGCAACGGGCTCTTTATTAACTTGGACCGGTGAGGCAGAGCAGCTTCCTCAATCGATTCCCAGGCAAGTGGTTTGCTGACACGCAAAGGTAATTAGCCACGCTGGTTAAAACATTTGGTGCTTTTTATGACTTCTTTTTTAGACGTTTTAAACGTTAACTGTCGACATCGTCTTTAACTTGAGTACTCTTGTGCTGTGAAGAGTGGAAAAGGAAGCTTTGGCCTCATGTTGTTAGTGAGACATACAGTATGACTGTCATACTGTCATTACAGACGTACTGGATTCACTTTTCATATTCTTGGGAGTGTACATGACATGGCCAAAAGGTTCTGTTGTTTTTTCCAGTGTAGGATATTGTTTTACTTAATAAAAGCTTTACTTAATTATGCTATGGATGATGTCATACTGCTCAGTCTGCCTTTAAGAGGAATCAAAATCTTTTCCTCATGATGCTACATTTAAAAGGCCCACACATATTTTCAAATAGTAAGTTGAAGTTTGACATTCAAGTTCAGGTGACTCTACTAAAAGGACTTCTACTGTCGTCTCACGATATTTTCTCCCGAAAAACGTTTGAGTGGATATTTAGTGTGGATGTGGATGCTCACGTAGTTACAGGAATGATACGCCTACACCAGTCCTGAAAGGCATAAGCATGAGAGGTATAATGTCAAGCCAATGTAAGCCAAACCTCTCATTGGCTAGCCTCTGCTATTGAGCTGTAGGTAATCAGGGCAAGTGATTGGTTCGACATACTATGGCTATGCTAGCCCATGACCAAATAGGGTGACCCGTGTTTTAGTTAAGGCTATTATGATATGAGGCACACATTTCTGCTGACTGTTATCTGCATTGCCTCTCTTCCGGAGCCCTGCTTAGTCCACTAACCTCAGCAAACCCCTCTCACTCACTTCTCCTTATGCTAATGACGTTTGATAACTTTGAGCTCCAGTAGCTGTAGCTTATAGGCCTACGCCAAAACCATTTTCATGGACAGAATAACTCCCATTGTATTTTGAATGAAATAATGAGAGCCACTATCTGCATTGCGATGACGATTGTTGAGACTTGCAGTAAATTGATTTAAAATGTCCTTTTTGCTTTGAGCTGAAGCCAGTGAAGAACATCAGTGTAATTTAATTTGTTTGTGAACTTAAAAGGGCAATCTGGGACGACAAACAACAACAAAGCGGTCTCCCTGCCACTTTTTTTATTTAGTAAACAGCCGTGGGACGGGCTGGAGAAATGTCACCACTCAATTTCATAGAGTTATGGGTTATGGATGCAAGGACTGACCATCCATGAGATCAAAATGATAGTTTGAACCATGTTTTGAAGCTATAAAGTTTTTGTTTACAACGCCATTTAGGACATATAGTAAGAAGATATTCTGACTAACAATAGGCCTATTGCTACACTATTACTTCTGTACTTCTAATACCAACCTGAAATGGGAAAGATATACCCTATATTGCAATTGAACATGTGGCCTACTTTTGTTCCTCTTGTATGCAAATATATGGCGGTTTACAATCTCTGAATGGTAATAAATTCAACAGAGCAGGGATTCATTTGCTTGGATCTTATACCTGCTGTTCAACCACTTGTGTTTATGCAGATTTCAGTGTATAGTAACACCTGGCTGGTGCTTTAATAAGATTCTCTAAAATGGGAACAAGTCATTTGTCTCTCCGGCTGACTCAATACAAACAGACAGAGACAGTGCTAATAGGATGCATACGTGGTATTCAGAGGTCAAGCTAATGACTTTCACTAGAGCAGACCCTGCCTGCTGGCATTCAAATTAGCAGATGACCTGACCAAGATAATGCCTTGCCAGCTGGCTTTAGTCATAATCCATAGGGTCTCTCTCATGCTTTTGAGTCCCCCCCTCCCTGTCCAGTGATGGCCATCCTGGTCGAGGATGGTACTGTATGGTACTGTAAATATAATCCATGAAACGTTGCTTTTTACTGGCATTTACTGGCATGGAGATTCGGTACAGTTACCCAAGGCTGTCAGCTTTTTAGTTTTTTTCGGGGGTGTATTTTCATGAGGACCCCATGACAGTCGTGTGTGTGTGTGTGTGTGTGTGTGTGTGTGTGTGTGTGTGTGTGTGTGTGTGTGTGTGTGTGTGGTCATGAGTGGTCAGTTGGACCTCCTGGTGGGATCCATTTTTTGCAGTCAGGTGTTTTTGTGTCTGTGGAATGCCAAGCTTCAGCTTTCAGCCCTGCGCATATCCCCACCCTGTCCTGGAAGCACCAATCACTGCAGGGATAGGGGCGGGGGCGTAGAGGACTAATCTCTGCAGGTCACAGCAAGGGTGTCGCATGGCCCTTCCTACAGTCCTACAGTCCGGTACCTGCGCACCATCTGTCCCTCCTCATCTGCATTCTCTCCTGGAGGCTAGGCTAAAGCTAGGCTGTGCTAGCTCTCGTGTGATGAAGTAATCCGTTTTCCAGGCTGTTGTCAATCTTTATTTTTTATTTTTTTATTTTTTTTCTTTCCTCTCTTTTTTTTTGTTTTCCTTACTGAGAAGGAAGGTAAGTCATCATCATTCACTGGTAACATGAGATCAGAAATGCCTGTCTGTTTTCCTTATCCCCGTCACCCAGATGAGGGCCCATAACACTCGGGAATGTGCTCTGCATTTTGTTTTGAATCATTTTGCAAACTCAAATTCCATCTCATTAAAGCATTAGGGTGCATTTGAGGTTGTCTGCCTACTTACCTTTTCCAGACAATTATCCCAACAGGAAGACACACGTTGGTTTGTGGGAATTGTGGATGGTTGGCAATTCACTTGATGATTCAGCTATGTAATGTTTTTAGAAAGAAAAATGATATGTGAATCAGTTAGAAACAGAAATATAACTGGTGGAGGAATGCAGTTTGACACATGTCTGAACAGTACATTAACCCCACCGCAACTACTTCTGGTTAGAATTTCAATGTTCTGCACAATAGCCTAACCATTAAGACAGTTCATGTGATTTAGTTTAACCGCAACTCTGTGTTTATGTATCCGATTCGGTTTGGTTGTAGCAACCAGTCAGATCAATTCTAGGCCAAGTCATTTTGTTGGAATAGCATGCTTTCCCATCTTACACACTGAATAAATTAGAACATGGTTTTTTTTCTTCTTCATGGATTCTAAAAATAAAAAGGGATTAATTGTAAAAGGTCACATCTGATATGATTCTTACCTGATTCTTTCACAGCGGTTGACTCTCCCCTGGGAGATACTGTGAAATTAAATCCTGCCTTTGAGAGAAGACTCAGTGCCAGAGAATGGGGCGGGCAAGACATCTCTACTGAATATGCAGCAGTAAAATGGGACAGTTTCTTAGATGACATGACAGTGTTATGACTTTGAATCTTTGTGTATAGACTAGCCTAAATGTTTGCGAGTGAAACAGACCTGAATTGCCAATGACAATACAGTACTGTGTGTTAAGTCAGGTGTCCAAAGACAGCTGTTCTCATGTACATGAGCTGAGTGGCTTTGACTACAAGTCTCGACCTGTTTTCATGAGCACTGTAGAAACTCCCTGCCCTGCCCTGCCATGTACATTGAATAGGATTCACACACACATGTGGACGGTATCTGATCATGTACAGCATCGTGCTTGTAACGTTGAGTCACTGTCTGCTGGTGTTGTTGATTGTGGTCTTGTTGTTGGCCTCCTGCCTTTAAGTGAAGGGATGTGTCTGATTGAAGAGTGAAGGGTAATCTTAAACAGCAGCTGCAGATTTTTTTACAACCCTTCCTTGTCCGTTGGCCGCCCCCCCCCACCCCCCACCCCCCCCCAACCCAGCTCTCCTTTCCGTCTCTCCCAGTTAGCACAAGGAAAATATTTCCAGATGTTTCCAAGAGAAAAAGGCTTCCTGCGCAGTAGTCGCTTGTAATGCATTCAAAAGGGAGGCTGAAGGCTCCGTCGCTGTATTCTGGCTCTCGCAATAGTCCCTTCTCCCCCCCCCCTTGACGCAGCCTGACACAGACCAGTGCCTGGACCGGATATATGAGGCGAGACACCATATTCTCTCTATGAATCGAAATCCACTGACCGGCCGTCAATGATCCAGCATCTCATTTGAATGGGGGGGGGGGGGGGGGGGGGTTGTGTGGTGCGGGGTTGTGTGGTGCAGGGTTGAAGCGCTTTGGGCACCAGGCAGTGTTGTAATCGTGTCTGGCACATGCATCTGTCTCAGTCCCTCTCTGCCTGTTTGGAAGACTGCCCGGAATACTGCTGCGCTACGCGTTTTCTATTGGCTTTCGGTCCCGCCGTGCATTACTCGACAGGGTGGGTGGACCCTGGGGCTTTATCCTGCTCTGGCTTACTGCACTCTGCTGTCTCATTGCACAGGGGTCGTTGCCATTCTCCCATTTGTATTCAACACGCTGGAGGGCTGCACTCACCTCCACAATGGCAGAGCGCAATGATCAGGGACTTAAACCAAGTGCTTGCTGAATAACGGCGTAACCACCTTTTTTCCGTGACATCATCCACGACTGCCGCTAAACACACACACACGCGCAAGCACATGCGCGAATGCAGATGCTCACACGCTCACACGACACATGCGCACGCACACAAACACACGTGCACAAACACACGTGCACACACACACACACACACACACACGCACACACACACACCCACACACACAGCCCAGCTCAATAGAGTGGGTAAAACCACAGTAAATCACAGATGCGGGCGACAGCAGTCTTGTATTTTCAACAGTTATATGCTCCTAGTAGCTGATGACATTAGCCTATACCCTTTCTCAGTGTTTGACTTACTCAGAGAACAGTCTTCATTTTGGCTAAGCCATCTGAAGCACTAGTAACTAAGAGGTGATATTTAGATCAGGATATAATAGGCCATGAAATGGAATAAATACTGTTAATATTGCTTGATTCACATTTGGAGATCTCTGCCCAATTCCTATTAATAAGGCACAATAACGATATCTCTATTTGAACATTTAATTTGATTTCTAGAAGCAGGATTTGATGAAATGATATTGTTCCTTGCAATCATGTTTTAGTCTAAAATAGGAAATGGAGACGATTGCGTTAATGCCTCAGGCAGTTGAACTCTCTCTGAAAATAACCTCTCTCTCTCTCTGTCTTTTACAGATCATCTACAGAAAGTGCCTTGTCAGACAGAATCCCTGCTTGAGGTTGAAGCTGTCCCTCCGCAGCTGTGACAGAAGATCGCTTGACCGCCAACACCCCTGCCCTCCATCTCATCTTAACCAGGCTCTGGCGGGAGAGAAACCCAAGCAGAAAGATTCAATTGCAGGAGTGGGGGGGGTGGAGAGTGGCCGCTCTGCCAGAGCACAGAGGGCTGGCTGACACACTCAGAGAAGTTTAGTCACTACCAACCCACCGGCTGCACACTTTTATTCCATTATCCAAGCAGTGCCATCGCCTTGAAATAGCGCCAGTTTCAATTCCCTTCCCCCACTCCTTCTCCCACCACCACCACCACCACCACCATCACCCCTGTCAAGGAAAGGACATTTTGGGGACACTGGGATAGTCTGTCAGTCCAGCTTGCCTCTGAGCATGCCTCTTTTGCCCTGTCAGTGGTCTGCACCTGGGACTAACTGATTGATGAGCGACGTTTCTCTGATTGACAGCTTCTCTGATAGCAGCAATCTCCCACGCTGCGACTGGCCACAAGGGGGGGGGGCGCAGGTTGCCAGTCCAAAAACTGTACTTTGAAGTCCACAAGGGCGAACGACATCCACTGACCGAAACGAATCATTTTTAGCTGTTCCTTCACTTTTAGTTGTTTCTTTTTTAAGACGCACCGAAGAGCCCTCAGTGGATCGCCTGTCCTAAAACAAGTGGCTAGCCTCTTATTCACCCAGCTTTGATATGGCTTTAAACATTGCTTCGATACGAGACACAAAATGGCTGACCCTGGAAGTGTGCCGGCAGTTTCAGAGGGGAACTTGTTCACGTAGTGATGAGGAATGCAAATTTGCGCACCCGCCTAAAAGCTGCCAGGTGGAAAACGGAAGAGTGATTGCCTGCTTTGATTCGCTAAAGGTAAGGAAGGCCAACCATAGCGACTGCTGTATGATTGGAGCTTTTCCACTTTGGAGTGCCATGGGGCAAACCTAAAGGGAAATAGTTATTCTAAGTGCTCGTGTGGTATCCCCAGATGATGCGGGAAAATCCTGTACATTAACAAAGACTGAAGAACATTTTGTTCTTAGAAAAAAAAAAAAACATGCCTCGTGCCAGTGAAGTTGGCTTGTATTTATCAATCAGATTGTAGATCATTCTACATTCTACAATCATTCTACAAAGTTTCAATTTGATAAATGTTACTTTACATCATGTTGCCCTTATACCTGTGGTAACTCTGTAAGTACTCTATTAATAACATTGTAAGTTAGTCATTTGTGACTGCATAGCAGTTCAGTTTGTATTACTACACAAGGGGAATAAGGACTGTTATAGCGCTTGTGTAACAACACAAACTAGGCCTACACAACTACCATGCTATCACCAAATAAGTAGGTACCTACATGGTATAATGGTCTAGCCTAGCTAAAGCGTGACTCTATGTCTGTAGTACTCCGTACCTGACTTCAGAGTCTAGGGAGGCCCTTTGATGTTGTTGGCATGGTGAGTCGATAATGAAGGGGCGGTGCTTTACACTGGTTGGTGTACCCCCCCTCTATCATTTATCTTTTTTAATTAAACGAACCATGAGATATGTGTTTAAAGAACCGTCCCATCACATTTCGCTCCAACAAAAGGAGCAAGGCAACGAGATGCCTCGCCCAAATGCAAATACAAAGTACGTCAGAACCAATCAATGCGCCCGCTCAGAAGCCGGCTTGAATATGGATCGCTAACATGGGAGTTAATGAGAGTGAGGAAAGGTGGGTTCCTAGACCATTGTGTGCAGTGCACGCTCTGTCACGTTGGTCTACCTTCAGCTAGGCAAATAATGGTCAGCAACTACACACCTGGCATTATAAACATCTCACATCTGAGTATGTGTGTTGTGGTTCAGCTGGTAGACATATTAGCGGTGCTCAAATTAGAATGTGTGTGTGTTCTCCAAGTGTGTGTTCTCCAAGTGTGTGTTCTCCAAGTGTGTGTTCTCCATGCTAGAGTCATGTGATGTCAGATGTGGTTGACTTATAGACTTGAAAGGTCAAAGAGGGCTCCTGTCATGATCCCTGCCACCAGTTGGAAGTTTGTCTCCTAACTTTACCATTCCACGTCCGTCATTTATATGACTGACCAACATTGGATTGGCTAGAGGTGTCCAGTGGTTCTATTTCTGGAGCATGTCAGCTGTTCCACATAAAACAACAACAACAACAAGAGCATGTTGAGTCAGGTGACGTTGTTTGTTCTTTTCAACCAACTTACAGTCTGCAAGCAGTTGACGTGGTAGCGGAGGACTGAAGAGTATCATGCCATCAAGATTTGCCAATATACTACAATATACAATATACTATATTATACACTACTGTATATGATTTGTTGTTGAAAGTGATCTAGCATTGTGATTTTTTTGTTGTTCGGCACTGTACACATTGTTTTTAGACATTGTGGTCATGGAGTTAGAAGTTATTCTGGTTGAAACCAACCTTGAAACCGTCACAACGTATGTAATCCACACTTAGCCTATTTTACCCTCATCTGCATTACAGTGATTCCTCAATGTCTCTGCCTCCAAAGAGTCGCAAATAGGGTAGTGAATTAGGTGTAATTGTTTTTCCCGAAAATGTAACATGATTTCGGTATCTGACTTTCAAAACTATCCAATTTAAACTAGGTCGCCTAACATAACCTGATATAGCAAATGACTGCAGTGAGGAGTGCACCATTATTTGTAGACAGCCTGGGAAAAAAAGAAAAAACATAGCAGTGACAATGATAAATGAACAGAGAAACTAGAGCAGGTATCTTGCAAAACAGTAATCATACGTGAATGTGAGCGTGAGCTATTGCAGCATTTTTAAAGGTAAAACAACCATAGAGGGGTATTCAGTGTGTCTGGCAGTGTCCCAAGGTCATGCTTTCGGTCAAAGGCAAGGGATAGAGTTACACACCTATGAGCGGGTTAGGATCGGTATATGATATCAATACAGGAAACTCATATCGAGTAGTCTTATCTTCTGGTGTCAGTCTCTGCCCCTATTAGAGCATGAGTTCTGATGGATATATGACACTACATGCTTTCTATTTACATAGAATATATATATATATTTCCATACAATTGATATCAACATTGAATTAGCAAATTGTGAGCGCCATCTGAAATGTCCTTCTCCTTGGCACTCTGCCTCCTTGATACAGCGTCCCTTTAACTCATCATTACATGACTTTGTGGAGCAAAACCCACCGTATGCACGACATTAATCTTGGCAGCTCTAGTATGTGATTTGGGCAACATGCTGTTGCAAATGAGCTGTATTTATGGTGCTATCAGCTGTTTTCTTGGCAACCTCTAGTTATTCGTAAGCCTTGCGAGTGATTGCAGAGCGTTCAGCCATTGACTGGCGGTCTGTTGCGGCTGCCCGAGCCTGTCAAGTCCCATGACGGCTTAATGGGTTAACAGCTGACTCCAATTGAGATCGATTTGTAATCGCGCCATGTAAGGAAAGACCTGACATTCGTTCGCTGCACCTTACTATTTCGCTGTCTGTTGAGAATGTTGATTTTGAACGGGAAGAGTTATTAAAGGGCATCCACTTAAATGTCACTGAGATGAAGTCCCTTAAGATCAGAACAGGCAGAGGTATGTGAATAGTGCCACTGCGTTAGATACGAACAGAGCAACACCAAGACCAGGGGTCTTGTGTGTTATTTAGGGATTAGTCTATCTAGGGAACCCTGCTCTGCTGACCTGTCCCTCAGAGGGATCTTCTAGGAGCCAGATTCAAACATCACCACCAGGCAAGCGTAAGAGCTCTTTGTTGGGACAACATAGAACTACAGATGCTCCTTCCTTGTTACCCAAGGCCTCTCTTTTCCCTATCAGACATTCCGTGTGATTCTGGTACGATTATCAACCCCATTATACCCGGAGCGCCTGCATGTGTCCTCACCCTCCCATCCATGACACGGTTATCTCGCCATGAGTGCAGTGTGGCGCGTGGCCGTGACAGGGAGGGAGATCTGAGAGGCCATTGAAAAGCCCTAACCTCAGAGAGGCAAGGCAGTTGCAGCGCGAGGCAGTCCCAGGCCGAGAACAGCCAGGCCTTTCAGCCTCCTCCCCAGGTCCCCAGAGGCACAGCAGTCACCAGACCAGAGGGCCCACAGGGCGGGGGATGGGCACCAGAGCAGGGGGCCAATGGCAAAGCCTACATAAACACTGGTGGATTGACCTGCAGAGGCATATGAAAATGGCAGCCTTTGCATTTTCCGTTTGTGTGCTTTGCATTAGATGAGCACAAGAAAAATGAGTTCTGTCACAGCCTCGTTTGTTACTTTTTTCCAAGGCCTTTCGGCTTGGTCTTGCTGCTCTCAGCATTTCCATAATGTCTAGAGAATTGTGTGTCCTGTAGCCCTGCTGTTCCCTCCTGAGGGTTTGAGGTTCTATGCTACGTTTGCCTTTCCTCAGAGTAATTACAGTATGATAGGCAAAGCAGTGACTTACAGCCATTCCGGGCCTCAACTTGTGTATGTTTGGAACAGACTTGACAACAGTAGGAGGACTGTCATCATGATACCTAGGGAACCATGACAGTGTTGGGGGTGGAGGGATGGGTTAGGGGAGGACAGAGCATATCTGTCTGGAAAAAGATGCAATTAGCAGAGTCATGTGATGATGTCACAGTGCCTGTGACTGAATAGCCTGCTGTCGTTGTTTTCCCTATTCCAACCCTGGGAGTACCGTCTGTTACTGGCCGTATGTCCACTGTGACTTTTTCTGCCTGTTGTAGGCTCTTGACAGGGGACGTCCTTCCCCTCAAGGATGTATTTGTATCCACTGGCTTTGACTTAATTGTCTCAACTAATCATCGGGATGTCTGTGGCACGTCGACGGCAAACCCCAAAGCCTGTAACTCGGACCCGAGAGCTATGGTCAGAAGATTGATCATGTGAGATGTTGGATTAATCCTCCCGTCATGCCTGCCCATCTCTGCACAATCAGAGGAGCTTCCAGGTGACCTCCATGCATGATTGAGCTTTCACAAACAACCTAATTTGGAACGTGCCCCAGTCTGTCATGTTTCGCAGGAGGACTTGTCAAACAGAAGTGTTTAGCTGGAGTAGAAATAGGTGGTTTTTTATGTTAAGGTGTTTCCTTTGCCAGAGATACAGCCCCATAAAGGTATCGTGCCCTGGTTCTCCATACCCAGTAAGAACATCTTAATCCTTATCAAAGGTGAAAACTGTCTATAAACACAAATGAGATTTTTTTCGGAGAAGGGGAGTACGAGAGTGCTCTGGGATCCCCACTGTGCCGTGCGCACAGCGTGTATAGTTGGGCAGGAAGCCTGGGCCGGATTTAAACCAATTATCAAAGATCTTGATTAAGATTCAGTGAGAAATACGCCGACGTCTTTGAGCTGCGCAGCTCCCTTAATGGCAGGGAGTTCAGAAAGGACAGGGGGAACAAGGACAATTTTGCAGGCTTATAGCTAAATCACTTTCTAGAGATGAAGTTAATCTTTCAGTGAACTTTTTAAAGGCCAACGTTAGTCATTTTTAGCTGATATATGACATCCTGGGGTTGTACAATGGTATTGCACAACGATTAATTGTGATTAGGTATGTGTATTTTGGGCTGTACATTTGACATTTTCTTAGCTCCTCCACGATTTCCCACGTGCAGTGACGTTATATTTAGCTATGCCGTAGCTAGACTGTTTGTAAAGTTAGCGCCCAATAGAATCCTCTGAACCCCTTTCACCCCTTCAACACCTATATCTGGCGTTACTTGCCCGTCTAGCTCCGTGCATTTTGTGAAGGAATGTTTATCCTAAATTCATGGGCATGGACGTGAATTTCATAACTGTAAGCTTGCTCACTTTTTAGAAGATGGGGTGGGGGGGGACATTCCTCAGTGTAATCCTCGAAACTGGACCACACCCTCACCAGAGCAAACATGCGGGGGAATGTATGGTGTGCAGCAGGCAGCGATCCCCCGGGGTCATTCACAGCAACAATGAAGCGCTGACTTGAGCTTAACGCAGGGCTACTGGTCGGGGACGGGCTTTGATGAGTTCCGCAGCCCTCTCATTCCTTAACGGGGCCTCCCATCACCCCCCCACCCAAACACGCCACACTTCATTTTGTCCATCTGACTTCACTCTTCCCAGCCTGGGCGCTTTGAAATCCGTTGAGATGGAGAAATATGGAGAGAAAGACAGGGAGGGAGACAGAGACAGAGACAATGCAGGAGGGAGAGATGATGAGATCAGCCTGGCTCCCGTCTTGTGACCTCAAACAGAAAGACAGTTGATGAGGGTGAGGCGTTGGGGAAGCGATGGCTTTTGGGTAGTGTTGTTGCTGCTGATGACTGGGGTTGATATGAGCACAGTGTTTTCCCCCCCTTAAATGGGCCACTGCTGTGACCCACATTGGTGTGTGTGTGTGTGTGTGTGTGTGTGTGTGTGTGTGTGTGTGTGTGAGTGTGTGCGCTCTGTGCTACAGCCTGCTAGTCTCCATAGTACAGCGCAGTGCGGGACCAGTGTGCCTCTGTGGGCATGGCTAGAAACAGCAGCACTGGTATCCTCAGCTCCAAAATCAGCTCCGAGATTGGGTCACTGAGAACTTGATATCTTTTCAGTGGAACAGTTGGTTGAGGCTGTCCGTGGTGCGTTGGCTGGGCCAATTAGTTATTCTGAACTTTTATTAACCTTCCCCCCCTCCACTCATGTGTGTGACCCAGTATTGAAACCTATATGATTGGAGACTTTTTAAACAGAAAAACTCTGCAGTACAGAGGTCTCATCTGGTCCTCACTTAATTATTTCTCTCTCTCTCTCTCTCTCTCTCTCTCTCTCGGTTTGATTTGATTAGTTTTTTTACTAAATCCTACTGCAGAAGAATACAGTATCCCTTACTCCTCCCTAATTGTTCCATCCTCACGATGGGGATGATGAGTTGTGGGCTTGGCCCTGCTCCGCACTGCAGCAGACCAAGGGAGATCCAGAAAGTGCAAGGCAGACAGACAGACAGACAGACAGACAGACAGACAGACAGACAGACAGGCAGGCAGGCAGGCAGGCAGGCAGGCAGGCAGGCAGGCAGGCAGGCAGGCAGGCAGGAAGCTCGCTACGCGCTTGACCTTTTACACCATTCTCATTACTTATTGACATGAAATGGAGCCTCATCACACCTCGGGGCAACCTCTGTTTGGATAGTGCTTTACCTGTTCATTTTTTGACGTATTTTCGTATTTTTTCCGACAAGTTAAAACATGACGACTTATCTGACACTTACAAGTCAGGAGCGGTGTTCAATGCACCTTTTTGAGTCTATTTTTTGCACCTTCTGAGTCGCTATCAAACAAACGCGCCCTCGGCTCCCACATTAGAGCTCAATCCCTTCTATCCTCTTGATAAATCACAGCATAGATGACTGACGGTTTTCCTCCCTGTCTAGGTACTGTGTTCTCCTCGTTGGGTTGTGTGTGTAGAAGAGAGGGGAGGGAGACGGTGCGGAGGGGTGGAGCTGAGGGACCCTGCCTTGCCTGGGAGCAGGAGACTGGCAGGCACAGCTGCCTCAGGGGGGAGAGAGACGCTTTAATGAGCCACAGGCCTCCTTAATTGACCTTTTAGAAAAAAAACTGAAGCTTCACCTAATTAGTCGGTAACCTTCAGGGCCGTATACTGGGGTGGGGGTGTGTGTGTGTGGGGGGGGGGGGGGGGGACTCCCGTTAACACACTCTTATGAATGACTGTGTCTGTGTTCCGTCCGTGTCGAATGAGCTATTCTGATCTTCACCGCCTGTGCAATATGTCGTCACAGCATTCACGGTGACGCTCACATGATATAGGCGCCCTAGATGTCATTGACCTCATGTCCATAGATAAGCGCGGGTCATCATTGATTTTTATGCTCACATGATTATATTTAGATCCCATGAGAATCCAGATGGATCTGTATGACTGTCGACTAGACTGTAAAGAAATCAGATTGATCTGTACGAGAGACGCTAAGTAAGGTGGTGGTTCTTACAGTGCTGAGTTGGGCCTGTCACCTGAAAACCCATGTGAGGTCTTTATGAGGTCGGCTGGGAAGAGGAGAGCCGCGCCCAGCCCCCCCACCCCCTACACCCACCCCCCTCCCCAACCCCCTCCCCCCAACAGCCCCCGGCTGCCCTATGATACAGACTGGGCGGAAACATTATAGATTACTAATCGCTAACAGAGTGAATGACTGTCAGCATAGCCAAGATAGACTACATAGTTATTTCCAGTTTTTCGTCTCTTGGAATGCCGATTGAAAGAAAAGTGAGGATGCCATGTTTGAAAAAAATGTAAGCCATTTGTTTTTGAAGCAATTGGTTTAGTAGTCAGATGAAGTAGTGCCTCAGTTAAATGCGGACCAACATGTAATTGAAGGGTCAACAACCGCATAAACAGTATCTAATGCATTCCTATCCTATCCAACTGCTTAGGTATGGGATGTGAGTGTTCGCTGGTGCTGGCCAGATTTGTTTGTCATGCTGTGCGTGGGTTGCAGTGGTGGGCTGTTAAAGTGGAATCTACTCATTTATTGTGCCTAAGTGTCTTTGCGGTGCATGGACGATTTATGTTCAGAGCTGGGGCCAACCAGATGCATCTCCAAAATAGTACCTCAGTCAGTGTAATGAGCTGCTGCTTTCTTTCTTGCACACCAGCCTAGGTCTTCACTTAAAACTTGTCCAGCGTATAAACACGAAGAACAGTTTAGAATCCATCAAGGAATATTTTATTAATGACGATTCGTGTTCGTTGAATATGTAAACTATGTGGCCTTATCTTATCGTACATGATTCATTCCACCGTTCCAAAGATGTGATCCAATGTATACATTGATTTTTTGTGTCTGCTGCACAGAAGGGCCAATGGATTTGATAATGAGTCAATCTCCTAAGATTAATGTGACTGACAGTGCAGGCTCGGCTGGATCATTATCGAGTACTAGGCTAAGTGATATGGTTCAACCTGCCTGGGTTAAAGCCCAACTGCTGACGTCAGTGTTTCTGAAGGGCTCCATTCTAAAGGGAGTGTCTGCACCATGCCCCTCCCCCCCCTCCCCTCCCCCCCCAGTGTATGGCCATACCGTAGAGGTCAGGGCCAGTCCAGGCCTGGAAAGGGACCATGCCGAGTTCATGGTCGAAAGTGAGATGGCCAATTTCACACCCAACAGATGTCTGCGCCACTGACCTGCCACGACAGGTGGGAGACACTAATTGGCAGCACATACACTGTCAAAGAATCAGAGGAACCCGGGAGGGAGGGAGGGAGGGAGGGAGGGAGGGAGGGATCGGGGATTGAACCAGCAGGGGAACACAAATTGACACCACATATTCCGTTCCAGACCATTAAAAACCTATAGGGTTTTATTTTTAATCGTCCTGCGCCTCTGTCTTAGCGTAGTTACTCTTCTGTTACAGCTATGCCCTACCCAGCTCTCTTGTCTTCATGTAAATGTTTTTGCACTTCAGTGAGCCTCTTGAAATTGCAATTCCTCATTAACAGAATTAGAAACGATAAGATGATGTAAGTACCGTGTTGTAGCTCAGGCTAATTTGCCTTTGATGATCATAGAAACACAAAAGCAGCTTCTCTCTTCTCCCTCCGGCCCACTTTCCCCATCCGAGGCCCATTCATGTGGTTGGAGTGGAGAGCGCGGACGTTTTGGAGAGCAGGGATAAGGCGCGGGGATAATAGCTCAGGGTTTATTTCTCCTGACGTTGGTCTGATAAAAAAGGTGCGCTCCACTTCAGCGGCTTGCGTGAGTCATCGCACTCAGGCTGTAAGCATGGGTCATCATTGACCACACACGCGCACACACACATAGGCACACACACACACACACACACACACACACACACACACATCAGCCACCCTACAGCCCCCCCCCCACAGTCTCAGGAGAGGAGCTCCTCTGTCTTTGAGCCCTGAGCGCCTCCTCCCCAAGCGTCTCCTCAGCTCCACAGGGGAGCACATCACCAGAGGCCACCGCCATCGCAACCGCAAAACAAACATGTCGTACTGTCTTTGTCTCCCGCTCGCTTGTTTTAATGCCAAGCCGGCACGAACGTCACGAACGCACCGCACAGAATGACCCGTGACGTTCTCTTTAAAAAAAAAAGAGAGAAAAAAACAAACTCTGTGGGCTGTCATCCAAAGTGTTATCTGTTAATGAAGTGGTAATGAATAGAACAGGCCAATAGAAACACAGTAGCATTGGGAACAGCGGCCACAGGATTTTTTTTTCTGCATTTGCTGAGTGTGTTGGAAAGGGGCTTTGATGAATAGATCTGCTCTCGCTCCTCCATCTCATTATCCCACTTTATCTCTGCTATGGATTTACATCCGTCTGAAACACTCATGACACACAATCAATACCCTCCTAAGAGACTTGGGAGAGAAGACGGAGCATTGTTTGGATGAAGTTTTTCCTCCCAGTTTTCAGTTTTCCATTGTTTCTCCAGCGTGTCTATTGTTAGCCTGCTCCATTGTTATGGACGTTTTTCAGAGGAGGCTTTCAGGTTGGAAATTGAAATAGATCCATTGGAGAGCCTAACGTTATCTAACTGTATTCTGTGAGTTCGTTTTAAAGCAAGGGATTTGATTGATTTATATTCTGCTTTACACTGAGTAGCACATTTTCATACAGTATACGTTTCAGTTCATGATGTAGAAACCCTTAAACCACAAGCATAGTATTTAGCCCAAGTTTCAACACAGAGCTAAAAATTGACTCATCAGTGTCAATGGACAACAATACTAGTAAGGGGATTGCCGCAGTCCTTCAGCTGTGACTGGCCTGTCAACATAGAGATAGAGATGGTATTGTTACGTCCTGTCCCTGGTGGCTGTGTGTGTGTGTGTGTGTGTGTGTGTGTGTGTTTGTGTTTGTTTGGGTGGATTAGAGCAGCTCTAAAGGGTGGGTTTCATGTCTCAGCAGGTCACAGATGATCAGATTAACTGTAGCAGGGCAGGCCTCACTGGATTACCAGGAGAGCCCTTTTTAGACAACACAGGAAAGAGCAGTGAAGACACACACACACACACACACACACACTTATGTTGTAACACACACCCACATGCAAAACTTTTGCCCACAGTTGCCCTCAGGTATGGACACTCATAATGCTTCCAGAACAATAAAATACCAGACCTTCGTAAGCGCAGAAAAAGTAGTCTTGTTTTTCTCAGTGTGTATTTCACATTCCGTAACGCTGCGTCGCCCTCCTCTTCCACACAAACTCTTAGGTGTGCTCAATGTTCGTGTTTGCAACAGTCGCTACCTAGATGTAACAGTATAGTCAGAGAATTAAAATTAGCTCGAAAGACTAGAGTACTGGCACACTTGAAAACACTCCCCAGATGGAGGTGTGTGTGTGTGTGTGTGTGTGTGTGTGTGTGTGTGTGTCTATATACGTGTGAGAGTGTGTGTGTGGGCTGTGGGAGAGGGACCCCTGCTGTGAAAGCGTCCCTGTGCAGATGACACGGTGTGTGTGTGTGAGAACAGGAGGTGGGGGGGGGAGAATAATCGCCATGTCTCTCTCTTTCTCCCCTTCCTGTCTTCTGTCTGCAGAGGCAAGCCAGGCTTAGGAGCTGCTCTGCCCCACTCCTCTGGTAATCTCAGGCGTGTCAGCAACAGCGCTGCTCGCCCATCTGTAGGATTATGGCTGTTGAAACAAAGGCATACTTAATTACCGCTGAGACAACGCTGGAATTTAGGCACGGCGTGAATGATGGGAGAGAGAGAGAGAGAGGGGGGGGGGGGGTGTTTGTGTGTGAGGTCTACATGTTAAGGACCACAGATCAAAGGAAACAGGAGTTTGTGACTTCATTAGTTTGTTTTTGTTTGTTTTAATGGTGGTTTCTTGTTTGTCTCTCATGAGACGTGCCAGGATGTGTGACACATATGTATCGAAAGTAATAAACCCCTAAAGTGTATGTCGTACCTTAGCGTCTCCACACAACGGACAACACCGTGTCCTAATTAAGGACAATAGAAAACGAATCTAAATGGAATGGAAAAAGGCTGTTGTTAGGGAGAGAAAGAGACACGTTGCCATGCGCTCATTTGGCTACCGAGATCAGAGATGAAATTAGTATCAAATTGAATATGGCTTCTCCCTGTAACCTTTCTCAGTTACCAAGTCCTAGTAGAGACTAAAGGTCCACACGGTATCGTTTCGTGGCGGAAGTAAAGCATTCCCCATTAGCTCTGGTTTGTGTCCAGATTTGATGTCATGGCACCTCGCATTCATCAGCAAAGTGGGTCTGGTAGAGTTGAACCCAGATCCGGGAAAGGGACATTCATGAAGACATCCCCCGTAGGGATGAAGGGCCTCCCTGTCCGTGTGCATCCAGCTCTTTCCCATTACTACCCAAGCAGGGTCAGGATCTGCTTTTTGTAGACCTTAACCGTACACGAGTGGCCATCCTGTTGGCTTCTCATTGCACCAGGGTTCACTAAAGAGGTTTCCCCTGACTGGGAACTGGTGACACGCAGGCACCCATTAATGCCCTGAGAGAGGGAATCGAGAGACAGAGACATAGAGAAACAGAGAGAGAGAGAGAGAAAGAGAGAGGCCACCCTGCCAGGTCACTGGAGATACAAGAGCCCCAGTGATATGGTGTAAGGGGATTACAGATATCGCAGGCTTCATGTCAAAGAAATTAGTGTCAGTTCTCATACAGGCTCATACCCTCGCAGTAAGAAGGACAGATGGATCAAAGGAGGATTCTTAGCTGCTTCTGACACAAGGGGATGAAATACTGTTAGTTTCATGGACAACAACTTACAGAGAAAACCTACTGTAGCCTCCTGTAAGTTGACTAGAGACTAGTTGACAATGACGAGTTGACTGTGAAATGGGGCTTTGGTAGCGTTTTATACCAGGGTGCTGTTCCACTGGTATCGTGGTTACTGCTATAGTATGTGGTACCAGGAATTGGTTGATATGAACCCCCCCCCCTCCAAAAAAACATTCTAAAGAGACGTGATTCATTCAAGTTTATGACTGTGTGGTTATCATTTTATTATCATGATCATTCCCCCCCCCCTTTGACTCCTCTCTGTGGAGTGAAATTGTGTCAGGTATTCCTGGCCTCCTCTCTGGCTCTATCTATGGCTGTTTGGGGCTGTCAGGGTGGTGATACTGTCATGTGGGCTCCAGCCCTCAGCGATGTGGACTCTCTGCACAGCACCATGCTGAGACAAAGAGAGACCCACCATTTCCCTCCATCACGAAATCCCTCTCTCATGAATAAACATGTTCTCTCTTCTGAATGGAAAGTTACCATAAAGATGTATGATTTGGAATGAGAGAAGGGCGGTGAATGGGTGGGGTCTTAAATCCCCCCCCCCCTCCCCGCCCGCCCTCATCAGGAGCCCATGCCACCCAGCCTTCCCCAAATGGTGGTCTTTTTTTGTGTGTGTGTGTGTGTGTGCCTCCGTCGGTGGGTGAGATGGCCAACCTCTGTCTCTGTCCAGGCAGAATAGAGAGCCCTATTGAAGGGAAATGTAAATGTTGGCTCTTTTTAACGGGGGCCACAACTGAAGCGGCCATTCTGCGCGGCTGGAAGAGTGGCTCCTCTGTGTGCGCCACCCACAGACACACAGTCATCACTCTCTCGATTCAGCGCACAGCTGATTGAGGAGGCGGGGGGGATTGGGGGGGGGGGGGGGTCGGAAAAGGGAGAGAGAGAGAGAGAGAGGAGGGGGGGGGGGGGGTTAGCTCCAGTGCAGCCAGAGCTACAGACTAGCCTCGGGGTAAACATTCTATCCTTCCTCTCCAAGGGTATTATCGAGGGCAGCACTCCTGCTTTTTGGTCATCCAGTGATACGCTGTACACATGGCGTGAATTCGTGGATATACGAATTTGTGCTTTACAGTTTTTGGATGGTCCGGTTTCAAAACCTTTTCTGGTTCAAGATTTGCCTCAATTTGATATCAACATGCATGCAAAAACCCCTACTTCCTGGGATTAATAGGGGGATTCACATGGGCAATTAATGGGCATGGTAATTAGTTGGACTCCAAGGGGACAGTCCTAAATGGGTTAAGTGCACATAATCCTAATCTGTTTATGAAATTAGTCGCGTTCATCTCCATCCCCGTCCCCATCCCCCCCTCACCCCCCCAGGATTAATCTAATGTCGAACACATTTTTACTGCCATTTAGCTGTGCATACAGTAGGTCACTCAGGGTAGAACAGATGAATCTGCCTGGACCTCTGCTTTAGGGATTTGAAAAGGGGCCAACGTGTTGTTACGGTTCAAGCCTCCTAGTCATCCCTTCCAAGCCCATAAGAGATAGTTATCCAACCCTTATTGTAGTCTAAGTAGGCTATTATCGCTAGAAGCATAGAAGGCCTAACCCCCTCGACTTTGCAGCCCGAGGTGTGGAAACAGCCGAACAGATACACACCGTGTCATTAGCCCACATCTGAAAGGGCCCTATTTAAACAGCGCGTCACTATGGCGACACAAGACGACACGTCTCTGAATCACGTGCCTCAGGTTTTTCAAAGGCCTTTTCATCAACGGCGTGTTCGGAGGCGACGAGGACGATGAATAGATGTGTGCTCTACCAGTGTGGGTGGCTAAGAAGACTGAGGCTGAGCTCTAGCCCCCCGGCCCACCCCCCCCTCGGGCCAGATAACATCTTCACTCCAGCCCCCGAATGACGTCGTCGATCAGGAGTTTATCAGTCAGGGGGGACGTGCACAGACTTATGGAAGGGCAGGTGCGGCAGACGGCAACCGAATAAGACGGTTTTGATGGAGATTGATTGACGTGGAAAAAATAAATAAAAGTGTAGCAGGGCAAAGGGGCAGGTGCCGCCCCCCCCCGTCCCCGTCCCCCATCGTGGCTTTTAGCAAGAACCCTGTCGTTTGGTCATTAGGTGTATGATTTATAAAATGCCTAATGTGTCTGAAATGAAACATCCCCCCCCCTCACCCCCCCAGCAGCATCACAGCTTATTACCTCATCCCTCAAATGTAAGGTTGCACTAAACTGGGACAGAAAGCATTGAATCAATCAAAGTACTGGCAGCAAATTAATTAATTAATGTGTCCTCTCTTCATCTGGCCTCTCTCTCTCTCTCTCTCTCTCTCTCTCTCTCTCTCTCTCTATCGCTCCCTATCGCTCTCTATCGCAACAAAAATGACCAAGGCTTTTCTTTCCTCCGGGTGGGATGCGGGGGGGCGGGGGGTTGGGGGGGTGGGGGGGGGATGTGATAGTGTCCTTCAGGCCTCCGGCTCTGGGATGGCGTCCAAATCTCAGCCTCAGTACCAGCCAGTACCACCACCCCCTCATCACTCTCCCAGCAACCAGCAGGGTTCTCTGTGTGCTCCGAGCTGGCGTCACTGAGAGAGGCTCTGATTGGTTTTGACACCTCTCAGGCTTTTGGCTGCGAGGCTCAGCGATAACATTATTCTTTGGGTGGGATGGAGCGGAGAGGGAGAGGGAGGGGGAGGGGGGGGGAGCGTAGGAGGGGGTATCAATGGCACTCCGCACCAGCAGAGATGAAGAGGTGGTCGACTGGAGACTCGGGAGGCGGGATAAAGACCTCTGTCTCGACGAAGAGAACGCATGTCGTCTCGAAAGAAGAGCAGGCCCTGCTTAGCAGGAGGCCGCTTCGTATGGGGTTTCATTGGTAGTACACCTCTGGGTAATCGAAGCAAACACAACTTCGTCCAGGACTCTCTCTTGCTAATAGAGAGTATAGGCCCACAATTGTAATTGTACGGTGCTTTTTTAGCGAATGGGGAGTTTTCATGTGTGTTTCGAGTCAATCCGCGATGCTTACCGTCTCGAACCGTCATCATTCGGCGTGCAGCTCTGTCGTAGTTCTCGTCACACGAGGTCTGCGTTTACCTCCTAGAAAAGCTTCATTGCGTGTAAAAAAAATCTGTCACACGAGTTTTTGCACTTTTACCCGGCGATACTATGGCAGTGATTCCCAGAGAGTCGCCTGTGCTCTTGCGCTGTTCAACAGAAGGACCACGTGCGGGAGGGAGAGGGGAATCTTGGGGGTTGTACCCAAACGGGCAATTCGGATCATCTGGACCGATCAGGACATTCAACGTGAGATTTCCTGACTCGGATATCATTTTGAAAACCAGTTGTTTTTTTTGTGAATGTGTCTAGTACGCACTCATGACAACGACAAAACCACAGGATTACGAAGTAAAATTCCACTCTAAGCTGTGTCGCTTAATTATGATTTTGCCCCAGACTCACAAGAGATGATTGTATTGTTTCTCGTATACGTTAAGCAATAAGAACGTTTGCAGTCTCATACAACTGTCGCTATCATTTATCCCGTATGGCATATAGAAATATAGTGTCTCTGTAGGGTTCGCTCCATAGGTTGAACAGGATTTCCTTCAAGGTCTATTTTTATATCCTAAATCAAAATGAAAAAGAAAAGGCGACCGCCAGGCTGTACAAAACACTGTTTGATGTTCCCTGCAGTGCTCTTATGTCAGTGAGGCAGAGAAAAACAACATCTTTTCATCAGGAATCTCATTTTGACTGGAGCCGACAATACCCAGCTGACCAGTGTGATTATTTGCTCCGTGGACTCCCAGGGCTCCACTAACCTCTTCTTGATGAAGGTTTGTTTTACAGCCGCACGGTCATGAGCAGGATGTTGAACGAGGGAACCGTTAAGCATGGCTAGGAATGACTACCCCCCCCCAACCCCCCCTTATGATTTTGACTGCCATGCCGAACAATAAAGACCTTCTGTCAACTGCAGTATTGCACTTATCCAAAACTGCCGAGTCACATTTCTCAAGTCAGTGACTACTGTACCACATATCAGGCCTACAAGCCTGCGTGTTACACAGTGGTGCAAAGTAACTACAGGCCTATTTGAGGGCAGGGCGGCAGTTTGTGCCAGAGCGCCACAGAGAGCTGCTTGCCCGTTGGCTTTCCAGTGGACTGGGATGTCCTATTTCGGCGCGGGCCTGGGACTGGGGAACCGATGCATCACTAATTAGGTCACCGCGCTCTCCGCTGCCGTCCTCTCTCTCTGGCGTGGAGGTGAGAGACATTTCAACACGAGGGGAGACATTCTCCAGCTCGCCCCGCCATATGCGGCCTACCGTACATCCCTCCACTCCTCTCCTCTGCTCCCGTCTCTTCTCAAACCCCCCCCCCCCTCCTCCTCATCTCCTCCCCTCTCTTATACCATTCTCCGCTGTCCCTCCTGACCCCACCCCTCCCCTCCTCCTTTCCAGCCCTCCTATCCTCCTACCGCCCTCCCTCTCTTATAAGCACTGCCAAGGAGAAATCCATATTGGATTATGGTGTGTTTGCCGTTAGCCTCTGGGTTGACAGTAATTGGCTGTGAATGCGAGCGCCTTGGAGAGCGTGCACTCTCCCCCCCACCCTCCACCCCACCCCAGCCCTATTTGCATTTCTGCATGCATTCTGGTCGGCTACGTCCCCGTCCCCCCCACCCCACCCCCAATCAGGAGGGCAGAAAGACTGGAGGGAAAGCTCACTAACTCCGTGCGGTAGCTAGCTGCTGTACCTGGAGCCCCCTCTGAGCCACCGAGGCCCATGCTCTACCAATCCTCTCCATCTTCTGTTTACCACCCTCTCAATGTGAATAACAATTCTGCCCCTCAGCGCCAGACGGATTAGAGTCAGTATGCTTGTATGCATATGCCTGACCTGTCTTTAGGCAAAGGGCTTATTCATATTCTTCAGCTTTAGTTAAGCTGCTCATCTTGGTGTTTTACTTTTTTTTCTTCTTCTTCTGCTCCTCTTGTGGGTTCTGAACCCGTGTGTGTGTCTTTTGTGGATTCTGTGTTGTCCTGAAATCCGACGGTCCGATTGGGTCTTTTTAACATGTGTTTGCTTGTTTGTTTGTTTGTTTGTTTGTTGTTGTTTGTTTTTCCAGGGCCGATGCACGCGAGAGAACTGCAAATACCTCCATCCTCCGGCCCACCTGAAGACCCAGCTGGAGATCAACGGGCGCAACAACCTCATCCAGCAGAAGACGGCGGCGGCCATGTTGGCTCAGCAGATGCAGTTCATGATCCCCGGCACCACCATGCAGCCTGTGGTGAGTGAGCACCCCCCTCTGGCTGGCCCTGCCCCACGCTGACTCACTTTCTTACAATGCAGGGTACTGTTACATCCATACGGTTATTTCTGTATTTTTCTCTGACTCTCTTTTTCCATCTCTTGTGACTACCCCGCCCCCCCCCTTTCTCTCTCTCGCTCTCCCTCCGTCTCTCTCTCTCTCTCTCCCTCCTCCCCTCTTCCTCTCTCTCTCTCTCTCACTCCCTCTCTCTCCCTCCTTCTCTCCCCTCTCTCTCTCTCTCCCTCCTTCTCTCCCCTCCCTCTCTCTCTCCCTCTCTCCCTGCTCTCTCTCTCCCTTCTTCTCTCCCCTCCCTCTCTCTCTCTCTCCCCCTCTCTCCCTCCTTCTCTCTCTCTCTCTCTCTCTCTCTCTCTCTCTCTCTCTCATAGCAGACGTTTCCTGTTAGCCAGGGCTTGGGCTCCAGTTTTAACCAGAGCTACGCCCCCTACCTGACCCCCATGACCCACGGCATGGGCCTGGTCCCTACCGAGATGCTGCCCAGCACCCAGCTCATCGTCCCTGGCAGCCCGCCCGTCTCCATGCAGAGCTCCTCCTCCACCCAGAAGCTGCTACGCACAGACAAGCTGGAGGTGACCAAGCCAATCACAAGCCTCCCTCTTCACAAAAGCAATTGCCCCCCCCCCCCCCCCCCCCCGCGTCACCAATGAATCACACCTCTTAGTTTGCCCTGTTCTGTTCTGTGTTGTTGTTGTTGTTGTTGTTAGTTTCTTGTTGACTTGGAAAATGTAGGAAACCGAATCTGATGTTTGAATGTACTTCCAGTGCCGTAGCTTTTAATTATTACTGTGGAAATCTTGAGAACGATGGGAGAAAAATCTTCTTCTTTTTTTCTTTTTTTTACGGCAACAAAGAGGGTTGTTGTTGTTTAATGAGGACAAAAGGAGACAAATAATAGCCTTGGAATGATTGTGTGATTGTGTGTGTCTGTCTGTGCGTGTGTGTGTGTCTGTGTGATTGTGTGTGTGCGTGCGTGCGTGCGTGCGTGTGTGTGTGTGTGTCTCTCTCTAAGTGCTGTCACTTACCAACATCTAAAATGTGGTTTCTAATGAGAAGCACATACAGTATGCCTCTGTGGAGCGGAGAGACACTCCCACACAAAGTGTGTGTGTGTGAGTGTTTGCGTGCGTTCGTGGTGTGTCTCCTGCTGTGTGTGCATGGCGCTGTGTGTCACACTCCCCAGATTGGGTAAGGACCCCCCTGTGGAGGTGTCCAGACTCTGAATAGATCAACACGTCAGTCAGTTAGATGATGGTGTCCATAGTGATGAAGATACTGATGCACACACACACACACACACACACTCCTGTATAGTTTCACCATCCAGTATATTAATAGTCTGAGCATGTAGAAGTGGTGATCATGTCCTTACTATCCATCTGTTAAGCAAGCCAAGACTTGAGGTCAATCACAATCTGTTTTTCTATGTATCAATCATATTGCTCATTGTAGATTGTGTGTGTGTGTGTGTGTGTGTGTGTGTGTGTGTGTGTGTGTGTGTGTGTGTGTGCGTGTGCGTGTGTGCGTGTGCGCGTGTGCCTGTGTGTGTGTGTCTGCTTGTGTGCGGTGTGCATGTGCGTGCGCTTCAACGCATGTGTGTGCGTGCGCGTTGGCACGTGTGTGTGCGTGTGTGTGTCCCTCCGCGTAGGTGTGCCGGGAGTTCCAGCGGGGGAACTGCGCGCGCGGCGAGACGGACTGCCGCTTCGCCCACCCGAGCGACAGCCCCATGATTGACACCAGCGACAACACGGTCACCGTCTGCATGGACTACATCAAGAGCCGCTGCTCCCGCGAGAAGTGCAAGTACTTCCACCCCCCGGCCCACCTGCAGGCCAAGATCAAGGCCGCCCAGCACCAGGCCAACCAGACGGCCGTGGCCGCGCAGACCGCCGCCGCCATGGTGAGACCAGCCTCCGCCCACACGCCTCCTAGCGTGCGCACACACACTCACACACACACGCACACACAGAAAGTGCATACCAGATTCAGACCGCACACACCACACTACATACATACATACATACATACATACATACATACATACATACATACATACATACATACATACACACACACATATACACATGCGCATACATACGCACGCACGCATATACACACACACACACATACATACACACACACACACACACACACACACACATACATACATACATACATACATACAGTGCGGGCTCACTGGTACAAAGCTGTCTCTCCCTTGGCCTCCACCTGAAGCTGTTCATTGCTCACGCCGGGCCTCTGTGGATGTCTCAGGTCAAAGTGGTCGTCTCCCCACAGTGCTAGGCTAGCTACAGAACAGTGACCGAGACAGTTACTGTGGTGCAGTTCAGCTGCAAACACAACCACTAGGCTCTCTCACTGTGAACGCTGGGCTTCTTTTGGGCACCTTTGTACCAGTTGATAACTCTCACACACCACACGATATACAGTATACTGTACACAATAAACTTGATATATATAACCCCAACTTTATAAATACACTATATAATCACATATAATGTTTTAAACATTGTAGCCTAATTTGGGTGCACACACACATGATTTAATCCTTTTGTTTACACATCTACGACAGAGTGACAAAATGTGGAGCACTGCTTTATTCCGATTAGCCCAACCTCCTACCTAGAGTGCTACGTGGGCGCCTGCATACGCAGTCCAACTCAACCCAAACCGAGGTCACCGCGTCCCATCGCCACGCTCGGGAGAACAACACAAAAAGCTGCACTATAATACCACCACAACAATCTATTATTATCATCCACGGCTCCTTTTATTCCAATGCCCTTGATCATAAAAAGACAATGGGTCGTCCCCCCCCCCCGACCCCCCCCCCCCTCTTCTCTCTCAATGATAAGTGCAGCTCTCTGCAGATCGGTACAAATTGAATCAGAGAGATGGATGAGAACACAGGGCCAAACTGACATCAGGGCTCTGGTTCACTCCTCTCCCTATTGAACACCCCCCCTCCCACCCCCACCCTCCAACCTTCCCCTGAGGAGAACAGCAGACAGACAGGCTCCCCCCCCCCCCACCTCACCACCCACCCATCTCTCTATCTCTTTCTCTCTCGTCTCCATATTGGACTGAGCGTCTTTTGAATGGGTGAAATGGTTTGGCTGCTGCACTCCCTTCTGTACTGAGCTGAGCTGCCTGACACCATGGCATGGGCATGCTTCCACCTCATCAGCTTGCTCCAACGCTGCTTGCTCTCCCTCTCTCTCTCTCTCTCTCTCTCTCTCTCTCTCTCTCTACACCCCCCCGCCCCCCGCCCCCCTCCTCCTCCTCCCCCAGACCACATGGTATGGTCTGAGTACCGTGAGGTGACTCCAGCACTCTTAGTGTTTTGAAAGACAATGGAGTCAAAACGTGTGCGCAGTCCTGAGGACACGTCGCATGCTCTGTATACCTAAAGCTGTTTTGACCTGAGATGAAGGTGATTTAGGTTTACCTCAGGATAACAAAAAAAAAAAAAAAAGAAGCTGTGTAGTCAGCACTGCAGGGGGGGCCAATGTCCTCTCTTGGCTTCCATTAAAGCCCTATATCAAAGCTTACAGTACCCATTCCCTTGAAAAGCCATAAAAGGGAGAACAATGTCATCGGCATACACCGGTAGGTTAGATATCATTACAGCACAGCACAGGGATCATGATTTTCCCCCAGACAAGTTTATAGTAAATAGGATTACATGTTTTACAGCTTTTGGGTTGTATTTACAAGGGTGGAAACGTGTCGTGTTGAGTGTTAGACTCTTAGGCGTCATGTCGTTTTGCTCCATTTGTCTTCTGTCGCCTGTCATGTTGTCATTTTATTTCATTTCTCATCGCTAGTGGAATGCCTGTCATCTTTGCTTGAAAAAAAAAATTAGAAAAAAAAGTGTTTTTCTTTTCACTTAACCATAACATTTCAGTCTGTTAACACTGAATCTGTAGTCCATTTCTTTGGAATGATACTAATTGGCTAGGCTTCTGTAGCATAAAGGCTAGCATGCTGTACATGTAGCGTCATGGGTCACTACTAGACGAATACATCACCTTGGGGGTTTCGCCCAAGAAAACAGTTTCACAATATACAATATTTCCCACATACAAGCCTTCAACTAAATAAAGTTTATTTAAAATAAATGTGCTGGATAAAGGAGACGCTGTAAGGTAATAGCGAGGTTCAGGGAAAAACATCTACATTCAAATGCTTGCCGTTTAACTGTATGGTTTCAATGAGATTTTAATAAATAGACTGACATGTAATTGCACTACAGGCCACTAGGGGCAGAATAATATGAGGGCAGGGCAACGACTGGAGGGAGATGCTACTCTGTGGTTTCCCAAGAGGGAAACCACACCACACCACACCTGCACTTGTGATTCTGCAATACACTGCAAACACACTGCAAACAGGTGATCATAAATGTGTTCAGAAAGTGATGTCAGCAATTTATCACCACATGCAGGGAAAAGGGATAGGAGACTAAGCCTGTATGTCCAGACCAGTGGAGGCTGGTGGAGGTAGAAATCGGAGGACGGGCTCTTTGTAATGCATGGAATGGAATGAGGAATGGTATCAAACGTCTTTTTGATACCATTCCTCATTCCGTTCCATACATTACAATGAGCCCGTCCTCTGATTTCTACCTCCACCAGCCTCCACTGGACCAGACTACTCCCAACAGCATGGCAACCACCCCCCTCCCCCGCCCCCCTACCCCCACTCAAACAAAATAAACAATTAGATGATTCCTAGTTAAAACCAGTAGCCAGCCACAGTGAGACCAGTTTGGTTCGAATAGTACGAATGCAGAGCAACAGTTTTTACAAACGGTGCTTCAACAACACAGAGAAACATTCACTCCTAGAAATGTAATAAACAGTGCTCCACATTCTGTGATATGTCTGTCGTGGACTTTTGAGATATCTCTCCACAACGCACATTTTAACTGTCACTGTCACTTCACTCCAAAGGCTTCTCCACCAGTCACACTTCCAAAATGTATCAGGTTCACACACGTTTGAGTTCAGTTAAAAAAAAAGAAAAAAAGAACAATTCCCTTCACTGCCAGATCAGCATTTCGACCCCATGACAGACACGGATCTGACGGTGGCGTTATCCTATAGGGCTAATACCTGAAAACAAAGGGCCATAACGGCCTTCCAAAAATAAGCACGGATTCCAAATGTCAGTGCTTCATAAGCACGGATTCCAAATGTCAGTGCTTTTACTTTTTCTTAAAGCGTGACTGTGAAATCAATACCAAAAAAAAGCAAGTTCTGATCTTTTTATTGATCCCTCACCTGCTACGAATACCCGCTCCCTCGCCCTACTTTGCGGTGTTCACAGATGTGCAAGGGGATTGGTCAGCGGTGGTTGTGGTGGTTTCACCTTGCGCCTGTTATCGGTTTCCTAATACGGCTTTCACTTCTCCAGTCCTCTCAGATCTGTGAATACTGTAGAACAGGAGCCAGGGAAGATCGCTAGGGGGACCCAATAGAACCAAGGTCTTTGGACCGTCCAGTAACTCTGTCAGAGCGATGAGGCCCCTCACATTCCAGTCTGTCATGGCGGTCAGCGAGTCACACCCAAGCATAGTTTGCACTACGGTAGAACCCAACACAACTTCACTCTCCAGTTAGTGTCTTGATACACTGCTCAATACGTGTAAGTGTGTGTAGAGTACAGGCTTGAGTCTCACCTTGAGGTCCGTGCATGTACTGTTAGTCTCACTTTGAAGCAAATCGCGCATTGATGCCAATGCGGGGGATTTGCATGCAAAATAAGACTTTTAAGGCGCACCGATCTCAAGTTAGGATTCTGCCCGAATGTCTGTAGCTTCACTGAATGTTAGTTGTGTTTATGGATTGTCCTTTGATACGTAGATGATGACACGGCTGATTTTACTCGTAATGAAGTAGCTAACATAACTAATAAATGCTATCCCAATAGTTTGTTTACTTCATTAGTACATTTGGAAAAATCTTTTATTGTTTCTTACGCTTTTAACAAAACAAAACCAAAAAAAAAAAGGTAAAGTAGATGCTTTTTTTTTGCTTTCGTACTAATTCAGAACCTAGCAATGTTTCTTTAAAACAATTTTGTTTATGTGCATGCCTATTGTTTTGTATGTGGTATACTGCATTCAGATTATTTTGTTTTTTTTTCCTTCTCACCTATCCACAATGCAATGCTGTCCCCATGATGCACCTCTGCTTGCTGTTACCTGTATGTTAATACGCTTGAACCCCATTGGCCCACTGCCATCATGTGCTCGCTGCCTGCTATTTAAAGACTCAGTCGACTGCCAAAGCAATGAAGCGACCCCTCGAGGCAACTGTAGACCTGGTACTTTGACCTTTCACCTTTTGCTTTGCATGTAGCTTTTTTAATGTACTGTAGCGACTCACAGAATTTAATTTGGCTTTTTGTTTTTTAAACCTGTAAGACAACACCCAGTGTTTGTATATGGAATTAATCACCACCCATGGCATAATCCATGGTCCAGTAATGTATTATTATATTTGACATTGATCGAATCGATAACAACAATAATGTTAACCTACATTAACTTAACAAGTATCACTTTTATGTTTTGTTACTGTAAATGTATCATGATTAAGTGCCTTGCTAGATATTGTGTGTAGTTCCCCATTGTCCATGTGATGATTTAAACCTAAGTTGCCATTGTGCCTGTAACTTGTGCTAAAAAAACACAACAACAACCCCTGTCCAGAGCAGTGTGATACTTGTGCTAGACTGTCCTGTGGTTAGTGAGTCCCCTGCCTCTGTTTTAACGTGTCCTCTCCCCCCCCCCCCTCCCCTCCCCTCCCTGTCTGTACCTCCAGGCCTTCCCCCACGGCATCCTGCAGCCCCTACCAAAGAGACCAGCACTGGAGAAGTGTAATGGGGCCAGTTCACTGTTCAACCACAGTGTTTTGCACTACCAGCAGGCCTTGGCCAACGCACAACTCCAGCAGCCTGCTTTCTTTCCCACAGGTAGGACACACACCCCTACAACACATACACACCCACATACACATAGTGTGTACACATCCACACACACATAGTGTACAGACACACACACAGACACACACACTGGATGGAGACTCCCTAGCTTTTCCTCTTCCCATAAAAGCATCACAGTACAAACTTCTAGTATGTTGTTGAAGGTCGTCCTCACTAGTCAGGTTATAGGAGAGCGCCTCTCTTTAGTTTGAACAAACACTCGTGATCCAGGACTTGAATGAAATCCATTGGATCTGTTCAGAAAATTAGTTTTTTTATTTATTTATTTATTTTTTCATCTTAATGATGGGTTAGGGTTAGGGTTAGCTGTTCTACATGCAGTCTTTGATCTGAAAATACGTATGCCTCCCCACTTAACGGTATAATTGCTGCCAGGTGGCGGAAAGGCAGGGTGGTCTAACTCCCGCAGTTCTATGGCAGATGATAGGAGGATGTATTGCGATATCATTATGTAGAAATACACCTGCATTTGAACACCCACTTCTAAAACAACAGCACTCAGACCGTACCATGTGGTCTGAACACACACAGCGTCTTGTCGTGATGTAAAGTACACGATGACAGGTTCAGACCAGATCGGCTGTGCAATGCTAGTGGACACTTGCAATCAGTGTAAACTCTGGAGGGAGAGCAATTCCAAACAATGACATTCACTCAACTGTAGCTCAGGCTCCCCCAGGCAAGCTAGCAGTAGCTATGAGGTATTTTAACTAGCCCCCCGGGCAATTATGCCAACTGTGAATGAAACTCCTACCCCCTCCATCCCGGCTCCACCCTCCCTTCCTTAAGTGGTGTCTGATGCCTTAAGGCCCCTATGCTCCTCCATCCTTTGCTCCTCCTCCTCCTCCTCCTCCTCTCTCCACCTGTGCGGGTAGCTTGTTCAGACTGCTGTGTTGTGACTGCATGGTGCTGCTCTGATTCCAGCCTCTAGCCTCAAGCACCCTCACCTCCTCTCCCTCTCTCACTGAAAATAGCTCGTGTGTAGTATCGTAAATGTGACCCTATTCCCAACCCTCTCTCCAGAAAAAGAAAAAAAAAAAGAAAAAAAACACATTCACTTTTATACACTTCAATTCACGTCAATTTGAGACTGTTTAACCCCACCCCCCCAAGCTTGCTTACTGTACTGTACATAGACCCGCTGTATGGCATCGAGACTCTGAACGGCACACACTGCAGTAACAATGGCAGGACTTGTGTGTGAATCTATTGAAAAGGCATGTGGTGGTTTTAGCGTTTTTAGCGAGGACAAATCTCTCTGGCTCTCTTTCTAACGTTGTTTTTCTCCCCTTATTAACCTCTGTTCACTCTCCACCGCATGGTCACACAGGGTCAGTCTTTTGCATGACTCCTGCTAGCAGCATTGGTAGGTTCCTTCTTCCTTGCCTTGATTTTTTGACTCACATGCTGTTTGTCTCTTTTGGGGGTGGGGGTGGGGGGGGTGCA
Organism: Argentina silus; assembly: GCF_951799395.1. Lineage (NCBI taxonomy): Eukaryota > Metazoa > Chordata > Actinopteri > Argentiniformes > Argentinidae > Argentina > Argentina silus. The sequence goes on from NC_139665.1 coordinate 10,830,583, forward strand.
TGCTGTGGGGGGGGAGGGGGAGGGGGGGGCGTTGTCAGCTCTTACAGGTGACATGCAAAAGGTCATGGATGCAGAGATGAAACGAGGCTCACGGTTGTGTTGTTGAAAATGGGGCCTTCAGACGTTTGCCGTCGTTAATCCAGTCAGAGTTCTTGTAGCGTCATCATGGCTGTTTGAACTCACCTGTAAGAGATGTTCATCGATGGGGACCTTCTTTCTTTCTGACGTACTGTTCCTGCTGATGCTTTATTTATTAATAATGTGTTTTGATTTAGTATTTATTTTGTTAGTATTAAGGAAATCTGTATGTTTCCAGAGGAATTGGTTGTGGAATAGTAGATGTTGTCTTTTTTTTTTGCTGTGCTGTGCTGTGTTGATTCGGACCTAGTCGTAATCAGTTTCCCAGAGATGTGATGACGAAATTCGAGGCTCTATCATTTCTAGTTCTTCATTTCTAGAGCATTCTTCACCACTCTCATCTAATACCTGGGAAAAATAGTTTTTTTGGGGGGGGGATATAAATTCCTTTACTTGTGATTTGTAATCAGCGTTTCCCCCCCCCCCCCCTCCCTCTTGTTTTTATTTTCCCTCCCCATGCTTTCTTGCTTTGCATTGTGATGGCATGCCATCTGCTGGTCTAACCTCACGATGGCTCGCTGCTCTGTCAAACGCACTGTGCCACAACAACAACAACAACACCAACAACAACACCAACAACGCCATCAAAAAACAATCCAAACATCCAAACATGTTGCCACGGTTACCGCAAATTCTCCCACTTACCTGTTCATTGCTTTCATGGTTCCCTCCCACTCCCCCCCCCCCCCCCCACCCTCCACCCCCACTTCCTGAACAAAGTACCCATGATGTACAGTGCTACGCCTGCTACTGTCTCTGCAGCAACTACTCCTGCCACAAGTGTTCCCTACGCAGCAACAGCACCAGCCAATCAGGTTTGCTCCTTTTAAAGCTTTCTCTCATGAGTCCCTGAAGCTCAAAATAAGTGCTCGGACCACAGCTGAGACCATCCTCTCCTTCCATCTCTCAATCTGGAGTGAACGGTGCTAGCTTTAGCCGGCTAACACGTGTATCATCACTCCATGCTAGCTTTGATTTGATGTAAGGGCTCTTTTCCCATAGTATAACATGGTATATTCCCATGTAGCAGCTGTGTCTCAACCAAGCACTTATTCAGAGCTCTCACATTTGCTAAAATAGTAGTTTGTGTTGTGTTGCATTACTTCCTGGTTGGTTTTTTGTTTTGCATGTGTGTTTGGTTTTTTGTTTGTTTGTTTTTTTCACTTTATGTTGATGTCATGTATCCCTCTTCATCTGCATTAGGAACGTCATCTGTATGTCTGGCCTGAAAGACACACGCACACACACACACACACACACACACACACACACAACTACACACACACACAACTACACACACACACAACTACACACACACACACACACACAGACACACACACAACTACACACACACACACACACACACACACACACACACACACATTGCCAGATACAAGAGGCAATCACAGCCACTCTATCAGTCTTAGTCCTCATATTGGATTCTGTCAGCATACCCAGTGTCCCTCTCTGACGTCACCTCCTCCGTTTGAGGGGGATGGGGGAGGTGACACCCTTCTCTATTTGGGGGGGGGACGGGGGGAGGTGACACCCTGAAGGAAACACGTCGATACAGGTCTGGTCCACTGTTTGCTTTATAGGAGACAGGAAGGACATGTCAGGAAAGAGCTAAAACAAGGCTCCAGATAGAGGACCCGTGGCTCGGTGTCAGCAGAGGCCAGGAAGGAGCAGTGGCACGTGGAAGCACGCGCGGGGGGGGGGGGGGGGTGACGCACCCACCGGTTTTAGACCTGACAATTAAAGTGTACAGCCAACAGTCAGACCGCCTGCAGCTCACAATCACTTGTGTGTTAACCCCCCCAACCTCAGTTGGGCTTGCAGTGCTCTGCTCGGCTCCACACGGCTGGCGAGATGAGATGAGATGATAAGATCCCAGAAATGGATTTCATGTTTGGTGAATCACCACTATTACCCTTTTGACCCCCATTACCCAAGGTTCAAATGTTGTTTTTTGAAGGTCTGTGTTTTATTTTTATTTATTTATTTTTTGTTTTTTTTCCACGACGGGTCATCTGTTTTTTTACGACGAGAAAACATCCAATGCACATTGCTTGTTAAAAAAAAAAAAAACATGATCGCAAAGTTGGCACGTCAGCTTCGTTTGGGGCCTGTGTCCAGACATTGCAACCCCCCCCCCCCCCCCAACCCCCCCCCATGATGGCGTCAGGAGATGTCCCGAGCCGCTCCCCCTTATTGATCACCGGTGAGCACCCTCCTTGTGAGTCACTGCGTTTCCTGTCATTGGCATGCAGCAGCGGTAGCGGCAGGGAGCCAGACTGCTCTTTAAAAATGCATGTGGGACTGAGAGGCAGAGGCAGAGGCAGAGCTGACGCCTCCTGCTCTCTCCTGCTCTCTGCTCCTCCTCCTGCTGCTGCTGCTGCTGCTGCTGCTGCTCCTTCTGCATTCACTTTGAATGACCAATAGCAGTGGATCTGGGGACTGCATAGGTCTCCACATCGTTTTCTTGAGAGCTCAGTGAGGAGCGAGGATCCTCTGAGCTGTACATCCTTTTGTTTTATTAATTAATAAAAAATATATATATATAATCTCCAGCAATTCTGTTGCCTATTATCTATTTTTGGGACCCTGACCAAGAACATCTTACTGGCTCTCTAAGGCTTTTGAATTATGCTATCTCAAGCATGTCCCCCCCGCCCCCCCGCCCCCCCCCCCCCCCCGCCCCGAGGTGCATTGTTGCTGTACCCTCTTTGTAACCTCCCACCACCTGAGACTCTTGCACTGGAACCCCAGGGCCTGGAACAACCCAGCATCTCTTATCCCAGTTGGACATCTGGTTTGTTTGCTGCGCCTATGTTCTCATCAGGAATGCAGCTGATCAGATTGCCAGGTGTGTGTGTGTGTCTGTGTGTATGTGTGTGTGTGTGTCTGTATGTCTGTATGTCTGTGTGTGTGTGTCTGTATGTCTATGTGTGTGTGTCTGTGTGTGTGTGTGTCTGTGTGTATGTGTGTGTGCGTGCGTGCGTGCGTGCGCGCATGTGCGTGTGACACAGAAGACAGTTTTCCCCTCCCTTCGAAACTCTCATCTCAAGTCCTAAAAAGCCCAACAGATGGCTTGCTGCTATCAGAGGGAGGCAGCGCTTAGCTCCCTGATGGGAATCTCATGTGAGTCACTGCGCACTGGTTTAACACATGGCTTTAATCACACATGGAGACCAGCTGCAGGCGTTCAGTCTGGGACTGACTCGCACAGGAGCTGTAAGCTGCCCCTCCTAAGTTCAGCTTTGCCTTTAACCCCCTAATGGTTAAGGCTAGGATTAAAGAGAAACTGAAGTGGAAAAACCGGCTTTTCCTGTTGAAAACGGTATCTATGTATATACATCCATTCTAGCCCCAAAATTGAGTGTAAAAAATTATAACTAAACCCAGTATTTTCATGTTCAATCAAAATGGAGTCAGTCCTAGAACAGACAGTGATATGCAGAGACTTGAAACTCCTCTCCTTTCCCTGACACATTTTAAGGTTGGGCTTTGGATGAGTACATCAAACCACACCGGCCATGAAAGAAATCTCGTTTTTTCAGTTTCATAGTTTTTTTTTTTAAATGAAGAGGAAACTCAAGGCGAAATCAGCCAGTGCATCCCTCTTGACGGGAAGGGTAAGCTGATCCTAGATCTGTAGTGATGGGCAGGTTCTATTCTCAGCTGTAGCCTTCGCCTCGGCCCACAGCTCTGGATGGCCTTCACATCAGAGCTCAGACACGAACCCGGCGTTCAGCCAGGTGCCGAGCACACACATCACCAGTGTTGAGTGACTGCAATCTGCTGTGTTTGCGAAGAGTTACAGTGGACACTCTCTCAGAGACTATCTTGAAAAGACACCACTGACACAATACATCAGTCGTCACAAGAGAGGACAGGCGTTACCGGCACGTTCTGTCACTCTCTCTCTCTGTCTCTCTGTCTGTCTGTCTCTCTCTCTCTCTCTCTCTCTCTCTCTCTCTCTCTGTCTCTCTCTCCCTGTCTCTCTGTCTCTCTCTCTCTGTCTCTCTCTCTCTCTCTCTCTCTCTCTCTCACCGCAGAGTTATTGGAATTGTGGTGCCCTCTGCTGGCTGAAACTAGCATCTACTGTACCGTACATCACCAGCGTGTGTTTCCTCCCATGTCAGGGAGGAGAGGGGATTCAACAATGGTTCAATAATGACAATGGGTCGGCAGTGTGCCTTCTGGAGCGGCCGTCTTCATTAACATGACCATATCTCACAGTCAGGTGCCCGCATAAGTGTTTCCTCCGGTCCTAACCTCCCCTACCTGCCCGGTTAAAAAAAGCATTACTTTCCATGGACATCGTTGGCTCCCACAGTGTGCTCAGCAGCTCTCATTTCAATGTGTTCAGGCTATCTCACTAATGGTTACAGGATGGTCCCGTTTGATAGCAGGAGCTTTACTGACATACTCACAAGGCCCTCCGTTTCATCCACGGGCATTTTTGAGATGTCGTCAGCTCATCAGATCGTGCTGATTTTCACTCCCTAGACGATGTCATTAGTTGTGCCTACGCAGGCTCTCTATTGACTGGGCATAATGTGCAACTAACCACTATTACGCTGTTCTGTCAGGGACATTGACATACCGTATTGCATATCTATCATCCCAAAATCATCTGGGGCTTGTTATTGTTATGTGGCGGAGCGGGGTGTCCGTCCCTGACCTGTACTGTCCCGGTGTCTGTCAGTCATTGGTGACTCATCACTCCATCATTAACTGGCATCTGATTGCTGTGTTCATCTAAATGGCCTCAGTGCTCCTTTTCCCTGCATGCTTGTACTGTATCTGTGGGCCGTGCACTGTTGTCGTGTGTGTGTGTGTGTGTGTGTGTGTGTGTGTGTGTGTGTGTGTGTGTGTGTGTGCGCGCGTGCGCGTGCGCGTGCGTGTGTGTCTGACTAGTAGGGCCTCTTCATCCTCAGAGAGAGATGAGACATGCAGAGTCCTACCCTTCCCTATACATATCATCTAACCCCCCTCAATTAAACAAGTTCGCTTTTTTGTTTCTTTTTAACTTTATTTTTTTCATAGTCAAATGACTCCGCTCGCATTATAACGATGGACTTATTTGTATCCATGGCATTGCAGGTTCTACATTGATTGATTGCATGCCATTGTGTGTGGAATGGCTTCTTAGTAGCCTGGCGAAAGATGGTCTCAAAAGAGCTGTTTGTGAGATGAATGGACTCACTTCTTGTCTGTCTTTTCACCTCCCACAGATAATCCTGAAGTAACCATCAGGGAAGAAATGGAGCGTCAAGAAGCTGCACTAAGAAGCCCAAAACAGCCCTCCTGTAAATACTACCTTCCCTCTCAACTAGAACTACAGCAACATGCATGCTAAGAAAAGTGTAATACTACAATTAATCATACGATTTGAGTGCTGGTGTAAGATACACACACACACACATAAAAAAAAAAATATGTAAATGTATTGCTAGAAAACTATTGACATGGAGAAAAAAAAAAAAAAAAAAAAAAAAAATTCTGTCCAGACTACATCCACTATAGAGGCTAAGGTGGCGAGTTCATTTTAACGATTGTTCTCTCAAAGTAACGTGGGTCCTTCTCTTTTCATATTTGTTTTCCAAAAAAAGGAACCTCTGCACAATGTTCACCCTTGAAAAACACCTTATTTGCACTATAAAGAGACGTAGTGCTTATCGTCAAGTGCTTAATTGTTTTCAACAGGAGAGTCACAGAAACGTCCCTCCAAAGCCTAACTCACCAGTGCACCTGGCGCTTCAGCATAGCGAGAGGGAATGTCTCTATTCTTGTTTCTTTTCAAAAGAGATGAATGTCATACGAGGGCAGATGGGCTTTATGTTTACTCAAGTGACTGTCTTTTTAACGATAGTTTCAACACGCTTCCCCCTCACCCCCCTACCACCCTTTAAGATGGCAGTGGTACTGTATGGTTTTCCAATTGAACCACTTGCAAACATTTCATCTGGGGAAACAGCTTGCCAAAACAAAAGTCCTCATGACAGACAGAATCGATGGAATTGATCGGGGAGGAACCTAGACGAGGAGCTGTTTAGCGGCTGGCGCGGGCGGTCGGACCAGGTTCTGTGCCCACGTCTCTAAAGAACATCCCTAGGTTTTCTGCTCCTTTTTTTTTTCTTTTGTTTTATTGCTTGGTTCAAATTTTCTGTTTTGGATTGGTGCTGTCTTTTGGTGTGTGTGGGTTTGTGTGTGGTTGGGAGGGAGGGGTTTGGTGTTGGGGGAGGAGACATGGCCATCGTGGGCTCCAGTTTGTGCCAAGGGCTTAACAAAGCTTGTGGGTGGTGGAAAGCATACAGAGTCTTGTCTGTTGAGCCTGGATGTCTGCCGGCAGACTGAGCCCGACAGACTGGGATTCCAGGTGGTCTGAAGGTATGATCACAGGGCAAGGCCGGGGGAGGGGGGGTCGACGAGGGGTCAAACAAGTGCTAAGACTCAAATGGTGCATTCGACGATCCTCGTCCAGTGAGATGACTTGAACTTTGACTGGAGGGCTATCTGTGACTGTCGGTCGTCACCCTGCTATCACCGATAATCCTGTTCCATTCGAGAAACTGTAGAAGTGCCTAAAAATCCTCTAACACCACAAGCATCCAGAGAACATAACCTTATGTACAAAGAAAAAAGAAAAAGAATAGACAGGTTGATTAAAGCAAAGCTCCCAAAAGTAATGTTGACCTCTTTGGAAAGTGAAAGTAATCCTCACATGCTATTGTTGAAGCTGTACCACAGTGTTTTATGGTAAACATCCATTAACACAGCAAAACTAACTTCACTGAAAACTAAACAAAAGATGAATCAAGTTAGCTTGGTAGAATGTTTGGTGAATATTTCATAATGTACTACTTGTTCTAACCATTGATTTTAGTAGTTTACATGGGAAAAGTGATTGAGAATCCAGAACATGTATTGTGATGTGTGTCATTTATGTAACATGTGTCTCCTTATTTTTAGAGTTTATATTCATGGTTATGGCAATCTATTAAATTCAAATGATTTCAATTTGTGTTATGTAACCATCAAGGTATGTGTGGCAGGACTATCACCAGAACAAGTTATTTTTATGCCATGATATAGTTAAGCGTGAACTACCATTCTTTTCAACCAACCAACATGTTATAACTGAATAGATGTTTTATGAGAGTCTGTTTTGACTCTTAATCATAGATACTACATAGTCTATTATTTTCCTGTGTGCGTGTTTATGTGTGTGTGTTCAAGAATCTGAACGGAATCATGATGCATTTTCATGGTGCTTGATTTACACAGACAATCCACAAGACACCTTTGGTTCAGCAAGAATAAGGCACTTGTCTTGGCTTTTGTTTCTTTTTCTTTTCATTCACTTTCACTAAAGGTTTTCTTCACAAAAGTTACAGTTTTAATGTAATTTTTGATGTGGAAGGCGATCCAATTTATTTTGTTGTAATTTGTCTTATTTTAATGTTTTGTCAAATCTTAGTCAGAACAATGTCGTAAGTTTGTAACCTATTATATTTTGAAATGAATGTAATTTATTGAGCAGTGCTACATGCTGCACGGTGGTCCCTACTCATGGTCTGGTGTGTCAGGTCAGCCAATGAGGAGCAGATCAGAAACAAGGGTTTTGGAAAGCCACCAATAGAAGGTTTCTCGATCTCTCTCACCTTGTCATCAACACAGGTCATCGCATTGCAGTAATGAGCAAGGCTTTAGAATTGCTTGTATTGTTGAAAAAAAAAAAAGTTTATTGTATAGATGACATTTTACCAAAAAAAAATAAGAAAAATATAAAAAGATGTACTTTTCACTCTAGTATGATAGTATTTCATAACAATATTAAGTTGTTGCTGTGGCGACCTAAAGTTGCAATTACTAAAGTTCGGTATTTTTGTAAATTATGTATTTGTTATGTTGATTTTTTTTTCTAGAACACTGTACGCAACACTAGATTGTAAAGCAGATTTGAATATTTCTTATTATGCGTTAAGATTATAATGACATAATGTATTCATTAGCATTTAACAACCTCTATAAAGATGTAACGTTAACACATAAAATATGATAGGCAAAGATACCAATGTTAGGATAACATTATAACATGATAAAATATCTATTAATTGATTAGTTAAGATGTATAACTCTTCCCCCAAAAAGGACTGGTTTCTTGAACACCAATGGAAATTATTTATAAAAGTAATATGCTAGATTGTTCATCAGAGTTAAAGATTGCACTTTCTTTCCATAAAAGAAACTGTAATTTCTTACTGATGCAAAGTCCATTAGGTATGGCAAAGTTACTATACGTCAGTACTCCAGTAATTCTGTTTATTAATCACTTCTACCAGAAAAAAAAACCTTCATTGAGCATCTTGCATGAAGTACACACATCTTGTTTTTATTGATAAATGATAACATATTGAATGTTTCTAGTTATACCGAAAAACACAAAAAATAGTCTGCACATGAGAAAAATTCAAGTTGTCCTCTGCTGGGACACATGATGCCCATGTGGATGGAATTGTACTGGACTGAAATGTAATGTATTGAAATGTGTTGACAATGACTGATTGATGGTAATGGAAATATAAGCACTTTCTGAGCAGTTGGTCAACTGAGCAGACACAGCTTATCCAAACACTTTGCCTTATCTTTGGTCCATTGTGCTTAAGGTTTTATGTTTCAGAGCTCTTAAAGTATAAACAAGGCTGTATGGTCTCGACTGAACCGACTTCTCAGTTTCACTTCTAAATATATATATATATATATATCTATATAGATATATATATAAAATATTGTTTAAGTTTTTACTTTTAGCATTTTCATTGTGAGGCCAAAAGGGTTGACTGCAGTACAGAAAGTAGTCCTGTGTCCCACTCTTTCCTGTTGAGAGCATGATGATGAGGGCTGTGGCCAGTGTGCCATAACTGGAGGGTTCTAGAAGTACTGCAGGTAATGGTTTGTGACTGCTCTGCCACCACAAATGCAGTATCCCATCTAGATTTGCAAAAAAAAGAGAGAAAAAGACAACAAGACCCTCATTGGATTATTAGTTTCAATGTAACCATTTTCAAATGTTTTCTTTGTGCATATATTTTGTGCTATTTTATGTTACTATAGTCAAATGTTTTGGTTCCAGCAAGATAGTGTAAAATCTATTGAAAGAAATAAAGAAAATCAAATGATATTTAATGTGTCGATATTCTTTTTGTGATGCCTTTGGACATGCTTATTATCACATAGGTATAGAGGTACATGTCACTTAATAAAAGCCACTATTGCAACTTCACAGTTTTAGTTATCGGCCTAAGACCATTCTGCATTAGGTACCATACTGTAAAACATGCAACAGTCTGAAGTGGTTTCCTCTCCTAGATGCACGTAGGCTATTTTTACTGATCTGGCAATTCCAGGATAGCCTAGGTAGAAGTGAATGATACGCACTCACCACATGCTCAATTTTGGGAAAGTGCTAAAGAGGAAAAAGAGACAAGGGACTAAGAAAGGAGCGTCTGACCATACCAGTGCTAGAGTAGTGAAGGTGGAAAGAGTCCTACCACGGGCCCAGTAGGCCCAGTAGGCCCAGAGTGGTATATTAGTCAGCCCAAATTGGCCTATTGGTCTTTAGACTGTCACTCACATCCATTCCCTGCTTACAGATACAACCCATAGAAACTGCATCCAGGGTGTAGCACCATAGAAACTGCATCCAGTGTGTTGCACCGATTTTTCTTAGATGTGTTGCCATTTCCTTAGTGCTTAGTTGTGTCCGAAAATGGCAGTGTCAGATGTTGAATAGATGACATTGAAATCTTTCATAGATGTTATGTAAAACAACCTGATTCATCAGCCCCTCATCCATGGTACGGAAGCCGAGAGGAGACACTTCAGTTCCGCGTCTAGACTGTCGCAAGAATGGCGACTGAAGGATGCTATCACAAACGCGCGAGAGGCGGACACAGAGGGATGGAACTCTATGGGTGGACTAGGACTGGCCCATGTGAGATGTGCTATTTAACTTCATGCCCTTTGATTTTTCTCACTAGTCTCCGCAGATCATGTGTGGAGGGCAAGCAGAAGCGAGTTTTATAGGATAGAATTACTATGGTTTTAACAATGGTCAATTAATTTAACAGACAGTTGAACTAACGCGTATCTCTTTCATATAATTTTTTTTTCTTAAGCGTGCAATTCATTGCATTTTGGTTGCTTTTGTCTTGTAGCCTACCACTATGTCCGTCGGGATTGACTGGAATTTCTCTGATGAAGTCAGTCCACTGCACTGACATACGTATTTGCTCCAGTTATTTAGCCTATATTCCCTGAATTTAAAACGCAGGTCGGCGACAACAACAATGGCTTATTTTACTCTCAATGTCATTACATTGGCATATTATAGACATTGCACAGAGTGCATTTCATTTAATATGATCGATGATGGCAGGAGACTGTAAGACTTCGCCACATTGATCACATTAGAGGCGCAATGCGCGAGTACAAAGTGGTGGTGCTCGGCAGTGGTGGGGTCGGGAAGTCTGCTCTAACAGTTCAATTCGTGACTGGAACATTTATTGAGAAATATGACCCGACTATTGAAGATTTCTACCGAAAGGAAATTGAGGTGGATTCCTCCCCGTCGGTGCTGGAGATTCTTGACACTGCTGGTACAGAACAGTTCGCTTCCATGAGAGACCTTTACATCAAAAACGGCCAGGGGTTTATACTGGTCTACAGCCTTGTGAACCAACAGAGTTTCCAAGACATCAAGCCAATGAGAGATCAGATAATCAGAGTTAAAAGGTGAGTGTGATTATTTGATAGAAAACACTGTGTGCACCATGGTCCTCTTGAGCTAAATTTCTGAACAACACTGTCAGGTGTCATGTCACACACGAACAAACACACACACCCAAATACACACACTTCAATGAACACATTGGAGAACTTGTATATCAAGAGTTGCAGTGAGAACTATAGCATCCTACAATATGTAAGCATTTCTAAGCACAATAATGAAAAGACATGGAAAGATCCAGAGGAATAAGGAGAGAAAGAGAGATAGTGTGTATGTGTGTGTGTGTGTGTGTGTGTGTGTGTGTGTGTGTGTGTGTGTGTGTGTGTGTGTGTGTGTGTGTCGAAAAACCTTGCATACCAACACTTTTTGAGTGTAAGATGCATGTATTTATTGCATGTTTTACTCTCCTTTTTTATTCTTTTGGATCTAATCCTCAAATACTTTTGCAGGGCTGGGCTTGCATCTGTTCAGACTTAGCCTGTTAATGTGAAACAAGCTCTCTCCTGTCCTCCAACTCCGTGAGAAGGTACTGGAATTGGTCATATGTTACTCATGAAAGAGCAGCTGTGCTACACCTGTCCTCTGTTAGACTGCTCTGCACCCCTTTGATTGATGATAAATGATAAATAACTAAATCAGAATCAGGCTGTTCATCAATCCGATTGTCATCTCGATAACAGACCTTATTGAAGACAACTGCCAGGCTTCAGTTAGCAATAGCTTATAGACCACACTGTTGTCTAGCTTGGTCTAATGACCTTAAGACAGATACACAAATAGCTCATTTTCTCTGTGTACATGGTTCTGGAGAGAGGAAGCACACACACCATGTTTTATTGCCATTCTTACTGAGATTCAAAGGTGCCCCGGCATACATTAACAAGAATCTCCAGGAGGTGATTTTTCTTCCACAAAAACGTTCTTGCTGAGCCAGCAAGCAGACATGCACAACAGTGAGATCTGCTCACTCACCAGAACTTAATGGGATTGTGTTGCGTTTGAAGCCAAGGAAACATCAGGCCTCCATTAGTGAGCAATAACCTAAAGCCACGTTTGACTCCTGCCAGAGGAATCATGGGAAAGAGGGGGATCCAACAGTGAGATCATCAGGTCTGGGCTGTGCTCTTTTGTGTAGTAGCCTATAATGCCCTTTTTTAACGATCATATTATTCATCCCTTATATTAAGGTAAGTTGACTGAGAACATGTTCTCTCTTGCAGCATTGACCTCCGGAAGAGTTGCAGAGGAGAGGAGAGGGGATGAATGAGCACCATTGAAAGCAGGGGATGATTAGGTGGCCATGATAGTATGAGGGCCAGATGGAGAATCAAGCCAGGACACAGGCGTTAACACTCCTACTCTTGCAATAGGTGCCATGGGATCTTGAACAACTTGGGGGTCAGGACCTCGGTTTTAACGTTGGTTTTAGCTTTAATACCCACAGAATCCCAACCATACCCTAGATTCCTGTGTCTGAAATCAAATCTGGGTGTGCTTCTTAACAATTTAATGATTTCCTCGCATAGACGTTGATGATTTTATCGACCTGAGGGGCCAGGGTTTTCAAAGCACTTCAGATGGTTGTTCACGCTGCACTGATGCTGTGTCTAATGGCAGGAGGTGGACATCATGGACTGTTGAGTGCACGCATTAAAGGAATGGGGTGGAGTGTTGAAACTTCATGTCCCATGAGGGACCTCTGAAGGTCTTAGGTTGAGATGAAGCCACATCCTGACCCAACAGAGTGGAGTAGTGCTTGCATTGGCCATTATGAGTCAGTGAATATGGAAAAGAGATTTAAACAACTAGGATTCTAAAAACATGAATATGCCTAAGTGCTTGTACTTCTCCCTAGGTGTAGCAGGAGAATCACTCACGCACCCTCACACAACCACTCACCCACTGAAGTATTCTTGTTAGGACTGTTTTATGCCAGCTGATATTGTCTTCACATTGTTTCATGTTCAGACACACTGTACCGCCGTTCCACTGCTTCCAAAAGCTCCTCCTCTGTATCTCACTGCCTGTGCTCTATTTGAAATCACATGAAAGTCTTCTCTCTCCACTCACATCTGGAGGGAAGAAACAGACCTTCTCTGTCCCTCTCCACCGTTAAAGTCCCAGGTCCACAGTCTCTCTTTTACTGGCTGGGTCACCTGACCTGTAGTCAATGAAACGCCGGAGGACCTGGCTTCTCGCCGGCTGCTCCCATTTCACCAAATTCAGAATTAGACTCACTCCAGTTTCAAACTGGGCTTTTGATATAGAGCGCCCTCCATAAGTATTGGAAAGAGGAAGCACGTTGTCTTCTTCTAGCTCTATACAGTATGGATTTGAAATCAAACAGTCACTATGGGGTCAAAGTAGAGATTATCAGATTTAATTCAATGGGGTTCACCATTTACATGGTGACACCAATAGCAGACTCCGAATGCAAATCCAAAGCCTAGAATCAACACTAGACATTGACAGCTCTCTTAAGCCTGCACACATAATGTGACGGAGCACACCTGACTTACCAGAAACAACTGTCAAGCCAATTTTCCAATACTTTTGGTGCCCTGAAATATGGAGACAATGTATAAAAAGGGTTGTAATTAAACATTAAAACATTCAATTAAAGCTGGGAATCTCTACTGTAAACTCATAGTAATTATTTGATTTCAAATCCAAACTGTTGGAGGAAAGAGCAACAGTAAAAGAAGACAACATACTTTTCAAACTTTCCAATACTTATGGGGGCCACTGTATTTTTGTATTTTTAGTTCTGATTAGGTTTTTTTCTTCCGTGAACGTAGTGGACCCATTTATTAGGCCTCCTTCCCTGGTTAGAATTGAAAAGTGACAAGTTGATGTCCCATTATCTTGTTCAAGTTGACACACTTTAAACCTGTCTGCCAAGCGTCATGATGAAACTCCAAAGACGAAAAAAGTGATACAAAGATTTTGACGGATTTGCCCTATTTATCTTGTCGCGACAAAACTGTTTGTGGTTTCTCATTCTTTTTCGTTGAGTTTCTTCTTTACAATCCAGCCAGTATGTATGAATGTCCCCCACCTACACCTGTTCAACCCAGCAGCAGCTCAGCGGGGGCAGTCCCACTCAGTAACAGTCTCTTGGGACTCCACCATGGGAGGCTGGTGGAGGTAGAAATGTGACCATTCCATGCATTATAATGAACCCGTCCTCCCATTTCTACCTCCTCCTGCCTCCACTGGTCCACATCCGTTTTGTTCTCTCCCCAAGCTCTGCAAATGAACATCTCTGTTAGCTAAGCCGTTGTACAGTACAGGGTACAACGTGGGTTGGGGTTAGGATAACAGTTCCACTGTTAATGAAAGACAGATGGGCAGAGAGAGAGGAATATGAACCGCTACAGGGTTGGGGGGCATCGTGCTGAAGAGGATGTGTACTTAGTTAGAGAATGCGTGAGAACGAATGTAATTAGTGTAATTAAAACAATCAAATAAATAAAGCCGGTGTTCGTTTTGTGGAGAACACTGCTTGTGCCGTTATGTGCAGCTATTTGCCAGAGAAGAGAGTCATAAGGGTGTCGCACCCACAGGCTTCAACAGCATGTACAGTAGATCATTTCTTTTTAAGTCATGAACACTCTGGTATGTAATCATGTTTTTTAGTTACAGAAGTAATAATGTTTTTAGAGCCGAAAGCTTGGAATCAATCTTTCCTCAGGAGTTGAAATAATTACACATCTATTTCACTGTAGCAGCCAATGCAGCCATGAAACACTGCAGTCAGACTAGGACAAGAATTCCATCGAACATGTGCAGCAGGAGACCCAAACTGCTGAGAAAAAACAATGTTCCAGCACCATAAAATGTGCATTTTAAGTACACCCAAGTCATTTACCCCTGCTACAAAAAGCTGTGGTATATGGCAACGCGCTAGACCACTGTGTGTGTGTGTGTGTGTGTGTGTGTGTGTGTGTGTGTGTGTGTGTGTGTGTGTGTGTGTGTGTGTGTGTGTGTGTGTGCGCAGTGGTTTATATTGTAAACCTACTTTTAAAGCATTTCAGAACAGTAATGTGTGGAAAATATAATCAAAAGTATATCGATCGTAATCTCCCACAGGAGTAAAATCCTCATACAATTATGACATCAACATGGACGAGGACAATGTACAACAAATCTCAGAAGCTGAGAACGCTATACACTAATACACTAATTGTCATCTGCAGTCCCTGGACAGGTAAACAAGACGCATACAGTATTGGCAGTCTTATTTCTCAGGCCTACTGTTGTCTTATGAAGAATCATAGAGATGTCATCACTCCTTTGAAGCTGCCTCTGTGCCTCCAGCCTCTCTTCCTGTACTGCAGTGTGACTGCTACAGCCGTAGGATTCATGTTCTAGGTGCTGCTGATATAACAGTGATTCCCCGACCCTTTCCTCTGACTAAGCAGTTGGGAGTAGTGCTTACTCTGTTGAGCATAGGGGCCAGTGGTCAATCCACCAGTCTGTAGACAGCAGCGGAGGCTGGTGGAGCTAGAAATCGGGAGGACGGGCTCATTGTAATCCATGGAATGGAATGAGGGATGGTATCAAACACGTGCTCCAGGACTTTGACACATCTATTGCAGGATAGGAAGATATACAGCATAGATGCAAGTCTTTGATTTCGACAGTCGGGCAGGTGCATTGACGGTGAAGTGAGGTTTGTCGTCTTTTTAACTATTGTTTACGCTGTAGTCTCGCGTGGCCATCTTTCCGAATCTCGTCTCGTTGATTCGACGATGAGAGAAGTCTGGGAGTCCAAGGCTATCGATGTACTGTGTGCACCCTATAGAACACACTCTATGGGACATCTTCAGCAATAGCTTTTCTTCTTATGCAAGGCCCATTAGGTCAGTGAGGACATTAATGAACGTGACCACAAGGGACACCCATTAAAATACAAACTAGAGTGTTAGGGAGGAAACTGTGAGGCTCTCCCTTGAGTGTGGATGCTACAATCTAAAGTCAGAATCACTGACCTAATCTCTCTCTCTCTCTCTCTCTCTCTCTCTCTCTCTCTCTCTCTCTCTCTCCCTCTCTCTCTCTCTCTCTCTCTCTTTTATGCAAGGCCCATTAGGTCAGTGAGGACGTTGATGAACGTGACCACAAGGGACACCCATTAAAATACAAACTAGAGTGTTGGGTAGGAAACTGTGAGGCTCTCCCTTGAGTGTGGATGCTACAATCTAAAGTCAGAATCACTGACCTAAACTCTCTCTCTCTCTCTCTCTCTCTCTCTCCCCCCCTCTCTCTCTCTCTCCCTCTCTCTCTCTCTCTCTCTCTCCCTCTCTCTCTCTCTCTCTCTCTCTCTCTCTCTCTCTTTCTGTCAGGTATGAGCGGGTGCCTGTGATCCTCGTGGGGAACAAGCTGGACCTGGAGGGGGAGAGGGAGGTGTCATTCGGTGAGGGCCAGGCGTTGGCAGAGGACTGGGGCTGCCCCTTCATGGAGACTTCGGCAAAGAGCAAGATCATGGTGGATGAACTCTTCACAGAGATCGTCAGACAGATGGACTCCTCCTCGATGCCAGACCATGAGAAGCCTTGCTGCTCATGTGTTATACAGTGATAGGTCCAGGTGATAGCAGGCCGGGGACACCACACCCAATGTATGAATGAGACACACAATCACCAGAAAAAAAGCATATGGCAACGGGGGGGAAAAGCAATCAAGTGCACAATCGTGTTTGCTGTGTGTTCATGTTGACGCTTTCAGATGGGACTGACCTGTCACACTTTTGCTGATTATGTACAATGAAAGTCACCGAGAGACAGATGTCTAGATTCACACAGATGGGGTAAGTCACTGTCTGCGCATCTCTGCATTGCCGTACAGACCAAATTGTTTGCCTTGTTACCTTAGATTCATCGTTGACTCTGATTTTGTATGTGTACAGTACTGTATATTGATCTCCCCCCACTTCAGAGGCAAATGGTGAAACAGTTTTATTTTGGCACCTCAATAAATAAATCTTCGACAAACTTGTAGAGGAAGTGTCAAATGTCTTTATTGAATGATTTCATACACTGAAAGGTGTGATTATTCCATCAGTTTTGTCTTGGGTGACCATGCAGTACATCAGGACATAGCCCAACTATTCATACAATCCAAATGTCAACAGGGCTGTGTACTGAATATAACTCTGTACTCCAGACTTAACTGCCTTTTACAAAGTGGTCATTTTTATTAGCTTGTTGTCTTCCTGGCCGCCTTACAAAACAAGTAAACAGTGTCAGACAATATGGTGTTTATATAGCCTAATGATCTATTGCAAGTTCTGCTGGTGGAATGGAACCTGGTAAAGGCAATGTAATTACAGGGAGAAAAGTGGCTCATGATGGTATCTAGAGACATGATTTATCCTACTCAGTAAATCGGGGTGTTGGTTACAGTAATGGGCTTAGGGGCCAGGACACAGGCAAGGACAAATGAATGCTACTCTGCGGTGAAATGGTGTGTGTCCTGGTGACCCGGAGAGAAGAGAAAGAAACAGAAGGGAGAAAAAGAAACTGCGGAACATCATTCACATCAATGTTCTGTCAATGAATGAATGAACAGAGCTACTGTATACACTTACAGCAATGTTATCCTTCTCTTTTGAGTCAAATTAAAAGTACCTGTACTGATTACTGTTGGGTTTCATTTGGTGAAAATGATCTGTAAATGTATTCCAATCAAATCAAATCCAACTTCATTTCTATAGCACATTTCGGACATGGAATGAATAGAAGGCACGTTACAGGAATAAATAAAGGAAAATGAGAGAAAATAAAAAGAGAACAAGATAAAAACAAGAGGATAATAAACGTATTACAGCCATGGAAGTTCAAACAGATTAAAAGCAAAGAATAATAACTCCCCACAAACCAAGGTAAGTACAGTATTCAGCTCTTGAGGAGCAAACAACGTCATATGACGTCCAGCTGGGATATAGGATATGGTCCAAGTGGTCTCGATATTATCAATGGAGCTAACAGTCAGACACATGAGAACTGCTGCCTGATTGATGATGTTTGGATCCTGCTGCATGCTCTGGCCCAGTGTTCCATTAGTAGTCATTACAGTGATAATGAGAGTGCCACTGTTTATTGCTGAATCTGATATTACAATTCAAACAGACATTCATCATATTGTATGGTTCATTAAAGCCTTTATCATATTGGATATATTCATTCAGTCAATCAAATCACGCATTCATGAAATCACATTTAACATATTAATATTTGATAAATCATAGTCTGTTGTCAACCTCGATTAAGTTATATGTGGTATAGGGCTTTATTGAGTAAATAAGGCTTTGGTGACTGCTGAATTACACAAGCATGTGAAGTACAGAACAATAAGTCAAAAGAAGCATCTGGAGAGAGTAGAGGAACTAGCAGCAGGGAGACCAACAGTACCACAAATAGATGAGGGGGAGGAGAGGTGAGAGGTTGAAGGAATTAACGCACCTGCAGAGTTACTGACTGCAGGAGGACAGGGGGACGCGCTTTTCTGCCAGCCTCACAATAATTGAGTGTTGTTTCCAGCACCGCGGAAAAGTGCTTGCTCACGGGGTGTCCTTTTCCATTTGAGCGGATTCTGAAGCACTGACTGTGATCTGCACGGATGTTGGTTTGTGTGGTTTCCGATTGCAGACAGACATTGTTGAATGTCTGAAAGAGTGTGTTATTTTTGTATTATTATTTTTCAGGCTTTGCCATACAGAGGAGCTCCTGATGTTTAGAGAGACATGTCAACACATTCTAGTGGGCAGCTCACACCTGGTTGAGAACCTGATGTGGGCTACTGATGTGTGACTTTGCTGAAACCTATTACAACAGCTACCCCTACTGTTCATTTGTAGAACTACTTTAAGCGGAACTGTTTCTCAAAACTCTACCACACCCATTCCGGACCGAAATAAACGACGTACCTCTAACAGGCATGGCGTCCTGGAGGATTTTGTAACAGCTACAAAATCCTAATTCATTCAACACTGTATTGGTCTTCCACATTTTCAACCACTCTCGGGTAGTCATCATAAACAGCCAAAACTCCACAATGGCGTGTCGGACCGTGTCTCAACTTCTCCAGCGCCGTAAGTAGCTACAACGTTCTACTGAGGTCGGCTATACCAGCTACCGTCCGCATCATAGCATTGTGTTGCTGGATTGACCTTGGATGTTGTGTGGGAAAAGCACAACAATATCATGAAATCATTCTATTTCTATGAGGAAAAGCACAGTGTGGATCAATGAATCCACGGATGTTAGGTGTTATGTCCTTCTGGTGCAGATGTCAGCGATGTGGCAATCCTCACTACCATGAATGCATGAAGCTGTCAATTTCTGCATACTAAGCCACAAACCACGTAAACAATGGAGCAAATCAATGCTGCAAATAGCACTTTTTTTTCCAATGATATATCCGTTGTGCTCTGTTGTGATACAGTTGATCTACTGTCATTACGGTATTATTTTTTTCGTTGAAAATACAAAAAATCACATGATAGTTTCATACATGATGCGTTATGTATGCAACTATGCTTGAGGTCATTCATGGCTACCATGAGGCCTGGAATTCAATACAGACATGCTGGAGATCATTTCTGATAATGTAATACTCTGATGAAAACATGACATTCGTTTTTGACTTAACAACAATGGCAATCTATTAGCCTCACTGTTGTTGGCTAATGAAAATAATCTGTTATTTCTCTTCCTTGCTGCAGGCTTGGCGTCCAGTGCAGCAGCGGCGGCTGCAGCTGCGCGTTCCTCGGCTGTGGAGGTACGCAGTCATCGCAGCGCCGTGTTCTCCAGAGAGCAGGCCCGGCAGCGCGCTCTGTTTCCTCGCACAGAGAAGATCGAGGTGACCCTG
Organism: Argentina silus; assembly: GCF_951799395.1. NCBI lineage: Eukaryota > Metazoa > Chordata > Actinopteri > Argentiniformes > Argentinidae > Argentina > Argentina silus. The sequence continues at coordinate 10,850,390 of NC_139665.1, forward strand.
GAAGTGCCGGGTTCTCTGGGGACCCTCCTCGTCATGAATAAGGGCATATCCACGCCACACAGCTGTGCACACCGTGAGTACAGTGGAGAGTGAGAGTGTGTCTGTCTGTGTCTGTGTCTGTGTCTGTCTGTCTGTCTGTCTGTCTGTCTGTCTGTGTGTGTGTGTCTGTATGTGTGTGTGTACACATCACAGAGGTGTGTGAAGAAGCACAGACTTTACCACGTCAATCTAGGGAACCGTGTGTAATTTCTGTCTCTGTGTGTGTGTGTGTTTACTTTAGTGAAAGCAATAGAAACATTTGGTTTGCCAGATATGCTATTGCTCTCACTGACTTAGTCTCTCCCTCTCTCTTGCTCTCTCTCAGACTTGACAGAGTGGCATGTGACCAGCTCTGCCCTGGCTCTAGTGGATGGAGAGCCCTGGCCCCTTCACCGGCCCCTCACCCAGTCCTGCTCCCTCTCTCTGCTCACCTTCAAAGATGCTGACCCTCTGCAGGTCAACCAGGTACCTCCTCAAAGTGCCAGTGGGCAGAGGGAGGACACAGCCAGTCCGAATCGTTACACATTGATGCTACCTTGCTTGTGTAAAATACTGGGGGGGGGGACTTAACGTATTCATGTGAGCATTACCTTGCAGATCCCTCACTATATGTCCTTTTTGTTCATCTGCCTGTCCCCCTGTCTCTCTGTCTGTCTCTGTCTCTGTCTGTCTGTCTCTGTCTCTGTCTGTCTGTCTCTGTGTCTGTATGTCTGTCTTCCTGAGCATCTGTCTGTTTTTCTGGTCTTTTATGCGTGTATGACTGGTGTGATGTTGGTGTGTGAGGGGCTGGTATACCACAGTAGTGTGTTAACCTGTGCTCCCTCCCTGGGCAGGCGTACTGGCGCTCGTGTGCAGCCCTCCTGGGCCAGGTGCTTGAGGATTCCTTCAAGGAGGAGTTCAGTGTCGAGCTGCTGGCCATCCCAGAGGTGCCAGGTACAGAGACACGCATTTGATACCGTTCCTCATCCCATCCCGTTCCATGCATTACAATGAGCCTGTCCTCAGATTTCTACCTCCACCAGTTGGTGCAGTATGATCTGAAGCAATTACTTATTCTCTCTCTCTCTCTCTCTCTCTCTCTCTCTCTCCCCCCCTCTCCTCTCTCTCTCTCTCTGCAGTGACATTAGGAGCGTTCTGCTGTGATCTGGTGCTTGATCCTCAGTTGGACTCCTGGAACCCCTCAGAGGTCAGTGTCAATGTTTGTGTGTGTGTGTGTGTGTGTGTGTGCGCGAGCACACGCGCATGTGAGTAGCATTAAATGAGCTGGCACTTGTCCCCAGGAGTCCCTGCGCTCTCTAACGCGCGGAGCCCAACAGCTGATCCTTCGGAACCTGCCCTGGGAGCCTCTGGAGGTGGCGCCCCCTGTGGCTCTGGAGGTCTTCTCTCACAGCAGGTACATATGCAGTTAAATCAAATGCAGGTTGCTATCCGCGCAGTCCTACAGGAGTCATGCAAGGCTCCACTTAGTGCCGCAGAGAACTGAGGTAGTCTGCAGGCTGACCTCGCGCATTTGCTAAGCGGTTGCTAGCTGGTGCTTGTAAGACACTGTTGCCATGGCTCCCTCCCTGGCACAATACTTGTTTTATAGTCTATTTATTTAGATTTTCCCTAATGAGTGCAAACACGTACGTGAATAAAAAGCTACTGTGACGTTTAAATGACGTCTGATCGTATGATCAGTTGACCAGGTGCACAACGGAATGGATTTTGACATACAGTATGGTGATGCAAATTATGTCCTAGTAGATTTTTTTTTTTTGCTTTGTTCTAGTTGATCAGGGCCTGAAATCACCCATCCTGGCCATATTCAAATGTTAGGCTAGAAATGAATTTGCTTTGAAAGTATTTCATAGGCTATAGGTAGTGTGGTAAATGTGCTTTATTTTATTATTATTATTATTATTATTACACTATTAGCCTTAATGTGCTTCCCCCAAAATGAATCAGCTACAGTATCTAAATTAGAAGAAGTGTAGCAATCATAATGGTTTTTAGTTTTGAGTTTTAAATCATCTCAAGTGTGGCAGGCTCCCACAGAGTGCTGATTGCCCCCGCAGCGATTTGAATCTCACACTCCTTCTTTCTTTCCTTCTCTCGCTCACATATTCTCACATGCTAATGCTGCCACTTACACTCTGCCCTGGGATGTGATGGGTTTGTAACATTTCTAACTGTGTGTGTGTGTGTGTGTGTGTGTGTGTGTGTGTGTGTGTGTGTGTGTGTGTGTGTGTGTGTGTGTGTGCGCGCGCGCAGGTGTAAACAAAAGGAGGTGGAGGAGAAGGCAGCCCAGAGTCCCAAAGGAACACTTACTCTCTACAGGTGAGTCACATTCACGGAACCTCAACACACTCTGATCTGCTCTGGACAGGCCCTTACAACACACTCACATTCCCCATGTATACACCGGAATTATAACTGTCCCACAAATGCATTCACACCTTTTATTCAGACACACACATTGTTAATACACACACACAAAAACACAAACACACCATCTTTCCACTCCCTTGTCTCACCCCCACTGCCTGTCTTGCAGGTGTGGGGATCATGTGCTGCTGAGTGGGGGCCCCCTGGTGGCGAGAACAGGGCTGTGTTTCCAGTATGAGGCGACTGCCATCCACATTCTGGGAGAGGGCCAATGGGGTCTCCACCGCCGGGCGCAGGGGCTCTCACTGCCTCTACAGTTACAGGTAGACACACACACACACACACACACACACACACACACACTGTTTGTGGGTGTAACAGGGTACAGAAGGATATCTGTGTTCAGGTGTATTTAGTATCTTTACTGTATTTATCCCACATGGCAGTCAAATACTCATTGGAATACATGGGTATTTACAAAGATAACACATTTATAGAATACAAAGGACAGTTTATATTAACACATTTTTTCTCAGTGGGGAATTAGGGAGGGAGAGAGAGAGAGAGGGAGGGAGGGAGTGGGAGTGAGTGAGTGAGTATGTGTAATTATCATGTTTTCATTCTTTAGGCTCACCACACTGTCTGGAGTAAATTAAGGAGGAGGGCTGCGAAGCTGGTAAGAAAAGCATTTCAATTATTCTTCAATGTTATCCAATCGGACGCATGATCACAATTTCTCTTCAAAGGTACCTCGTTCTCTGAGCCTTAATACTTCTCGGTTCTTCCTCTGCACAGGTCGAGACGCCCACAGGATCCGCGAATGAAGCCATTCCCGATACGTTGACTCCGCCCTCTGTCCCTGAGCAGACTCCTCCCCCAACCCCCCAACAATGACCTTGTCCATATCCCCATTGGCAACACACACACACACACACACACACACATACACACACACACATACACACATACACATATAGCTTTGTAATATTTGTTGAATAAATGTGTAAAAATGTGTACCAAAAAAAAAAGAAAATTGTACCCTATCCTTATTGTATATTCTCTCTGACGGTGTCATTTGTTGTTGTTTTTTAAAACCGCCATCAGTCACAAGCCTGAGATGATAAACTGAATTAAGATACAGTCAATGAATAACAGCCACGCGAACGACACAACCCCTCCTGTTGAGTCCGCTGAAAGATATGCCGTGTGCTGTGCTTTAGCGTGTTAAAGGTCCCTGGGTGTGTTGGTGTTGCTCTTTAAAGGCTCAGCTGATGGCATGTGAAAAGTGAGAGGACGTGGGTGAATGTATATATTGAGTGGTCAGCAGTTTGTTTTTCGAGACAAAGGCGGTGTGTGTGTGCTGCTGGGATGACTGTCAGCGTCCGAGCAGCTGCTGTGACTTTGTGACAGGTGTGTGTGTGTGTATACGTGCGCTTGTGAGAGGGCGTGAGAAAGTGGATTTAAACTGTCACATAGGACAGGTGTGTGGTCAACAGATACGTTTACTGATAAAACCGAAGATGTGATGCAAAAAAATAATTAGATAATATTTGTGTAGTGAAATTAATCTTGAACGATGATACTCTAGGTCTGGGGGGGGAGGTCAATGAAGAGAGGGATATTTAATATCCACGGTGCCTAGAAGCACAACAAGTTGGCCGGTGTTCAGCTGTTGCTCCTGCTCACACACCACCCCACCCAAGACACACCCAAGGACACATGCACACTCCAGCTCCCAGCAATTGAGATATTTGAAAAAGTGCCCAGAATTCCAGACCACTGTATAACATGATGCTGAGAAATAGTTTGAAATAATATCGTCTCTAACAATTTTGATTTGGCCTAGGTTATTTTCCAACATCGCATCAAACCGTCAGCTATCACCAATTGAAATGTAGGAATATGAAGAAAAAAAAAATACACAGGTCTAGTACATTTGTTTGTAAAGGTAGGCTTATATAGAAACCTAAAAGAAGCGTAGAGCTTAGTTATTCCACAATCAAACAGTGATAGCCTATTTAAACCTGAGATCCCTTGCGAAACGGGGAGATAACGATAACGTTCACACTACCTTTTGAAGGAATTGTATTCAAACAAAAAAGTCATTGTTTCAATGAAACTCAATTTAAACGAATACTAGGTCTACCGCCGTTTCTTCCTGTGGTCAAGATAATGGACCATTGTTCCGAGTCATCCCACCTGCAAACAGGTGTCGCATCCTGGCTGGCAAGCCTCTCATGGTTGTCCTGTTTTTTTCCTCACTACATAGCCCTGACAGGATCATGGGGACAAATATCGTGTTGTTGTGCGTTGGACAAATAGGCAGATGAGCCTGGCTGGCAGACCATAGGCTGACATGTTGACAAATGTAGTGCGCGTCTCGGACGCGGCTTGCGCTCGACGCATTCCAGGAGGCTGCTTGGCCCCCGCCCTCCTCCCCACCCATACCCGACCACAACAGTAGGACAACGAGGATACACAGGCTATCTGGTCTTGAATAGAAGAACAAACCACGCTGCCGCCGTATGTCCTGCGGCTAGTGTTCTCGTTTACCCAATCCGAAAGTGCGACCCGACCTCGATTTGCCCGCAGCAAAGCCGCTCGGGAAAATCCGTTGCTTTGGTGCTTTGGAAAATAATTTGTTCTGCCGGGGCGACGAGGTTCTGAAACTACTGGAGTTCTGCAAGTAAAGGAACAGAGTTTCTGGAGCAGTTTATGATGGAGAGAGCGTTGCTGTGGATGCCCATTGCCATTTTATTGGTACAATGTAAGTAACCTATTGTTATATAAATCCGCTCGTTAATTCATAGTAGGCTACCTGTGTGTGTGTGAGTGTGTGTGTGTGTGTGTGTGTGTGTGTGTGTGTGTGTGTGTGTGTGTGTGCGTGCGTGCGTGCGTGTGTGTGTGTGTGCGCGCGCGCGCGCGCGCGAGGGAGAAAGTTTTTGGAGAAGAATGGTTCATATAGGTAGTTAATGAGACTGTAAGCACCTTATGTAGAAAACCAACTCATCGAACAGGGAGTAATTTCTCAAGTTATTTCCATTCCGTAGAGATCCTAAATCGTTATTCATATCTATGAATGATTCCCTCTCTGTCAAGGTCTAGTCATAAAAGGGGCTACATGACACAGGGATGAGGTCTCTTAAATTGTTGTTGAGTTGTTCTTGGATCCTGCCCAGCTGAGACGTGACCAGCCGGTGGGCTTTGATAAGAGTTTCATAGTTTTCATGATGTCAGTGTATTTTGGACAGTTTGGAGTAGTTCTGATCAGATATAGCACACTGACCCAGTGTTCTGTTCTGTCCTAAGAGCTGTATCATGTTTCTTAGTGACACGTGTCCCAGTTGAACATTGTTTTGTAGTGGTGGTTCTGCTTGTGGTCCTCCTGTGGTTCTGGCTGCGGATTGAAAAAAAACAAAAAAAACAGTTGAGAGGGATGATAGTGATAATTGTGGGTTTATTTCAGTGTTTGAAAGGTGATGTATGTTATGATTTAAAGGATGTGTGTGTGTGTGTGTGTGTGTGTGTGTGTGTGTGTGTGTGTGTGTGTGTGTGTGTGTGTGTGTGTGTGTGTGTGTGTGTGTATGTATGGTTGGTGTGGGCCGGGCCGGGCCTCTACAGGGTATTGTGGGTTCGGGGAATGTGTTGGGTGGGGCTGTAGAAGAGGGAACCCCCCCCCCCCACCCCTCACCCCTCCCTGACTGTGCCAGCTGTTCCTCTCAGAGCAGTGCAGGGTTACACTAATACAGAGGGGCTTTGTTATCTAGGGGAGAACACACACACACACACACACACACACACACACACACACACACACACACTCTCCCTCCCTCCTATTGCTGTCTCTCTGGATCTATCTCTATCTTGCCTCTCTAGCTGGTGCATGAGTTAAGTCTGTCAGAGTGTGTGAGAGTTGAAGTCTGCAAAGTTTGGCAGGCGTGTGTGTGTGTGTGTGTGTGTGTGTGTGTGTGTGTGTGTGTGTGTGATAAGGACAGTTGAGATCAGGTCATTTAGTTCAGTCAGGGCCAGAGTCTGATGCAGTAGAGCAGAGCAGACAGACAGACAGACAGGGGAAGTGTGGGCATCATGTCTGATGCTGTTGTTACATCTCCTCTATCTCAAAGATACGCTCCTCAAGGTAGCATTCGCCAGAGCCAGCTGACACTGTGACAACAGCTTCTGTGACAGAATCTCTCTGTCTGTCTGTCTGTCTGTCTGTCTCTCTGTCTGTCTGTCTGTCTGTCTGTCTGTCTGTCTGTCTCTCTGTCTGTCTGTCTCCCTCTCTCCCTCTCTCAGCTAATAGTCCTCTCTCTGTGTCCCTCCCATCCCTCCCATCCCTCCCTCTCTCTTTCTCCCTCTCTCTCCCTCTCTGTGGTCTGTTGATCCAGTCAGAGAAGGAGACAATGCTCTTTATATCCAGTGATTGGGCACAAGGACGCTCTCTCTGCACAGCTGCACTGATAAGCCTATTACACCGAGTCATATCTACAAGCAGGGAGGGACAAGTTGTACATTTTTCATGGCTTCTGACATGGCCACCCAAAATGGCTGCCTTCCTGTAAAGTCACCCAGACTTCCGGTGCAACTCTCTGGTGCCTTTGTCTCAGTTTGGGCTCCATTCTTCCAGGCAGACCTGGCCTTCACTGGGGGACAGCAGGGATGCTTACTGGACTTTCCCCTGCTCCCTGGTCCAGCAATAGAACCACACAGGAAGTGGTGTAACAAACAGAAGCCAACCAAACAGGAAGATAGCTAACTGACCACAATGGTTGTAAAAAGGCTGCATTTGGTTGTTGACCTCCATACCTACAGTGGAGATATGACTCTTTGTTTGGGACTTTTTGTTTGGGACTCTTTGTTTGGGACACCATTCCGGGCAGTTTCAGCTTGCTTTGTGGTGTGCTCCGTTCTTCTCAATGTTAATAGACTATTCGTCTACTGTTGGCGTTTCAGAATATGTGTGTTTGTGTGTACTATGTGTGTGCCTATCTGTGTTTACAGAAACATTACAGAAACAATGGGAGGTGGAATGAATATACACAAGAAGCACTCGTGAACACTAGTGTGTGTGTGTGTGTGTGTGTGTGTGTGTGTGTGTATGTGAGTGTGTATTTATTCCCAGAATGTATGATTATGTAGTACAGTATGATTGAAACACCATACCCCTTCTACGGAAAGGCGTTTCCTAGGGGACAGCTACAGGATGAACAATAAATCTGTCTAAGCACCAATCAGAGCACAGGAAGGGCTGCTCCTACTTCCTGTTCCTGTCAGGATGCAGGCGTTCCAGACAGAGAGTTACTCCCCCACCCCCTCACACCCCCACCAACCTGCCACCACGTGTTAGCCGTGAGCCAGCATCTACTTGACCCAACCTCTACATACGGCGTCTCCTTAACCCCTGGGATTACAGCGTTCAGTAATCCTGTGGTCAACTGAGGCGACACCTGGAGAAGAGAGACCTGTCTCTGGCTGGACCTGCCGTGCTCTCAATACGCCCCCTACAGGATGCCAGAGACATGACATGTGATCTCTCACCACCCCCACCCCCCCCTCCCCCATACAGTACAAACTCAGTACAAACCATTTTATGTTTCTCTCTCTCTCTGTCTCTCTCTCTCTCTGTGTCTCTCTCTCTCTCTCTGTCTCTCTCTTCCCTCCATCCCACAGGCCCTCCCACCCTTCCTGTTACCGTGACAACTGGGACACCTATGGTGGAGGTGCGTGAGAACTCGGGTGAGGAACAACGCCGTGGAGATCACTGTCTCCTAGATTTGTCCATATCTCCTCTCTCTCTCTCTTTCTCTCTCTCAGTTTCTGTCTGTACGTCATCTTATCCTCCCTCTCTCCCCACTGACCTCCCTCCCTCCCTCCCTCCCTCCCTCCCTCCTATTCCGTATAGACGCACTTCTGTCCTGTCAGTTTCGGACGGAGAAGGACCAGAACCCTCGGATCGAGTGGAAGAAGAAGGGAACGGATGTATCGTTTGTCTACTACGGGGGGAACTTCAGAGGTGAATACCCACCCACATCCACTGCCCCCCTCTGTGCCCATTCTCCTCATTTGAACCCTGAAGTATTCACACTACAACATAGGATTGGTGGAAGAGCTCCAGGCCCCCCCCCCCCCACATCTCGGGGAACAGTCATGGGGGAACAGATTCGGGGAACAGTCATGGTGCATTCAAGTGCTCTTCGGAAACTCAAGAGCGTCCCACCAAGATTTAACATCTGATTTTGTTTAGGGCTCCCAATTGGCTAATTCTATATATAATATACGCCATTTAGCTGACGCTTTTATCCAAAGCGACTTCCATTGTAGTGAGTGCATACATTTCAGTATAAATGGTCCCAGCAGGAATCAAACCCACAACCTAAGCGTTGTTAGCGCCATGCTCTACCAACTGAGCCACAGTGTAATTCTGAGATATCTCCGAGTGAGTTCTCAGAGGTACTCTAAGTCAACATTTTTTGGGGGGGGGAGTTTCCTAGTTCCGATGAGCAAATGAACGCAGCGTTAGGGTTGATGAACAGTTGATAGGAGGCTCCACCCCCTCCACATTCACCAGCCTCACCCTCTACACGCTGACCCTCTCTTCCTGCTGTCCCAGGAGCCTTTGCGGGGCGTGCTACGATCGACGGGGCGACGGTGACCCTACACAGGGTGACCCAGAAAGACGCGGGCGAGTATCGCTGTGAGATCAGTGCCCCTCTGGACGGCATCACCTTGGGAGAGACCAACATCACCATTAAAGTCCTGGGTAAGACCCTGTGTGTCTGTGTCTGTGTGTCTGTGTCTGTGTCTGTGTCTGTGTCTGTGTCTGTGTGTGTGTGTCTGTGTGTGTGTGTCTGTGTGTGTGTGTGTGTGTGTGTGTGTGTGTGTGTGTGTGTGTGTGTGAGAGCGCGTATGACAGTCTGTGCAGTATATCTCTCTGTAGTCTCTCTCTGATCAAGAGAGAGCTAGTTTCCTCTGTCTGTTTGTCTTTCTCTGTCTGTTCCACTTGCACATCATATCTTTATATGAGTCTCTGTCTGTCTTTTAGATGGGGTTCAATGGGTCTTGCTGTGAATATGAAGCGTTTGTTGATAATCCACCGACTCAGCTGACATTGTGTGTGTGTGTGTCTGTATGTCTGTACCCCCCCCCAACAGTGCCCCCCCACACACCCTCCTGTGAGATCCCCAGCTCGGCTCTGACGGGCTCTGTGGTGCAGCTGCGCTGTAGGGACCTCCAGAGCATCCCTCCTGCCACCTACTCCTGGTTCAAAGATGACAAGCCCCTGATCCCCCCGCGCCAGGCCAACGCCACCTACCATATCAACAGTGCCACAGGCATACTGGTGAGAGAGAGAGAGAGCAGTCCCACTCCACAATGATGCAATAACTCTGAAATGACACTGGTATTCAATGGAATACTAGCATATTAGAAAGCATAATCCAGCATTTACGACTTGCAGGTAGACTCAACTTTGAACGGACATGAATCAGTTATTAATTTGTTTTTTATAATTATTTTTTCCGCTTTTACCTACTCATGCACGTAAGCAGCAGTTTGTTGTTGCCTTAAAGGTCCAGTATGTAACATCCAAGCTTTCTAAAAGCGTCCGATTGGTTGTAATGACTATGTTTTAATCGGTAGGGATCAAGGAATGAGATCACTATTTTGGTTCGGGGAAAAAACATTCTAAAATGGAGTGTCCTATCTGACATCCGTTTGTACATAAACATGTAAGTTGTTATTTCCAGGGGTGTTCTAGGGGAGTGGACACACTGATTTTCGCCTTTCTGTCTCTTATAGCTGCTTGTTCGAATTGTGCGTGCATGCAGAAACACAACAGCTAATGTCCGACACCGCAAGTCCATTTGGGTTATATTATTTATAGGGAGGATGTTGTTGTTTGGAACTTCAAACTGAATTTCCCTGTGCTGGCCAGAGGTGGCATGTTTTCCAATAAACTAACCCTCCTTTACGAGCCTAAAATACTGTATTGTGACATGCACAATAATTCTTCATCCCCCTCCATCTCCCTACCTGTCTGTGTCCTCTTGCTCTCTCTCTCTCTCTCTCTCTCTCTCCCTCCCTCCCTCTCCTCTGGCAGGAGTTTAAGACAGTAGCCAGAGGAGACACAGGCCAGTACCGCTGTCGCTCATCAAATGGAGTGGGACCGCCCATGATGTGTGAGGGGAAACACATGAAGATAGGTAAGTGTGTGTATATGTGTGTGTGTATATATGTGTGTGTATGTGTGTGTGTGTAGGCATATACACTCACCAAACACTTTATTAGGAACACTATACTAATACTGGGTAGGGCTTCCCTCCCTCCCTGCTCTCAAAACAGCCTCAATTCTTTGTGGCATTGATTCCACAATATGTTGGAAACATTCCTTTGAGATTCTGATCCATGATGACATGATTGCATCATGCAATTCCTGAACATTTTTCAGGTGCACTTTCAAGCTGTGAATCTCCCGTTCTACCACATCCCAAAGGTGTTCTGTTCGATTCAGATCCGGTGACAGGGAAGGCCACTGAAGAACACTGAACTCATTGTTATGTTCATGAAACCAATTTGAGATGACTTTTGCTTTGTGACATGGTGCATTATCATGCTGGAAGTAGCCATTAGAAGATGGGTCAATTGTGGCCATGAAGGGATGCACATGGTCAGCAACAACACTCAAATAGGCTGTGGCATTCAAGTGATGATTGATTGGTATTAATGGGCCCTAAGTGTGCCAAGAAAACATTCCTGACACCATTACACCACCTCCACCATGAGAAGGTGTACAGGTGTTCCTAATAAAGTGTTCGGTGAGTGTGTGTGTATATATATATATATACTGTATATACACTATATACACTATATATACACTGTAGTTGGCACCTCACTGTATTTCTATCTAAGTTTGAGTTTATTAGAAGAAAGTTATCTGACCAGGTTTGAATTTGCACTCTACTTCTGATGACAACATTGACGACAAGTCAACATTTTTCAAAACACAACACATTGCATTTACACATTGCTTCTTACTATTTTTAGCAATAAACCCAACTCTTATCCCCTCCCCACCCCCTTCCTTTCTTTCTTCCTTCCTCCTCCTTCCTACCTCCTTCCTCCTACATTCATCATTCCCCCAGATGATGTCAACATCCCAGGGGTCATTGCGGCGGTTCTAGTGGTGTGTCTGGTTATCGCTCTCTGTGGCTTCGGGGGATTCTACGCCCATCGTAATGGCTACTTCAGCAGTGAGTCTGTCTGTCTGTCTGTCTGTCTGCCTGTCTGTCTGCCTGTCCGTCTGTCTGCCTGCCTGTCTGTCTGTCTGTCTGTCTGTGAACAGGAGGTAATTGTATTATATAACTGAATTATTTTCATGTCTTTACTAAACTGTTATTCTCACCACCTTTCGTTTACTCTCTCTCTCTCTCTCTCTCCACTCTCCCTCTTTCTCCCTCTTTCTAACCTCCATCTCCATCTTCATCTCCAGGACACAGAGGAAGGTAAGTGTGTTTCATACATACAACCTCTGACACTCGTGAATACATCTTCATCTTTTGCTGTGTGACTACCACTGACTAATAGAGGGAAGGTGTGTGTGTGTGTGTGTGTGTGTGTGTGTGTGTGTGTGTGTGTGTGTGTGTGTGTGTGTGTATATGTGTGTGTGTGTGTGTATATGTGTGTGTGTGTGTGCTGAGTCAGGCCTGTAGTGAGTGACAGGTGTGTGTTATTGAGCACAACGGTGCCACACTGTCTACGTAGAGGGACACTAACAGGTGTTCTAGAAAATTAGGGAAACTGGTTGTTATTTTGACCGACGGACTATAGACAAGACCCTTTTTAATACTAAAGTTACTTTAAAAGAAAGATAGATTTCTCGAAGACTCCCCTCCCTCCTCTCCCCCTCCGTATTGTGATTGGCTAACACCAGAACTCTTGCCTTGTGATTGGTTTGCCCCTGCATGGTGGTTATGTTTTTGGTAACCCTTAGCATGGTGTGCAGCAAGAACCTTCTCACCTCTATACTTAACTTTGACCCATGACCCCCCCCAAATACGCCCCCTGCAGGTCATTTTGGATCCCACAGTGTCACGGTGTGGCCCACATCAGCAGCCAGAACCTCCACAGAACAGAGGACATGTGAGTCTGAGCCACAGACAGACAGACAGACAGACAAAATCAAATCAAACTTTAAAACCATAGACAATAAAAACAGGAATTGAGGACAATAAAACAGTGATAACCAAAAGACCAAGAAACTGACAGACTGACTCAGACTAGTGTCTCGGCAGGGTAAGATCTGTAGGCCTACAGGATGTAGAAGCACATTGCAAGTGGTGTGTGTGTGTGTATGTGTGACAGTGTGTGTGACAGTGTGTGTGTGTGAGACAGTGTGTGACAGTGTGTGTGTGTGAGACTGTGTGTGTGTGTGTGTGTGTGTGTGTGAGAGAGAGAGAGAGAGAGAGAGAGAGAGAGAGAGAGAGAGAGAGAGAGAGAGAGAGAGAGAGAGAGAGAGATTGCAGAAACACATCTTCCCTTTGACTCAGGACACAGTTGCTCCATCTAGTAAACTGGAACTATCCCCTCCCCTCTCTCTCTCTGTGTCAAACAGTCTAGTAGCATGTTTCTCATGTCTCTTTGTCTTTCAGGACTAATGCCAGTGCCTACAGCCCCCCTCCCCATGATGTAAGTGTTGTTCTCCTCTCAGATGTAGTGCTCATGGACAGGTAGTGAAATGTTTTGGAATGTTGCCTGCATTTCCAATGAGACTTCTTGTGGTCCTCTGTGGCTCAGTTGGTAGAGCATGGCGCTAACAACGCTTAGGTTGTGGGTTTGTTTCCCTGAGTATATATACTGAAATGTATGCACTTGCTGTAATGTAAGTCGCTTTGGATAAAAGCGTCAGCTAAATGGCATATATTATATTATATTACTTCTGTAGCCATAAGAGGCAACGTTCAGACATGACAGTACACCACAAATGACCAGTGATGAATAGTCCAATTGAGGTACTCCTGACGTAAGGAATGGAAGACAAAAAAATGTTGAAATATGCTCGTTTCTCTTTCAGCCGCAGGACTTCAAACACACACAGTCCTTCATGCTGTGAGGACCCAGCCTTCTTTAAAAGACATCGACCCCGTCCGTCCCCCCAACCCCCCCCCCCCCATCATAGTGGCAACACTGGACATTTTCTTTGACAAATGAGCTGCCTGTCCCAAGAAGTGCTCTAGGCCTAGATTGTACACAACACTCTCCTTTAAAAAAACAAAACAGGATGGACAAAAAAAGAAACCGTGCCCCTCCTAGCTGCTTTGTTGTCTTGGAAACCTCTTGCAAGCCTTTTCTCCCAAGAAAGTTCTATGGCACTCTGCTTCCCTCTGCTGACGCAGTCATGAAATGAAAGCCCTCCTGGCTAACCCATGGAATTACATCCTACGCAACTATTAATGTCCTCCCTCGACTGGCCAAAACTTGAACTACCTACATCTACTTTTACCAAAGACTTGAACATGGCACCTGAGTGTGCTCTGTGTCTCTTCCTATGACTAAGCGTTGATTATATATAAAGGGATAGTTGTGTGTTCAAGGGAATCACATTGTATAGATAGGTACTTCATTGATCCCTGAGGGGAAATTAAGGCGTTCCAGCAGCTCACATCACAAACAACGACAAAATAAAGTGACAATAGAATAAAAATAAAATAGACATCTGAAACATGTCGTCTATTTAATTTTTATTCTATTATTCTATTGTCACTTCAGCGCCATAACCATTGGGGTGTATCTCAAACGTCCAGATTGGCATCCTCCATCCCCTCACTTCCTTCCTTCCTTCCTTCTTTCTTCGGAACTGAACACACAATTCAAATCCACTACAAGGCATCCATCATATTACTTTTCTGAGAATTGAGAAGCCACTTTGATCCTGGTGAGGTCAACCTCTGGTCACTCTACTGTGCCTCCGTGGTCTCCGATACCCTGTGCCTTTTAAAAGTCATTGTCCTGTCGTCTTTTATGTAACGGCTCTTTTGGAAAATATTTTTGCCTTGCTTACTGTGTTTTTATTTGAGCTTAAGTATTCTTGTGCTACTATGTTTTGTTTTGAATCAGAATTGAGTGTATGTTTTTTTAGGGCATGAATGAATGGGTTGCTGTAAGTTTATTCTTTCTAAGATCAGTATTAAAGATTTTCTATTAAAATCATCATTTTGGAACATGTTGATTGCAATCTCAAAACGAGTAAATTATCACTAAGCAAATGAATCCAGATATGATTGTGTATGCAAGGAAGGTTGAACACGGTCCATCAACATCCCTTCACTGATTCCATGTAAAACAAAACCTCATTTAAATCCAATATCATTTATTAAATAGTGCATTATAGAGGTCACACGTAGGACAAAGACTGGATCATGGGCAGCACTCACTTGGCCACTTCATCCAGCATGGGCTCTGAACAAGAGAGAGGGGAGATAATGAATGATTGTTAAAAGACATGTTTCAACTATGACAACTATTACTAAGGACAGAGTGACACATATAGAGGACAGCATACTCCAGAAACTATTCTAAATGTATCCACTCACTATATAATAACCATAAACAGACGGGTACTGAACTAAGGACTACAAAAAACGACATCCCAGCTAAATAAGGCCCACGCATATGACAAACCTGGGAATTTGAAGTCTGGGAACTTGGTGAGGTCACCGCCCCCGTATAACCTCTGCAGTTTGGTCGTCTCCTCTCCTAGGTTCTTCTGGTACAAAGGGCCGGCATCAACGATGCCACCTGAGGACCTGGGGGTGAGAGAAGAGAGGGAGGGAGGGAAGGAAGGAAGGAAGGAGGGAGAGAGGGGATTTTGATGTCAGAGAGAGTGAGTTATTGAATCTGTCTTTGTAATCCAAGTTTCTCAGTCACTGAACAGCAGCCATACACACACATTACCATTCAGCCACAAATGGCTAATCATGCAGAGCCAGACGTGTGTCTCTGAATATCGTAAATTGAATACTGTCATTGTCCCAAAACATTCTGCTGAAGGACCACTGTGCAAGAGCCATCCGTCCCAACTCGTCCACCAGGAGGAGGGCCATTGTTTAGAAACGACATGAGGACTGAGTCATGACAGGTCAAGGATTAGCGTGATTAAAATCGCTACAACATTCATAATCTGAAAACGTTAAAACAGAAACTTGAAGCCCCGTTTACATCCTTATAAAATGCATCCTTCCTTTGATGTGATCACTGACAAACATGAGTTCATTGTTTAAGCAAGCATCTCTTCGTGGAAGGAAGGAAGGATGCATTTTTATTTTATTTTTTTAATAAGGATTTAAACCAGGATTCAAAAAGGGGGGCCAGTGTGTGGTTGTGGCACTAACTTGCTCTTGGTGGAGTAGTCGCGGATCTTGTCCAGGAAGAGTTTCTGGACGGGGTCCAGATCCGGCGCCCGGTTGAAGACGACAGCAGACAGACCCAAGTTCCTGCGCAGTGTCAATGACACGGCGGAGCGGAGGAGAGCGGACAGGTGAAACAACCGATGAAGCGCCATGCTGTCAGATACGAAGAGAGAGACAACGACAAGTTATGTTACTATAACAATACGATTGAGATACTCACAACGATTCACAATACACACACACACACACACACACGAGTGGACTGGACTAACGAGCTGACACGTCTTGCTAGCCTGAAAAAATAGAAAAGAAATGACGTACCACAACGCATCCACAATGTACCGTATTAAAGTCAAGATGTTTTGGTTGTTGACACACCCAAACACACAAGAAGATTTCTATTGATATTTGTTTTCTACTCTTAATGAGAAATTGTTCTACTCTTAATGAGACATGACACGAACTGCAAACACACTGCTGACACCTAGCTGCTGTGGTAGCTAGGATAGCCGCATCGCAAGATTCTCCGATTTTCTACCCTGAGGGCATCTCCATTAACTATGTATCCGAGACAAAAAAACAACAACAATAAAATAAAATAGACCGTTATCTGTTACCTCGTGACATTGAGAGATACACTGACAGGCTAGCCGGCTACTCTCGCTAGCTGACCTGATGTGGCCCCTTACTCGCCATAGGATGCTTTAACATCTCTTCTTTCGGATCACCGCACACCAAATGAGTGAATCGACATGGATTATATGCCATGATATGCCATGACAGACTCGCCGTGAGAAGTAATATTAGAAAGAAGAGACATAATATGGAGTTAGTTGTGTTGAAGAGCTCCACTCACCTTGGATTTGACTCAGAGAGATCACATCCAACCGCTTTGGATTGTGGGTATCTGTCCTAGGTCGCGTTCGTGGGCGTCAAGACGCGTGTTGTCTGCGCATTCGCTGGACCACAGGCGAATACGGTGCGTTTTATTTATTGAAATGTTTTGTCAAAACTGTCCATTTGACATCGTAAATTCAGTCTCTTTCACTCTTCCTGGCTGACGAAACGCATAACGGTTTGCACAGCCTCCAACTCAGCTTATGTCTTTTGATTGCGAAAATAAACGACAGTAGTCGTAAGTGTTATAGATTTAAGCCACGGTCTGTGATATTTTCTGTGATTTCAAATAATTGAATGCACCCCTAGACTACCATAATGAGTAGCCCAACTGTCTTCTGACCATAACCAATCGATAGATCAGTCTACTACCTACAGCATCAAATTATAGCCTACATCCTCAAGGCTTTTTTTTTTATTCTGTAGAAATATTAGAAAGTAGAAACTTCTGTAGAAATATTCTGAACAAACATTTGATGAACCACGAAGTTGGGAGCAGAAACACTGAGAAAGAAGGAGCTTCTCTCTAAAAAAACAACAACAACTCTAAAACCCCAACGTATTATACTATAACTTATATATTTGGGAAGAAATTAAATGAGGGGAAGTTCCTCTGTCATATGATTGAGCCCACTGCCCTGCTTTTTTTGACCGATCTTTGATCAATGACCAGAGGCATGGACCGAATAGTGACCCCAGACTTACCAAGTGTCTGTCAGTTGTCCACGGTGTCCACTAGGTGGCAACGAAGAGTCTGCCTTCTCTGGAGCCATGTGAGTATCTCAAATATTCTGGATCAGTTCTGATGGGAGGTGTCCACTAAAACGGTAAACTGGTCTTCAGCAACAATATCCACGAGTAAAACACACAAACAAAAGAGCCAAGACTCAAGAGTTGTATGTACATTCAAAACTTTATTTATGGAATACAGTGTAGAAAGCGTTTTCCCAGTCAAAAGCAAATGGCTTGCACAATATTACACACAGTGGAAATAAAGCCACAGAAAAAAAAAAAAAAAAAGACAGAAACCCTGCTTTCTATCTAACTCTACTGTCACCTGCTGGCCATGAAGTAAGCACCCTCCTGAAACCAAAGCAAAAGCCTCATCCACTGCAGAGTGACTCACACAGCTCTCCACACCACCACAACCCTGACAGACACCTCTGCTACTAGTAGACCTTCAACTGAAAAGGGCCTTTCCTAAACAAAGATGTATGCTCACGATCAACAGATACTCTTAACAAACCGAGGGCAACCTCAAACCTGCAAACTCCTTACTCCCCACTGAAACTGTTAGGATTCCATTGAACCAGCCCCTCCAGGCCCCTGAATGTGCCCAGGTTGGTCATATGTGGGGGATGTTGACAAGTGTTTGGATGGTAGAGGTGAGTAACATGCCTGAAGGAGAGGGAAGGGGGGGTGAAAATCCATTTTACGGGCTGCTTGCCTGGCTACCCATCTGGAACAGCTAGTAATTCCCTCTACCTCTTCCCTCCTTTCCTCTCTCCATCTTTCACATGCACGCCCTGCAGCACAGCACCTGTTCTAGTCTCAGAAGAAGAGAAAAGGAGACAGAGGGAGGGAGAGAGAGAGGGGTTGATTGGGGGGGAGGGGGGGAAACATCTTGTGAAGATATGTGTATCACACTCATTAACAGACGGCAGAGAAGGGTTTGTTTTATTTCTGCAAACATGGAACCGGACGAGAACGCTAACTAGACTGGAGAGAACACACACACACACGCACACACACACAATTGCCAACCCCCACCCCCTTCCCCTCCCCTCCCCCAACCTGAATCGGCCTTTCCCACCACACCCTCCCCTTAAAAAACACACAACAACATGAATGGAAAAAGAAATCCAAAAATTAAATAGGGCAGTTTTTAGGAGCCTCTACATTAAATTCTGCAAATGTATAGGATGCCAACACAACAAACGTCAGATAAAAATAATAATATTATACACATACGGATCAAGCCAGCCCCCCGTAGCATTAGGAATATAGCATGGTTAAAAAAAAAAAAAGATGAAAAAAAAAGAAACAGACCGTAAGTCCAAAAGCACAGATCTCTCTTAAAAGTGTATTTAACATGATATCAAAGCAGAGAGCCCATTCATCTAGATTTATAATTATTATTTTTTTCACCGTCTTTAAGTCACATGATCACGAGAAGATACTAAATGTACAATCCTGCTAGACAATCTCTACGTGAGAAAGGACCTCTCTGAGAAGCGGAAAGAACCTCTTTTTTTTCAGTTTTTTTTCAGTTTTTTTTTTTTAAATCCCGTCCATCATTGTTGTCATCATGCACTAAATAGGAACAGCTAGATTTCAGCATTACTTCATTACATGACACGCAATTAAAAAAAAAAAAAAAAAAAAAACTCTTTTGTTTTACATTTTTCTTTTTTTTGTTCATTTCTATTCTTTTTTGAAAAACAAAACCAGAAACCATAGAATAACTCTAAAATAAAGAGCTCATTCAAAGTACATTATTACCATCGTCATCATGTTTAGCCGTGTGTGCTTTCACACAGCACAGCTGTCATAAGAATGCATGGAGAAGGAGAGAAAGAGAGAGGGGGAAAAAGAGAGAGAGAGAGAGAGAGAGAGAGGGGAAAACAGGAGGATTTCATTACCCATAGACCTCAGCTGCTGTATACCCCAGTGTATAGTGAGTGCAGTAGTGTAGAGTGGGACAGTGTGGGTGACAGAGAATGCCCCTCAACACTGGACTAGGGTCAGCTTTCCCTACCCAAATCCACACCTCAACCATCACAAGCCAAACACTTCAACTGACTACTGGACCAGTGTGGAGAAGGAGTGATATTGATAGTGGTCCAGCCCACACTGTCTGTGGAGGGGTGAGGGAGGGGGGGGGGATAAGGACCGGGGTAGGGAGGTAAAAGTAGGAGTGGGACAGGGGGGTAGTGGTCAAGGTGGGGGGGGGTGAGGGACGTTCTTTCCTCAGTTCTGCATCTGCTCAAAGAACTTGTAGGTGGGGTTCTCATAGCCATTCTGCTGCATCTTAGAGAGGTGGCGCTCCTCGGGGGTCACTGCAGCGTCCACCTGGAGAGGAGAGAGAGAGAGAAGGGTTACACACACACACACACACACACACACACACACACCTGACAATAATGCAAACACAGAAAACAAAAAAGATTTATGAAACTAATGCGAAAAATGACGGAATTAAGCATGACAACACTCCCGCACTTAAACACACACACACACACACACACAACAATCCCCCCTCTCTCTCACCTCGATGACTCCGTGGTGGATAGATGTGTACTGCTTCTTCCTTAGCATCACCAGGGTGATGACGATAACAGTCGCTATGACGACACCACCCACCATCAGGCCGATAATGGCTCCCTTGTTAGAACCAACGTCCTCAGCAAAGAACACCTGGAGAGACAGACAATCTAAAGTAACATGTAGCCATTGAACTCTGGAAATAGCTTCTTTTTTTGGGGGGCGCGTTGACATTTCCTCCCTCTCGCTGGGTTTCATCGACCCGAGAGGCCTTAAAACAGTATTAAAACAGTAGCAGGGAACGAGCCGACCAGTTGCAAAGAAATTAGACGGTTACGGACACATTAGAGCCTCTATACACAAGGTCAACCGATCAAAGCAACACTGAGAGTGGATTAAACGATCCCAAGCCGCTTTTTATTTTTAACAAATACAATGATTTGCCAATGGTAAAATGTGACACTATTGTAAGACATGGATGAATGTCTAATTTCATCCATGTTTCATCCCACCCACTGGGATGAAAGATGGATGACGGAACGACGCTGCCGACAGGGGACTGGATATCTCAGCTTGCAGATTGGGGGGGGTGACATGTAATTCTTGGGGGGGTGGGGGTGGGGGTGGGGGAGTAAGTTAGGAGAGAGTATGACGAATTTGGACTGAAAGTTATAAAATGTCAGGATTAAAGGATTACGATGAACAGAGTGTACAGAGGTCGTAATATGGGTTTATTTCCGGATAAAGGGGTTATTTGAGAGGGATTTCTGAGGTAAGATGAATGCGACAGTGGCTGAATGGCGCTGGGGTTGAAACGGGGCCAGTAACTTCTTGTGTTCCTTTCATTATTCAACTTCAGCCGCTGTTCGGCTGAGGACAATTAAGACGAGAGCCCTTGAGAAAATAACATCCTGACATAGCTCTTAACAGCCTCAGTCTCAGCGGGGCCTGGTTGCCATGACAACACAACCTTGTGAGCCTGCCACAAGGACACAAGAGCAGTAAATTGTGTGTGTTTGTGTATACCAGCTTCTGGTGGTGGACTTCGTAGCTTGCGCTGTGTCTCTCCTCTGCCTCCATCCTGAGCTCAGGAACCTCCTCTGGCTTCAGACCAGACACTATTGAAGAGATATGTACAGTCACACACACACACGCTTGGATAGATGCAGTATGTAACACATGACGCTGCAATGCACACACACACACACACACACACACACCTGGCCTTGTTGGAAGACCTCTATCAGGGTTGGGGCGAGCATCAACAGGTTCCACTGAGGAGGAAGAGGTAAAAGAGTCAGAGGTTAATCTCATATTGACATAGCTGTGTCTTGATCATGCTGGTTGTATGTATATATCTACCCTGGTTCTGGGTGTTGGCCTGGTTGTATGTATATATCTACCCTGGTTCTGGGTGTTGGGGCTGGTTGTATGTATATATCTACCCTGGTTCTGGGTGTTGAGGCTGGTTGTATGTATATATCTACCCTGGTTCTGGGTGTTGAGGCTGGTTGTATGTATATATCTACCCTGGTTCTGGGTGTTGGGGCTGGTTGTATGTATATATCTACCCTGGTTCTGGGTGTTGGGGCTGGTTGTATGTATATATCTACCCTGGTTCTGGGTGTTGGGATGGTTGGTTGTATGTATATATCTACCCTGGTTCTGGGTGTTGGCCTGGTTGAAGCTCTCTGGGTGGATGAAGCCCAGGCCGTCCAGGCCCAGGCCCTCCTCCTGGGGCAGCAGGTCCAGGGCGGCGGTGCTGTCGGGCAGGTCGGGCATCAGGGCGTCGTTGCCGTAGCTGACCCTCACATCACTCTGCATGGACGACAGCTGCTGGGCCATCTCTGCCTGTTCCCTCTGCAACAACTCTGGAGAGGGAGGGGGGAGAGGAGAGAGAGAGAGGGAGAGAGAGAGAGAGGGAGGGAGAGAGAGCGAGGGGGGGGGGGAAGAGAGAGACAGAGAAAGAGAAAGAGGGTGAGAGAAAAAAAAAAAGGGAGGGAGGGAAGAGAGAAATCAAAAGACATTCAGATTCTCCTCAGCTGAGGAGGGTTCTGTGCTCAGCTGAGCGGCAAGTAGCCTTGATGCGGAAGACGCGACACGCGATTCGTCGGTACCTCTAAAGAAGCTGCCACAACACATTACAAGGATCAGCAGACTAGACGTTAGACGCTAAAGAACACTACGGGGACCTGCCAAGGACTCCACACAAATGACACGATTAGAATACCACATGTAAGCCCGCTGAGGGGAACAAATGAGCTAACTGGGCTTATACAGTCCAACGAAATGAGAGAAAAGCCTCGCGTACCGTTCCATATCTAAATGAACATTTCAATGAGGTTATAGTTCCTCGCGTACTGTAGCAAAACGGTTTAGATGCTGAGGTAAATCTCCGCACAAAACGACAGTAAGGAACAGATTAAACCGACGCGGGCTAAACCGCGCTCGAAAAGAAGCGCGCGCCCGATGTGTTTTCCGACCGCAATGGCTTCCTCGGGCGTTGCACTCTGAAGCGTGAGGTCGCTCTATTTTCTCCTGCTTCTTCGAATGACAGGGAGATAAAGCAATCTGTGTGTGTGTGTGTGTGTGTGTGTGTGTGTGTGTGTGTGTTGCTGTGGGCTTGCGGCAGCCTGAAAGGAGGGAGGGAGGGAGGGGGAGGGGGGGGGACCAGACTGAGACTGACTAAGAGACAGACACAGATGGCTCCCTGACGCACCAGACTCCAATAATAAGCCCAGACACACAGACAGACAGAACGAGACACTGTTAACATGGTACAGTAGTAGGAGGAATACTGTATCTAAATACCAGACAGACAACATGGACTGTAGACGTGAGTGAGGGTTTTGGGTGAATATGAAGTCCATGAACAGTTGTCTATGTGGGGATGAGGGCTGCTGTGGGGGGGTTATTGGTTCGTATCAGGGACCGGATGAGGGGGGCGGATGACTCACCGACTTGGTCCTGTATGTCCTCAGCCACTCCGGGGACCTTGTAGAGCAGGCCAAGGGACTGGTTCATCCTCTCTTCAATCACGCGTAGGTGGGTCAGCACCTAGGGTGGGACACACACACACACACACACACAGACACAGACATTAAAGGACAGCAAAGTGGTTGGTGGTTGAATGGTAGGATGGAGCAGGTCTGCAGGAGGCCGGCGTCCTCGTCCGTGATTGGAGGAGGGTCGTACCTGGGGTCTGATCTGCGCGGCCTTCTTGGGGTCCACCATGCGGACGTGCTCAAAGTGTTTCAGGGTGTGTTGTCTGTCCTTCTGCTCCGCACGGACGTACTTCTTCAACAGGCTGAACACATGGCGAGGCTAGGGACAGAGAGAGAGAGTCAGAATGTCTGTGTGTGGGGGAGAAGTAGTGTGTGTGTGTGTGTGTGCGCATGTATGTATGTATGTATGTGCGCATGTATGTATGTGTGTGTATGCGAGATAGAGAGTGTGAGTGAGTGAGTGAGTGAGTGAGTATGTATGTGCGTGTGTGTGTGTGTGTGTACACACCCTGGGTGGGTCTGCCTGCAGGGAGGTGAGGTAGCTCTCCAGGGCCAGGCGGCGGCGGTCGTTGAGCAGGGCCTCCACGCGGGCCATGTGGGTCTCCACCAGCTGCTGCCTCTCACTGGCTGCCTCCTGCTCCAGAGACTCCACCTTCTCCTGGAAACGCTGCCGTCACACACACACGCGCACACACACACACACACACACACACGCACACACACATACACGCACACACACACACACACGCACACACGCACACACAGAGAGAGAGAGAGAGAGACACACACAGGTTTATAAACTACGCACATACATGATTCACACATTTAGATGTGTATACGACACACAATGCATTTATACACGTTACTGAATAATACAAATACAGTTCAGTAACAGGAACAGACATTAACATAAGTGTGTGTGTGTACGTGCGTGCCTGCATGTGTGTGTGTGTGTGTATGTTTGTGTACGCATGTGCCTGACCTGGATCACAGCCTTCTTATCAGCACGGGGCAGACTCTTGGCCTCCCTCTCAGCCTCCTCCCATTCCCTCATTACCTACAGACAAGATAGGAGAAGACAACAGGTTACACACACACACACACACACACACACACACACACACACACACACACACACACACACACACACACACACACACACACACACACACACACACACACACACACACACACACACACACCAGCCTCTCATACCTGGCCCTCTCTTCCCATTTCTCTGACACCCTCCTTAACCCTCCCCCTCCTCCACCTCCCTTCTGCCTCTCTCCCTCCTACCTGAGACATCCTCTCGCGGTGCTTGGCCTCCAGGCTCTCCTTGGCCTTCTGGAAGTGGCTGTGCTCGTTCTCGTCCCCGGGGGTCTCCAGGTAGCGGTCCACTGCGTCGGGGGGGCTGGGGGCGGCGGTGGGCACTGAGGGAGGGGAGGAGGGGATAGAGGGGTAGATTGAGACAGGGGAGGGAAGAGGGGTGGGGGCAGGTAGAGGGGGTAGATTGAGAGAGGGGAATGGAGAGACGTGGTAGATGTTGAGAAAAAAAACCAACTACTACACATCGTGTCTCCTGACATTCCCATTCCCCCCTCTCTCTATCTCTCTCCTTTTTACCTTAAAAAACAAAACAAAAAAACAACAACATTTGGAGTAATTAGTCATTCTAAGGTGTGTTCATTGTGCCCTTTCTCTTCTGTGTTTTGTGTTTCAGCTAATCGCTTATCAGGCTTAACGAGCAGACACTTAACGAGAAGCCACAAGGTTGTTAGAGCAGCAGCTGGGTTAGAGTGCGAGTGAGGGAGAGAGAGAGAGAGAGAGAGAAGTGAGGGAGAGGGAGAGAGAGAGGAGTGTGTCTGAAGAGGGGTTTGTGTGGGCGGTGGTGTGGGAGCCTGATTTGGAGGGGGGGGGGGGGGGGGGTGAGCGGTTGTCTTAGGACCACTCCCAAGCAGGGAAGGCTGGTGGAAGGCAGATATCGAAGAAAACGGTGCTCATTATAATGCATGGGATGCGTCCAGCCTCCAATGCCCCCGAGTCATGCTGACACTTCACATTCGAGTACATTAACGCTACACTCTACAACAACAACCTCTTAAGTCTGGGCCTCCATGACCCCATTGCTCTCTGGGTGACATAAAACTGTGGCCGTCTCTTCCATTGATGTCACATCCTTGCTAGGGTGACGCTTTCTCTCTTGCCAAAAATGCTGTTGGAAATTCTCCTCGGGCTAAACTGCGTAGATAGCATTACGTGACATTGTGACGTACATCATCTGTGGCAGTTAATTAGACATCGACCTGAATGCTTCAATACACTGGGTTCTGAGAGTGTGGGCAAGTAGAGCATTGTTGTTGCTTGTTAAATTGTGTGTGTGTGTGTGTGTGTGTGCGCGTAGAGGGCAGCATATGACTTCACTTCCCAGCAACTCAATAGTCCTGAACAACGACGCAGAGCATTTCGCTGATCAACCTCAACGTCAACCACCTTAAAGGGACAGTTCACCCAAATGACAAAATCACATAGTTGAGTTCCTTACCCTGAAATGGTTCTATGGACAAAGGGCAGACTTCAAATCCACACTCTGGTTCTGTTGACATGGGCCCTGTCGCTAAGCGCTAATTAATAGCATTCCTTACCAACAACCAACGCCAAGTCAACGGAACCTAAGTGAGCATGTTTGATTAGCTATCAGTTATAATCCCAAGATAAACAGTAAACACAAAGTCTTTAGGTCCATAGAAACCTTTCAGGGAAAGGAACTAAAACATGTGATTTGGTCATTTGGGTGAACCATCCCTTTAAAATAACCTTACTGCCCTGGGTGGAAACCTTGTGTTCAGTTAGGGCCATCATCTTAGGGTGGGAATATTCCTTCTATCTTTTGACCGCTCTTGACCGCAATTTGACCCCGACTGGAACTCGAATGCTCGTTGACCGCTTTGTGACCGCACGGGGAGGTGAGGGGTGACCCGCGCGAGGCGGGCGCGGTACAGAGAGGGAGGAGGGTGAAGGCTGCAGGTGGAAAACACGAGCTGCAACCTCGTTCCCACACGACGGATCTTTCACACCTCCGACGTGCTCGACCGAGCGGAAACCTCCCTCTCTCTCTCTCTCGCAGAACAGAGAGAGAGAGGAGGAGGGGGGGAGCAAAAGTGAGAGAAAGAGGGAGCCTGAGAGAGACAGCGGGAGGGAAAGAGAAGAGAGAGAGAGAGGGAGAGAGAGAGAGAGAAAGGGGGAGAGAGAGAGAGGGGGAGAGAGAGAGAAAGGGGGGGAGAGAGAGAGAGAGAGGGGGGGAGGGAGAGAGAGAGAGAGAGGGAGACTACGTAGAGGGGGGTGAGGGGAAGGAGGGAACATGAGAGAGAGAGAGATAGAACGCCAGATAGGTCCAACCAAACGCCCTCAGTGATACCGACATGCATTCCCACTACCAGGTCACGGCGTTACACAACATTCAAATCAGCGTGAGAGAGAAACCGCACACACACACGCGCACCCGCACACACACGTGCACCCGCACGCACGTGACCGCTGAAACAGGATCAGTGGAAAACAAAAAACTGGGTGTCTGAAGAGGGCGGTCACTTGCTCTTTGTGTTAGTAGAAGATCCACAAAGGTTAGAGACCTGTGTGTGTGTGTTCTCATCCACGTGGAAGACAAAAGACACACACACACACACACACACACACAGAGTGGTAGTGGTGAGTGAAACCAGAGGTCAGCCAGTCAGTGTGGTTAGGAGTCAAGGCTTCTAGCAGACAGACGGCTACTGGACGAGGACACGCAGACAAAGACACACGGACAGACAGGTGGTGGTGGTGGTGGGGGGGTCTCCTTGTCTGTGGCACTTACTGACACTGCTGCAGACAGACAGGCAGTACTCCTCCGACTCAAAGTTATTCCGGTTGCCCCCGCAGCCCCCGTAGATAAACTGGGCACAGCGACCCTCCTCGCGGTCAAAGTACCAGCGGGGCAGCATGGCACGGCACGGCCCTGTCTCCGCGCTCGCCCAACACACCTCTGAGAGGAGACACGCACGCACACACACACACACGGCCGTCAGCACGCACACACACACACACACACACACACACACACACACACACGCCCGTCAGCGCACACACACGCCCGTCAGCACACACACACACACGCACACTCCCGTCAGCACACACACACACGTCCGCACACACACACACGTGTCCGCAAACACTAAACCCATGTCACGTGTACTCACACTCATTCTTGACTGAGGGAGTGGACAGGCATACATGGACACCTGTGCACACACACACATGTCCGCAAACACTAAACCCACGTCACCTGTACTCACACTCAATCTTGACTGAGGGAGTGGACAGACATACATGAACACACACGCACACGCACGCACACACACACACACACACTATAAATGTTGCTGTCCCATGTGTGTGTGTGTGGCCCTCCAGCGTATCCCACCTCTGACGACCTCCTCCACAGACTCTGTGGTGGTGGTGGTGGTGGTGGTCATGGCGACGTTGGTCGTGGCCTCGCTGTCGTCACGCTCGTCGATGATGTCGTCCTCCTCGTCCTCCTCGTCCTCCTCGTCCTCATCGCCGTCCCCGTCCTGGTCGTTGCCCAGCACCTCCTCTTCCTCCTCTTCCTCATCCTCCTCCACCACCTCGTCTTCATCCTCCTCCTCTACCATGGCAGGCCCCGCCTCCTCCTGCTGCTCAGCTGGCTCCGCCTCTCGTATCATACTGAGAGAGAGAGAGAGAGAGAGAGAGAGAAAGAGAGAAAGAGAGAAAGAGAGAGAGAGGAAGAGAGAGAGGTTTTTCATTTTACCAAGTCTTTATTCCACTACATAAAGTGCTTACCTTCAATTTAATGCAAAAAAAAGACTTCGGACAGAAAGACTTCGGAAAAAACCTGTGACTCCTGCTAGACCCCTAGAGCCTCCTCTTCAGAGAGGACCTTGAAGTGGACTCTCTT
Organism: Argentina silus; assembly: GCF_951799395.1. Classification (NCBI taxonomy): domain Eukaryota; kingdom Metazoa; phylum Chordata; class Actinopteri; order Argentiniformes; family Argentinidae; genus Argentina; species Argentina silus. The sequence goes on from NC_139665.1 coordinate 10,878,340, forward strand.
TTAGAAGAATAGCCTAGGTTTACATTTGGGTATTGGCCTATAGGATATAGGCCCTACTCTCTAATGGTAACATTACCATCTTTTTTTTTTTTTTTTTAAATATGTTTTTAGGGCATTTCTGCTTTATTGGGATAGAGACAGTAGAGATTGACAGGAAGGATGGGTGAGAGAGAGAGGAGGGATGACATGCAAGATAGGTCGAGGGTCGGAATCGAACTAGGAACCTTGCGATTATGTGATAAGCGCATTAGTGTGCTACGCCACGAAGCGCCCCAACATTACCACCTTTGTTGCAAGCTAAGTAAAGACAATCACACACATGGGTTTACAAACCGCTCTGAATTTGACACACTCAGCTACAATACATCAATAATGATGAGTGATCATGTTGTCTTTGACTGTGTCTATTTATTGCCTGTAGACCCATTCTCCTCTGACAGTCCACCTCTGGTCTGTGGTGTTCTACTTCTGTCAACCATTAAGCCAAGTTATGGATTCATGTGGCCAGGAAACCAGCAGGACCCTCTAAACAGGCAAAGTCTCCTGGCTATGCTATCTGAACACTGTTACCATACCTGCATGATCCGACTCCGACACACACACACACACACACACACACACACACACACACACACACACACACACACACACACACACACACACACACACCTCAACCTTGTTATGTTATTCTTCTCCCTCATGCTCACTGGGGCGACTCGGGACAATGTGAACTCTGGGTGCACAGTTGTTCAGGTGTGAACTGGAATCCAGAGTCTAAACTAACCGTTTCATTATCATGAACTGACCATTCTTCAGGTACTCACCTGTCTAAATCTCTATCTGAATGGGCAACATCTCTTCAATACCCAACACACAATACCCAACACTACCAAGGCGATCAGACTGCGCACTCATTAGGCTGATACCGACAGATGTCGTAAATAAAGATGTCTATTGTTAGCTCTTGCGATTAAAAAAATGCTCTATTTGAAAACATTGTGTTTTAACCAAAAGGGCTGAACGGATCTTTATATGATATTATATTTGGCCTATGTGAAGTCTGTCACCGCTCAAAGTGCAACAAAATATCTCGGATAATACAGCATCTACTGAAAGAAATATGTGTGTATGTATGCATGCATGCATGTGTGTGTGTATGTATGCGTGTGTGTATGTATGCCTGTATGTGTGTGTGTATGTATGCATGCATGCATGCGTGTGTATGTATGCGTGTATGTGTGTGTGTGTATGTATGTATGTGTGTGTGTGTGTATGCGTGTGTGTGTATGCGTGTGTGTGTATGCGTGTGTGTGTGTGTGTGTATGCGTGCGTGTGTATGCGTGTGTGTGTGTGTGTACCTGTTGTCGGTGTAGTCGGTCTCGGCTCCGCCCCACCAGACGTCTGAGTCGTCCTCGTCCTGCTCGGCGCTGTCTGCCTCCCGCTCCGCCTCCGACGGACAGCACACAAACTCCACCCCGCGGAAACGGTCGATGCCGCACGGCAACAGCATCCCGTAGTCATGGAGATTCATGGTGCGGTCTCCGCAGGACTGAGAGGGAGAAAAGCACAGGTATGGAATGTGTCCCGGAAGCGTTTGATACCGTTCCTCGTTCCTACCTCCACCGGCCTCCCCTGATGTACACGTAGTGTGTGTGTGTGTGTGTGTGTAGTGTGTATGTGTGTGAGTGTAGTGTGTGGGTGTGTGTGTGTGTGTAGTGTGTGTGTATAGGTGTAGTGTGGGTGTGTGTGGGTGTAGTGTGTGTGTGTGTGTGTCCAGCAGATGCTGCCTCACCTCCTTAGCCACGGTGTGCCAGTGCAGGTGGCTCTCACACATGTCCATACGCTCCTGGTGCAGGAACTTACACTTATCAGGGACCAGCAGGGCGTCGCTCACAAACTCTCCCACTGCAACACACACACACACACATTTAATATATATACACACACACACACACATTTAATATATATATATATATGCGGTGTGTATATATATATATATATATATATATATATATATATATATATACACATATACACACACACACACACACACACACACACATAGAGCCATCTAATAGACACACAGGCAGCCTCATTGTCCATGGCCCACAGACAAACAGGGGCACACAGACAGACAGACACAGACAGACAGACACAGAGAGACACACACACACAGAGAGACACATATACAGAGAGAGAGACACACACACACACACACACACACACACACACACACACACACAGGGGGAGGTAGGTGTCACATACCCAGGCAGCGGTAGGGCACTACTATGTGCAGGTGACTGCGGCACTGCTTGCGGCCCTTCTTGCACCAGTTCTGGATGCTGACTGGTTGGTTGGCCTCCACCACGTTAGTGATCTGCAGCTCGGGGTACACCTGAAGAGGAGGAGGAGGAGGACACACACTTTTAGTTTGCCTCTCTCCCTCTCATCCACCGTCATCTATCATCCATCTCTCCCCTGCCTCCCTCTCTCCTCATGTCATCCCATCTGGCCTACCATCTCTCTCTCTCTCCTCATCCACCATCATCTATCGTCCATCTCTTCGTCCTCTGTCATCCCATCTGGTCGACCATCCCTCAACTACTTCTCTCTCTTTCTCCATCCCCCCTCATCCACCATCATCTATCATCCATGTCTTCATCCTCCTCTGCCACCCCATCTGGCCGACCGTCCTTTGACTACTACTTCTCTCTCTCTCTCTCTCTCTCTTTTCGCTAGCCCCCCCCTCCCCCCCCCACACCCCCTCCTACCTCCTGGCAGTACTGCAGGATGCCCTCCTTGGTGCCGATGCAGCTCTTGGTGCCTGAGGGGTCCGACTCCCACTTGCCAGTCTGGACGTTGACGTGCATGTTGAGCTTCCCACAGAACATGGCCACCTGGGGCTCCGCCTGCAACCCCATCGACCCATCTGTTGGCACCTGGAGGGAGGGAGGGAGGGAGGGAGGGAATGACGGAAGAGAGAGGGGAAAAGGAAGAGAGATGGACGGAGAGAGCACGAAAGAAGAGAGAGGCGAGGGAGATTTTGGGGAGGGTGATGAGGGGGTGAGAGAGAGAGAGGGGGGGGGGGGGAAGGAATAAGGGGAGAGGGAGAGGGAGAGAAAGAGAGATTCCCCGGTCAGTTTGGTTGCTGTTCCAGGACATTGACATGCACATCAGCGACCCTGTCGATCAGTAGCCTTCTGAGGAGGAGGAGGAGGATTAGTCACCAAATGGTGTTGACCATAATGAGGGTCTTCTGAGGCCTCAGAGAGGGCTGACAGGGTGTTACATGGTTACTGATCCACCTAAACAGTACAATCACACACAACCTATTCCACCATAAATGCAGCTTTTAGAGATGTCTTAAACGAACAGCCACACACACACACACACACACACACACACACACACACACACAGTACTCTCGAGTGCACTGGGAGAGATCTGATATGCCAGAGGGTCTGCATTCATGTGTATGTCTTTGTCCGTCCATTTCCTATGCACTGTACTGGTAAATGAGATTATGTAACTATATCTATCTCTGTGTGACAGAGCAGGGCTAGAGAAAAGGGTGGATGGGGTGTGGGTGTGTGTGTGTGTGTGTGTGTGTATGGGTGTGTGTGTTTATGTGTGTGTATGAGTGTGTGTGTATGGGTGTGTGTGTGTGGGTGTATGGGTGTGTGTGTGTGTATGGGTGTGTGTGTGTATGAGTGTGTGTGTGTGTGCGTGCGCGTTGATAAGACGTGTATTTGGGTGTGTGAACCACACTGTCTGCATGCATAAGAAGGTTTTGTGCTGAGGTCCCCCGTAGGAAAGGAGGAACAGACAAACGAGTGAATGACTGCATTGTGCTAGGGAATGAGAGAGCACAAAGAGAGAGAGAGGGAGGGAGGGAGGGAGAGGGGGAGAGAAAGAGAGAGAGGGAGAGAGGGGGAGAGAGAGAGAAAAGGAGCGAGAGGGAGAGAGAAAAGGAGCAAGAGAGAGAGAGAGAGAGAGAGACTGATGCCATTGTTTATTCCGTAATCTTGTTAGTAGTTTGAATTCTCTGGCACACACACACACAAATGTTTGTTTGTTAAGTGGATGACATACTTTGAGCAGACTTGATTCTACCAAGCAGCTAGTGCGCAATGTACTCCTTATACACACACAAATGCACACAAACGCACACTTTCAATTTCAAACACATCAGATTGCAGATCTACATGGATGTGTTGCCTAATGAAGTTCATGTCCTTCAGACCAACCTGCCCTACCACATGCCCTAGTGGCATGCAAATCTGTAAATCCCTGGCACACACACACACACACACACACAGACACACACAAACACACATACACACAGAGTGTGAAATCCCTCTCACCCCAACCTCTCTTCAACACATGCCATGATAGCGCATGGAGCCAGCACTAACACCCTCTGCCATCTGTAGGACAGGGTTACTTAAGGGACCGGGTCTCAATTCCCACACTGCCATCTGTGAGCGCTGAGCGGGGACGCTTAAGAGACCGAGATTAATTCCCATTCAGTTATCCAACATGCAGGGGTCAAACTCAGGGGTCTGCAAATCAACTCTCTCACCGGCCGTTGGTCCAAGTCACCTACAAAAACCAGGGTCAGCTTTCCGATTTTCACCGTCCTCCTAATCCACGACAACGAACGGTTTCTACCTCCACCGGCCTCTCCCTGCTCGTCGGTCGGTAAGACGACGCTGGCCTATTTACTGTTCCGTTTGGACCCCTAACCACATGGCTCCTAGTCCCTATTCCTTAAATGTTGACGGATCTGAAAGGAGGGTTTCGGGTCGAGCCGTCGGCATAAGGCTTACAGCTCTCCCAGTTCTTCAGATCTGCGGGCACTGAATAGATGAGGGAAGTGGAGAAGTGCCCAGAAGTTGAAATGGAACTGGGCCCATTGAAACCACAGCCAGGCTGGGTTGGGCTGGGTTGGGTTGGGCATGTCGGTGCTCAACCAGTCTCCCCGTATCCAAATTCTCGCCATCCTTTTTTATTTTTTTGCCTTGTAAATCACGCCCTTCGTCTTTTTTTTTTATTTTATTTTTTTAGCTTCCTACTTCTCCCTCCATCTTTCCCTCCGTCTCTCTCTGTCTTTCTGCAGAGAGGGGTGTTGAGGGAGAACTGGGGAACGGAGCCAAACCACTGCAGTCTTATAAATCAAGACTTTCTAGAACACTACACAAGATGGAGAGGTGAAATGAGAGAGAATGAGAGAGAGAGAGAGAGAGAGAGAGAGAGAGAGAAAGAAAACGATCGACACAAAACGTGAGATACGGAAAGAGATTGCGATGCGGACGAATGAGGTTTGGAGCAGCCTACGGTCCACACCCTAACTCAAGGGGAGAAAGAAAAAAGAGAGAGGCAGACAGAGAGAGACAGACAGACAGACAGACAGAGCTGGAAAGTGGACTGGTGGATATCATAGGAGGAGACAGGGCTTCCCTGCACCGCTTGCTACAGTCGCTTTTCCTCTGCCCACTCTCATCCCATCGTCTCGCCAGCCTGCCGGGAGTAATCTGTGTGAGGAGGATTAGGTTGAGCCCGGCCGAGATATCCCACACTGATACCGGCACCGGCGCCCCCGCTGTTCACTCACAACCTCCATACAGCCATGGTACTACACTGTACCACTAGATATCAGGTTCTGGGTAGCGGCCAGGACCTCACGACACCATACTGTACCCTGATACATGGGTCACGATACATCATAATACTCCTATGTTTACTGAAAATGTAAAGTGGAACTGAAAACTGTGTTTAGCACCTTGGTAGTTTACACAGTAGGTATACCATAACCACATCATTGGTAGAACTCAGGGAACAAATCGCCCCAAAAATGGCCCGGATTATAGATCCAGTATTGAGAAACAATAATATTGCAATAATCTGCTGTAGATTGTTATTGTATTTTATTGCCCCTGCACAGCGCCATTAGATATTGGCTGGACATAGGACCAGATGGTGCTATTTGACGACACCTGACAGTTAGGCTTCACCACAGAACCATAGGCTTCACCACAGAGCCATAGGCCCACGGTCTACAGTCTCACTACACTATCCAGTATCCAGGTGGCTGTTAAAGACCCATCTAGTATGTACTGTTGGCTCATACTAAACGTACGGGTTATATCTGGTTCTGAAATGGAAAAAAAACCCTCCAGACTGCTACCATCCGTCATGCCATAGGCCTGGGCTGACACAGTCGCTGGGAGTTTATTAATGATCCCAGCGGCTGAGGTAAATATCTCTGCTTCATAGGAAGCAAAAAGCTGATGCCATGGAAACTAGAAGGAGTACATTGTTTCAATGGACCTAGCCGCTGTGAGAAACAATCAAGTAGAGATTAGCGTCTCTCCTGTGTGCTATTTCCTGAAAGGGGGGGGGGGGATTGTGCCCCCTCAGTTTTACACTAAAGATCACAAAGATCGAGGCTATTCTGCTGCAATTCTACCTACGACGCGTGAGTGACACTTCAACGGCTCCACTCTGAGTTGGCTCGAGCTCTCTGGCCCTCGTTTGTGGAGGAGAGAAATATAAACCAGTTAAAAAGTCTAGGCCTAATCGGGAATAAACTGGGCACATCACGCAAAAGCAATCGCAACCGCAACGTTGATCATACGTGTTCTAGAGCCTGTGCACAATTCTGAATGTTTTCATATCATTTTGTCAGAAACAAGTGCCCTTCCCCTGCAACAATACACCAACAAACCCCCCCCCCACAACCAACACACTGAGTATGTTCTGGCCGCGGCCTCGGTCTGTCTCTGAAAGTGTCAATCATACACCCAAGCCTAATCTTCGGACTGGCCCGATCTAGTTGGAACTAGGCTTGGCAGACGCCCACTGCCGATGCCTTCGAACACAGTGAGTCATGAGTTATCCAGCTCCCCTATAGGAGGGTGTGAGGAGAGGGAGCGGTTCAGAGCGCCCGTCCATAACATCACAGCAAGAACAAGGAACGCTCCGAAAATATCACTGATATCACATCAGATGCTCATCTCCTGACTGCGGTCGTGTTAATCTGTAATACAAGCAAACAAAGCTATATTTCAGTTCGGTGACCTCATTCGACGACAGTTTGCGTGACCAAGCAAATGTGAAGTCCCTTCGTGCGTACTGAATGCAAATGTGATCTTTGCTCTGTATTTGTGCTTGAAAGCCTAGCGGTGTTGCAACATCATTATTGCCTCAATTTGCTCATACTCACATTCTTATTGGTTATTTACTATCCCTCTGGCCATCACTTCCCATATAATAATAATAATAATAACAATAATAATAATAATAGGAGCAGGCTTGTATTGGTATATATAGATGTCCCTTGTGTGCCTCTAGCCAGAGTAAATTTATCCTCTGTCCCTTGACCCTCCTATCTGCTTTGTCAGTCTTTGCACACACCCAGACACAGACACCCCCCCTACCCCTACCCCTACCCCCCCCCCACACACACACACACACACACACACACACACACACACACACACAATCCCCAAGGGCCCAGTTGTGAGAACAGGCCTGTGGCAATATTAATTGTGGTCTAGTCTTATCTGAGCAGCTCAGGCCCTGCCTCAGAGATGTGGGATCTGATTTCAGCCTGGGACCCCCTGAGGGGACAGAACGTGGCGGGAGAGAGTGTGCTCTGTCTCTACCCTACCAAAAGAAATCGCCAGACACATCACACAACCAGATAGCAAAGCCAACATTTGAGACACACCTCAAAAATAACTGAGTGTTAACACAGGCAGAATCAAGAGATTCTATGTAGACTCACGTAGTTCTGTTACAGAAGAATATCTTACTCTATGTACTGTGCAGTCTGCTTCTTTTGTTGAATACTGTAATGGACGCTGTGGGGGGAAGCTAGTTAGGAAGGAAATGTCTGAATTATATTAGGCTGGTGAGGTGACAACAGGGGAGTTTGCTCTTTGTCTCTCTCTCTCCACATACACCCACACACACACACACACTAATGACTTGACATGCTGTGACTTAGGGTTGTGTGTGTGTATATGTGTGTGTATATGTGTGTGTGTGTGTGTGTGTGTGTGTGTAATGATATCTGTGGCTGGTCTCTGGGACCGGATCCTCAGGGGAGTGTGTTACAGTGATTACAGGCCACTCAGTCTGCCCCTCGTTTCCTTGACACCCTCCCTGCCAACATTCCAATTACAGCCCGGGACGGCCTTGTACACAGGTCCAAAGACCAGTTGCCTTGGCCATCACCATGACGATGGGGTCTGTTCCCAGCTGGCCAACAGGGAGCTGCCTGCCTGCCTGCCTGCCTACCCCCCCCCCCCCAACCCCCTCTCTATCACCATGACAACACTCAACACCCTACTGCCAAGCCCATCTGGGAACAGGCATTTCATCATAGGTGTATTTCTATGCATTAGGGAGAGAGGGAGATGCAGAGAGGAGAGGTTATCTGGAGTGTGTGTGTGTGTGTGTGTGTGTACCAGTTGTAAGCTCCTGAACTGCCCTGACCTCCCCATACCTAATTGGCACGTCTGCCGTGCCAGTGTGCCCCACCCCAGATGGTGCTCTTATTTTCTGCTGCACAAATCACCAAAGTAGACATCTGTATATAGAACAACTGTAATAATCTTGGGAACACAATTGGAATCAGAACCAAATGCTCTTTACACACACACAGAGGATGAATAACGGGTGGGAAACAATAATGTCCCTAGTGTAGGCCATTGCTGTATGCTTCCTGCTAAAGCACAAACATAGGAAGTCCACCACCATGGGACATATGGCAGGGACAAAACAGGAACTAAAACCAGGAATAGAAGGGTTAGCTCAGACAAGAATATCCCACTGCTTCTTGACGTAACTCACACTTCCAACGCCAGGAGGGTGGGCGGGCGGCTACTGGCATTTCACTAACTGTTTTACAGTTTTGCAAAGCAGATGACCTTTAATGACATCTTCAGAAACAGAGAGCTATGAATCAACGGAGAACACACCAGCGTTGGCAGTGACTCCTTTCAGTCCTTCCACAGCTTGAACAATCAACTTTAACAGCAACCCAAAGACAACACAACAATCACTCCCCTCGCATTTTAATGTACGTCGTGCGAACATAAAGAGGACTGATCGAGGGAAACATTGGCCTCCTGGAGGGAACGGCGAGAGAGAGGGAGAGAGAGAGAAAAAGGGGAGGAAGGAGAACCGAGAACGGAGACAGGAATATCGTGCGGCGGCCGCGCCTCTCAGGGAAACGCTCTAATTATAGCGCGGGTGCCAGGCACCGGGGGAGGGCAGCGCCGCCACGGAAACCCAGGACACGGAGGGGAGCAGGGAGAGAGGGGGAACAGGGGGATCATTTCAAGGAGAGAGAGAGAGAGAGAGAGAAGAGAAGAACTGGTTCAGAGGAGCTGTCATTTTAGGGTGAGGGGCATTTGGGGCAGGAGAGAGGAATAGAGCAAGAGTTTTCGAGGGAGGGGTTGAGGCTGGACTGGCCAAGCTGTAGTGAGAGCGTCTGGGGTGGGTGTATTGATAATAGATAAATGATTTATGAGCAAGTGAACGACTTGCTCATAATAACTAGTAATAAGCTATTCATAAATCCTTTATGGGTAGCACCTTAAAGTAACGTGTTACCGGATTTTGTTCAGCAGAACTTGCCCTGGTGAGACTCATGAGAGTACACAGACATACTGCGTTCAGCCATTTATACGACTTAATGCATCTCGCTTTCTGCGTGTGTGGGTGTGTCAGACGCATATTGCTATCAGACCGATGATGTACGTGTCCACGTGACGGCCAGACTGATTACAGCGAGTAGAGCCATCCATCAACCCGTGCGTCACATGGCATTGAGCTGGCAGCTTCTCTCCGCCGCTCTGATGTGAAGGCAGGTCTATGCGCTCGTACAAGCCCATCGTATCGAGGCTAGCTGGAATCATAACAACCGCTTGATTACTTTTCAATGGGATGGGCCGGGCCTCTTTTGTCCTGGTCGTGTATAAGCACAGGTCATGTGTCGACATGAAGGTCATAACATGCTCACTCCACCCGAAGGAGCGCATGATCGGTCATGCTTTTTTCGCGAGAGATATGTCCATGTCCGTGACACATGGGATTAAGACATGACCCCATGTGGTACAGTACAGCAGTGGTGTTGTTGCCATGGCACTGACATCGGGGGGAATATCTGCACGTAGAGCAGATATTCGTGGGTGAGGGACGGTAGGGAAGTGGTGCCCCCGTGTAAACGTGTTCTAAACTCCTACTAGACCGTCGTCGTCTGCCTCTCCAGGCAGGGTGGGTTAGCATCTGTGCTATCTGCTGAGAGGCCAGGTTACAGCACACAAAGCAGGCCTTTCACCGCAGTGGCATGTTTTCACTGAGATCAGCTCCCCCTGAATACCTACCATTCCATTCAAGGGGATGTGACCTTTTCAGACAAACACTTAAAGGGGATAACAGCAGTGGGGACGAGAGAGAGAGAGAGAGAGAGAGCGAGATGGGGAGGACGACAACAGCCACGACAACACCAAAAAAAAACCGCTACATGATAAGCAAAAAAAAAAAAAAAAGGGCAGGCATTCCTGTCTGGCAGGCAGAAAGAGGCACAAAGACAAAACATAAAAGGGCTCAAAATGGAGGAGCATTGGCAGGAGGAACAGAAACCATGACAGGGAACACAACAACCCCAGTCACAGGGGTAAAGCAACCTGTGATGTAGAGCTAATTGTTGGGGGCTAAAGCAACTGGCGCTTTAAAGGGAAGGGACTGCAGCATGAGCAGTGGAGGATGCCAATCGGATACAACGGGTGAACAACAGGCATAATGTGCACTGACGGGGGGTGTGGGGGGGGGGAGGCTGTTGCCTTGGGCTGAATGATTGCAGTGCATTGACAGAGTGCCTCCATTGGTCCTCTAACCAATTTCCCAAGGATGAGAAACACACAAAGGCTGGAATTCGTCTCCCAGGCTCGACAATAAAAGCCTGCTGGAAGTAGAGGATGGTCTGCTGTAGTCCTTAAGAGTACAAGGGTCATTTCTCCCCCAAGTACCCTCAATAAAGTGTCAACGAACGACAATGGTGCATATCCATTTCTTAACAACGACCTCGCGAATGAACATAACCTCTGCTTTTTTCATTGAAGGACCATATATTGTTACCTTTATCTGTATCATTTACAGTATTATCAGGCTACATCAATGCACATTCCTGCATTCAACCACAACAATTCAGTCATAAATAAAATAACCAATAAGTTATGTCGTATGCTGTGAAAGCTGCCTGTATAATACAGACAAATCAGACCAAAAGAAGGTAACAGAGGACTGTGAGGAGTAATGGCTATTGTTCAGAGTATCGACCTGTTACAAGTAGCGCCCTTATCAAATGTATCCGCTACCGGCTCGGCAACATTTGTTCCAAGGACAACCGCAGTTTCCACAGAACCCAAATGTTGCAGCTGGGCCCCGCAATGACAGCGTATCGTTTGTCTTCTCTTGTAAGACTGTCTTGAATGTGGTTAAAGAGGATCGTTGTTGTGTTTCTACAAGGCCACACAATACCGACAGGGCACAGCGCCTGAAGGATGGATGTTAAGTGGTCATGCAACACAGCCCAACATCAGGGCCAAATCCAAACATGTCCATTTGATCTATCTATCGATCTATCGAAATATTTCAGAGGGGTATTTTCTAAGAGGTCTGGTATAGTCTAAATCATATTAGAGTGGAAACAGGTAGACAGTATGTCGATAGGACTATTGAAATGGTAACGAATTGTTTCCGATGTTTCCCTATGTTCCGAGCCTATGTTCATGGAATGCTGCAGTGCCTCGCCGCCATCTTACTTCTAACTCCCATTCTGTTCTCTTTATCCTCAACATGAAACATGTTGACGAGGGGTGAAAAAATAATCATTGCTCTCGTAATTCATAGGCGCACTGTGCCAAATTCAATCTATATGTTTGCTGTTGCTTACGCAGTAAGACCAAAGCCATTTACATAAAGTTATTAAGAGGAAAGGTATAAATAGATTTTTTTTTATTTTCAAACACGCCCACCACCTCAAATATACCCTGGAGGCATACAAAAAGAGACTACACAAGTTGTTGAAATAAAAACAAAAACAAAACAAAAAACACTATTTCAACTGGTCATCCAATTTGGTCAGAATCATCACGCAGTCAACATCGTTTGGATGAAAATTGGAGATGAAAGCAATGCATAACTCTGACTAGGCTATAAATCACGTTCGTTTAAGCCTACAAATTCCAGTCATCTTTTGTATGACCGATCATCTTCCTCTCTATTCAAAACTAACATAACGATGTATATAATAATGTCTACTGAAAACAAAATATCCATAGTTGGCTCCAATTACGCAAGCAATGACTAAGATAACGAATGTGGAAGGACAGCACTTGACAACGAGAAGAGAATTCCACGGGGGTTTTAACTCTGAAAATATAACATTCCAGGTCCATCATTTTACTTAGTCTGAAGCTGTTGAACATGATCTATTCAGACGTGTAAAATGCACAGCCTTGTTGACTGTCTGGTTTCATCTTGTTCTATTCATGCATAATGAGCCCCTTTTGGTTCGGAATTTTCCGAATACTCCCGCAACAGCAACGGAAGAGAAGAGGAATAGCATGGTGAGCACATTGCCTTGAAACGATACTGCCCGTCTCCCTCTTTTCTTACCTCCACCGCTAATGCCGAGGTTGCCACCACCAACAGCAACAAAGCCATACGGTCCCCCATGCCGTACTATTGTCACAACGCGTCCTATGTGCGGTGTGTCGGGGTTTATTCTATGTATCCGTCGGTGTTTGTGTTCTCGGCTGGTCTGTGTCTGCTCTGCTGACTATTTGATGGAGAATGATACCGAGGCTGCACAGCTGCTCGGGCACCGGATCACCTGACCGGGGTGGGTGGTGGTGTTGGTGGTGGGAGGGGGGCTCTCTCTCTCTCTCTCTCTCTCTCTCTCTCTCTCTCTCTCTCTCACACACACACACACACACACACACACACACACACACACACACACACACACACACACACACACACACACACACAACGCACGCACCAATTGCAATTTAATTCAAAAGTATCAGCATCTGGTGAGCTGCGTGCCACATGTTCTGGATTGTCTGGCCAACTCTGAACTGCTGGCCATCGCACTGCTCAACCACATCCACAGTCAAATATGTATTTGTCATGTTGGCAACCACCCCTAATTTGTAGCCAATTTTTGGACAGAAGGACCTAACTAGAAGGTAATCACATGGCAAATATGTGTGTGTCAGTATAAAATGCCATGGTTGTCCAATTACCAGTGCAATGGCTCCTTTTCCTTTATATTACAATTGATAGGTGAAAAGTTAAGGTGAAATTCTATAGGCTTTTCTATTCCAATATCAATACCATAATTGTAATGAACACTCTTAATGACTTAAATAATTCTAATGAACATAAATACTTTACACAACCTGTATAAACCATACCTAACTAGATTTGTATCACATCTGTTGTTGTTGCCTTCCAATTACATGTAGAATTTAGAACATACTGCTGCTGACCAAGTTCATTTGATAAAATGAGAATTATAAAGGGAAGACATCTTTGACAGAAATCTATATAAACAAATCTTATTTCAGCTATCCTCCCATGGGAACTGAGAAGCCTTGTGAGGCATATGTCAATAACAAGCCAGCCAACAATTGTCAATAAGTAATTACTAGCTCCAAAAATATTAGGTGCAATCTTAGGCGTAGGCCTATAAGAAGTATCTTCTAGGATTTCAAACAGCTTCCTAATCATAAATGATAGGACAGAGGTAATATATATTCCCTTGGCTGGCAAATTCAGAGCTTGTCTGTAAAAATTTGATCATATCTCAATAAGAGCAGATTTGAAGCAACAAGAAAATTGCCTTTTTCAATAATAGGTCTGATTCACCTTACATTTTCCAATTTCAACTGCAGCATATTGAGTATGAACAGCAACCTCTGAGCCTTTCTGCAGAGGCTTATTTTTTGCTTGAATGTGGAACACAATTGACCTAGACATTATCCTCTCTGAGTTGGACTGTTTGTACTGTTGTTGGAGAGAAAAACAACTCACAAATGCTCTCATTCTCTCTCTCTCTCTCTCTCACACACACACACACACACACTGTTTAATCTATTAATCTAGCCAAGAACCCGTGGCTGATAAGAGTCCTAGGCGTAAGATAAGAGTTCCTGTTAATAAGAATTCAGATTGCACCTTCTGGATATTGATTGCAAAATATATTATTGCAAAACTATGATTCAATCACTTCACTTTAATTTAACTTTAATCCTGCACACATCCATGGTAACATCATACAGAGCAACAACATTGAAAATATTGACTTAATACATTGACAAATATTATGAACCCATGATTCATTCCCCAGTTCTCTAAAAACAGGTCCGGACCCGTTTTTTTCACTGTGCACAGATAGATTCCTCTCTTTACCATGCTTCCTCTATGGTAAAATCAATACTATCACACCTCAATACCATTACACGCCCCAACAAACAGAGAAGGGACGAGTCCAGGCTTGAAGAAAGGATATCTTACAGGCATCTATATCTGACAGAACATTACATTCACAAAAAAGTGAGATTCGTAGTAGCTATGCCCCTCATGCCATATTCAGAGGGTTTTCGTCATCCCCCCCCAAAATGCTGATCTGTTGGGCTGATCCACACTCCCAAAAGGACATGGTCATAGTGGTCTTTTCCACACCTCCACCCATAGTCACTCCACACACAGAGGTTCAATAGGATGGCAGTGAGTGCAGTCTAATTTTTTCTTGCAAGAACACTGTACAGTACGTATAAATCCATTATCCATCCAAGCATCTCAGGGATGGCAAGTAGCCATGTCAAGAATTTCTTCATCGGACCTTCCCAGAATGTCTGAGCGGCTCGCTGCATCCTGGGTAGGGAGGGGGAGGGGAGTAGCTGGCCGAGCTGGGTGGTGTTGGGGTGTACGGCGGTGGCCGCAGGGCAGACGGGTACATCTCACAGTCATAGCTGTAAGGTGGTGGGGGTCCTGGGAGAGGAACAGAGATGAAAGAGAGAGAGAGAGAGAGAGAGAGAGAGAGAGAGATGTTATATCATTGTTTTTCAGTTGTTGGATTCATGATTACGTCTAAAAATAATCATCAGACAGATCTAAGTCGTGACATTACAGCAGTTTTAATGGGGCCAGAGAGACAAGAGGAGAGAATCTTGGACTCAACTCGGCATACAGCCTTGTTTGAGGTGGTCTTGAGTAGAGTAGCAGCGCCATCTAGTGGCGGATTCACTGAACAGCAAGAGAACCGTTGGGGTGGCAGAAAGGGAGTGAAGAGAGCAGCGGTAATGGTCTTACCTGGGTATCCCTGGGTCACAGTATTGATGTAGGAGGTGCTGAACACGCCCACTCGCGCACCTCTCCCGTTCTTCACGCACATGCACACGCACAGAAAGAAGGCTGCAACCGCACCCATCAGAAACACAACACCGAACACAATGCCAGAGATTGCCGTGCCCCTGCAATACACACACACACACACACACACACACACACACACACACACACACACACACACACAAACGTTAAACGGGCACCCCAGGGGAGAGAGAAAAGGTGTGACCCACGGCTTTTAACAGACACCTGACCAAACATGTCTGTGCCGCCACCATGGAGATGTGCTAAAACATCTGACAACAAGACTCAGCCAAGTGTGTGTGTGTGAGAGAGTGAGAAAGAGAGAGAGAGAGAAATCAATTTTGACAGCTATGGAAAGCTGGAAAATAGATTTTTTAAACTCCTCTAGGCCTAACATACATTAACTTTACTATTTTAATTTAAATTGAATTTGCCCAAAATGTCAGAGTAAACTCTATTGGTGGGCTGGTAGGGACACAGAGAAAATGAGGGGACAGCTGTCTTGAGTCAAATGTCATCTCAGAGGGTCCATATACTACATGAGAGAGCAGGTGATGGGTTGGTAGATAGTGTGTGTGTGTGTAAACAGTGTGTGTGTTTAAACAATGTATGTGTGTGCGTACTTACGAGAGGACATCCCCTACATAGGCGTAGTAGGAGCAGCAGAAAGGGGGCGTGCCATCACAGCAATACTCCACACATCCATCACACTGGGCCTCACTGCACCCTGCAGAGAGACACATCCTGCTGTTGGAAGGGAGGTGGTTTGGAATCACGCTCACGGGATGACTACCATGCTTGAGATCTGAATACTTGTGAAAGGCATTGTTGTGGCATGTTCCCTCCTAAAGACCTTTCACCCCCACTACCCCCCTGTACAAGTTTCTCTCCTGTTAACAAACAAAAAAAATCCTTCTTCTAGCATTGTGACTGCCTATTGACTGCCAATTCACCAAAAGATCTCTGCTATCTATGATCTTTTGGGTTTTCTTATCTTCATCTAATAAGTCATGTCGTTACGGCCAGACTTAGACGTGATTTGAACAACCCACCAATCACTGGCTCACATCCGGGGATTGGACTGGCTAGCCTCTCTAACCTCAAAGCCAACCATGCCTCCAATAACATTGTTATGTGTGTGTGTGTGGTGAGGTGTCCTGGGGGCTGTATAAAAAGCGAACATGGAAAAGCTACAAATTAGTGCCTTTAGTGACTAAAATAAAGTGTTACCGGTATTTTCTTATCAGTACAGAATGCAAAATGGCTTTTTGTTGTCTTCAGTGTTCAGAGCACTAGCTTAAAAAAAAACAAAAAAACCCTCTCAATATTCAACCTTTTGGAGTATGTAAATGTCAGTCTAATTAGGGCTTTTAAATAGTCACCTCGCTGCCTTTATGCTTCTTACACAACCTAACCATCCACATCAACTGCACATAAACGAACCAAAAAAAGAATACAATTCATCCCTTTTAAGTAAACGCTAAAAACTCAAAAACACAGAAAAACACTTAAAAACACTATAAAAAAAAAACAGGTAGAGCAGGTAATCGTCGACGTTAATTTCAACAGTTCAACAGCATATCTGCATGCTTGAGATCATGTTGCAGAAGCCATACATTGCATAGCCTACATGACAAGAGTCAACTATATACTGTATGGGTATAAAACTAAACCAATACACACAGAAACACATTTATCATTTGAGACATCAGTATCCACTACACAGGCCTGCAGTCAAACTATACAGTTAGCTGACTAAACCTTGCTGTTCTCCTTGTACTAGTCTGAACCTGCCGGGTCCCTTTGAGAGCCATGGTTTTCACTGTGGTTTGGTAGCCTTAGTGGGACCTGGAGAGGGAGTGCAATAGAGATAATTGTGTGGAGTACCCAAGGTTCCAGTTCCAGTCTAGAACGCTGCATTTGAGTACTTCAGTCAAAACGATGGCAGATTAGACAGTATGGATGCGTGAGCACTTAAAACAAGGATATAGACTGTTCATGCTGTGTGTGTGTGTACCCTCAACCCCCACATCCCAGACACAGGTCTGCTTTCTTTCAACTACTGTGCTTGTGTGTTTCAGGGATGAAATAATGACAACCCAGAAAAGATAAACCTTCCAACTCGTGGCAGATTGGGCTTTCCAGTCCAAAACAATGTGAGCCTGCGTTAATTAATACATAGCCCATGTAGACCTAATACAAATAATTTAATGAGTGTGACAACTTCAACGTGTAGTAGGCTAGCGCTATGGGTGGTCCACTGAGGTCTAGCCCCTTACCGCCTGGTCTTGTTCCTCGACGCGCCGGGGACAATGGCACTATAGTTCTACAACAACCTTCTGAGAACACAGAGGCAAGGCAGAGCTACCCCAAACCTCAAATATTACAGGGACAGGGTGTTGACGATTCAATATAGTTTTGGGGCAAATGCTGTAAACGCTTTATGATTTTAAGTGAGTCATGTACTTGTAATCCAATAAAGGTATACTTCATGGTGAGATAGTAAATGAGTAAAGATACGTTTTTCCCTTAAACTACATCTTCCTTCGCGTAATTTAATTAATTATCACCTGAAATGACATACCGATTTTAAAACGATTTGGATCTATCAATTGCCCTGATTAGCCTTCCGTGGCTTGATCAGAGCCTACCTTGCATTATTGAGACGTTGGCAAATTCACAATGGACACAACATGAGTTACCCTGTTGAAATACGTCTGTGATCATTTTTACATCGGCTAATTATTGTGCATTTCAAACAGTGACGCAAACATGTTAAAGAGGATAGTAAGGGATTATCTAATCAAATTTACCGGTGAAGAGACAAAGTAGCAGCGTGTCCCTCAACAATTTCCATCCCGCTGCCTGAGTGACTTTCCGCTCAAGGCTTTCCATACCGACTCGTTAGCGACGTTATCTCACTGCGTTCCAGGCGATAACCGTGATGTCCATCGATATGGGCCAACAAAGAAGGCTAATAAGTCTGGTCGCTCCCCGTCCCCCCAAAAAAACTTCCTAATGGTATTTGACCAATTCTATTGTGTTGTCCCAAAAGTTTTACCCCTATAAGAAAAAAGAAAGTTGGACTATAGCCCATCGACGTCGGGAATGGCTCCGTCAATATATAGGCGACTGGTAACTTTTTTTTCATCCAAAAAGTATTCAGTTCCACGTGTAGCTATCTCTGCAAATGTTTCATTTGCTTCTCGCTGTTTTCCTCGTTTCCCTTTTTTAGTCTCCTCCCGAAAGCAGCTTCCCCTCCCCCGCAGCCGCTATTTGCTCAAATTACTCTGTTGACTGTGGTGGGAGCAGCGGGGATGGAACTGCCAGGAGGATCGCATTCACATCTCTACAACAAGAAGACCGCCACCGCCCCCGCTATCACGACCCCTGAAGATGAAAGGAGGAAATATTACCATATTACCCAAGGTGAGGGTAGAGCTACCTCACGATCATTCTGATTTAAATAATGATGATAAATAGTGACTAAGACCACTAGGCTATATTTGTCCTCAGAACACAATTATTATTATTTTTAACACTGAATCTAGGCAATTTATTTTTAGTCGGCATATTCATATAAGAGCACGAATTGCAATATATATATTGAGAGTAAAAGGAACAGAGGGGGAGAAACTGTGTTCATATCAGAAAATATTCGTAATTGATAAAGCTCTTGATAAAGCTTTTAGTTCTTTGAGTTGAGCCTACTTTTGAACAAACATAAGTAAACTTATACCAACTAAACATATACTTAACCAAACATGGGCTACCTTGTATTCCTTCATAAACCCTTATTGGGCCACAAAACTTTTTTTTACAGAAATGCCACCCACAGTATGATAATCGATTTCATAACTGCATCCAGATGTTAGGCAAGGGCATTCACTCGGACGGTTTGTGTTGGTGGAATTTATTTGCCTTTCACCTCAGGGCTGGAAAATATGAGAGTAACTAAACTGATGTCAAACTATCAGCATTAGTATAATTGTATTCCATAAAAACCTCAATAAATAAAATGAGCTTTCTCCATTGGCATCGTCACGAAAAGCAGTGCCTGTATGCGTAGTAGGGCATTTAAAGTAAATTAAATACATCTGTTTAGGCCTCAGTGTGGTCATGTTTTATTATTGCAATTTCATTTGTGGTTGAAAATTCATCCCCCTTTGTCTCAAATATTACATTGTCAAGTTAGTGGTTTAACTGTGTGTAGACTTCACTGAGTTCATCTTCAAAACAGCTCCGTTTGAGGGAATACACAATATTCCTTTCCCTAGGCCAGCTGTTTACACAATCTGCTGACACATTATGCTGTTACTTTAGATTGTTACCGAAATTACAGTGATGGTAGGAGTCTTCTTCACCCACCCATAATTAGAGGGTAATGACTTCCTCTGTGTCCAAGGGTAGAGCCAGTGGGGGCCAGTGAAACACTGCCACCAAGTGAATAAAATGTATACTACAGTCAAATTACAAAGCGCATTTGGAGATGGTTGAGCATAGATCAGGGGAGGCTAGTGGAGGTAGACATTGGAGGACGGGCTCATTGTAATGCATGGAATGGACCAGTCTCCCCTGGCATAGATATATGATTTTATATAGGGACTGAGTTTATTATACATAGATTAGTTTATTAAGGCCATATTTCTGTGTGTGTGTGTGTGTGTGTGTGTGTGTGTGTGTGTGTGTGTGTGTGTGTGTGTGTGTGTGTGTGTGTGTGTGTGCACGCGAGTGCATATGATTAGTAATTGAGGAAAGTATTGTTTGAATACCAAGACACCACACAGGAAACAGCAGTGCACAGGTCAACGTGATACTTTATTCATAAACCTAGGACCATATATATAATACTGTATAAATACTCTATATACTCTACTTCCTTCTGTTATTTCAATAATAATAACAAATAAAAATACAATAATAATAAAAAGCCACAAGATTATATTTAACAGGCTGTACAAAAATAAATAATGTTTGGATATTCTGTACAAAAAAACCTCATTAAAACATACCTTCCCAGAAGGCAGGAGAGACTTACTTATGAAGTAGTAGCAGGAGAGAAGTCCCTCACTATATCTCCACATACTCACACACACACACACACACACACACACACACACACACACACACACACACACACACACACACACACACACACACACACACACACACAGTCATTGCTCACACACCTCTTTGGTCTCTTGACATATTCCCTCATTGGGGTGTATAGGTGGGGGACTGAAATGGCTTTTGAGATTACATGTGTCCTGTCCTGGATGCATGGTGAACAAAGAGCCTATGGAACTGTTTGAGTAGCAGCACAAACCAATGCAGGCATGGCAAAAATGGACAAAGCTGATTATGTTTAGCTGTGATAAAAAAAAAAAAGGCTTGGGATGAAATAAAAAAAACGGATGGATTGGGGAACCTGGAATCGATAATGATTCAGGGCCACCCTGATGTCCTTTTGTCTCGCCCCATTCAAACAGGAAGGGAACGCTCATTGAGGCATTAAGTGGAATGTGTTGCAGTTAGACCATTCATTCGTTTCTAGCATATAAACATCCTCAACCCGAGGTAACCAACCCTACACAGTTATACCTCTGCTATATCCCACCCCCTAGATGTCTGTCCAGTCCAGCTAGGACAGACTAAAACACTCACACACACACACACACACACACACACACACACACACACACACACACACACACACAGGAACACAAGCATGACATTGGCACCTAAAGCAGCATGCTTTTAGAGAGAGAAGTGTCTATTCATTTTTTCCCTGGAGGGGGAGGGGGGGGGGCACAGTGTGCCAGTGTTGTGCCCCCAGGCCGGGGTTTGGCAGCTGCACCGAGTCTGTGTTGTTATGAGGTGGGCAGAGCCAAGGGGCGGACCTCCACTCTGAGAGACGGATTGGTCCGCAGTCGCCGTGTCAGCCAGTCACTGTGGACCCATTGGACCCAAAGAACACCTGCAGCACTCTGCTTGGGACGTAAACATTCTCATGACAGATTAATAGTCTTTAGATTGTCCTCTGGAACAAGCAGGCAAAGGGAATGAAGAGGAGGGTGTGGGGGGGACGGGGGGGACGGTGGGGGATGTTTTAAACAACACTCCTAGCAGGTACCCTGGTTGCACAAGTCCAGTAGGGGTCGCGGCCTGTCTTTGGGGTCGCAGCTCTCGTGGGTGAGCGTACGCCCGTCGTGGCCCATGCAGCGCAGCGGGCGTTTGCGGAACCCCCGGCCGCAGCTCTTGGAGCAGTCCGACCACTCCCCCAGCAGCCAGGACGGGCAGGAATGCGGGGCGCAGGGGCGTGAGGCCGGGGGCCGGAGCTCCTCTGGGCACTCCCTGGAGGGCCGCCCCTGGGGGTCCAGGCACAGCACCTCCCGATGTTGTGTTCCCCCTCCGCAGCTCTGTGAGCACGGCCCCCACTCCCTCAGGGTCCACTCGGCACCTCCCAGCTCCCGGATGGCGTTGATGGACGGCCTGCGTCCTCCATTGGTCGGTGACGCGGAGGCTGGTCGCGGGGCGAAGTAGCTGTATTTGACACGTGGGCGCGGGGAGTCGCCCACGGAGAGCACCTGGATGGTGAGGGCCTCGGGCAGCGGGGAGAAGCTGCGGAGACGCTCCAGGGAGGCAGAGGAGCCACTGTAGCGTATCAGCCCCCCCCGCATGGCGATGTCCGTCTCCAGCGTGGTCAGTTTGTAGTCGCCGTTCAGCAGGTAGGAGCCGTCCTGGCGACGCACCGCCAGGTAGCTGTTGTCGTGGCGCCCGCCGCCGGGGGCGCGCTGCTTCACGTCCAATTGGGTGGCGCCGGCAGGGATGGTGACAACGTCCTGGTAACCAGGCCTGAGAGGACAGAGAAATGCCAGGGTCAAACCAAGCCAGACGAGAAGCAACAATGTGTGCCCTTTACTTTCCAAACTGTATTTTCCAAGTATTTGACTGGGTTAGATAGAGACGCCAGCTGAGAGGTGAGAGTGGCAGTCATTTAGTAGAGAGTCAATGTAAAACCTCGGTTTAAGAGGATTTTGAGTTGGGTCGAAAAGTGGGTCAGGCTGTTTTAGGGCAGAAAACAGGAAAACATTGGGCGGGGGAGGGGAGGAGGGAGGGGTAATGTTCTCACCTTGCGCGGTCAAGTGATCCAGACACCTTCTTGCAGGTGGAGCCATCCCCTCCACACACACCACACTTATCGAAGCGACGGCTGGAGCCAATGACGCGGTCGCAGCCAGCCTTCACACACTGGCCCTGCACACACAGTGAGGTGGAGTCTGGGCTGCACGGTGTGCCATCGGCCACCTGGGGGCAGCAGAGAGACAGAGAAAGTCGGTTACACCTCTAAAATGCCTCAATGGCCTGTAGGCTTGTACTACAAGTTCAAGACCCCTTCAACACAGGTCTACACAGGCAGGGCGGGCGGAAAAAACCCCACTCCAATGCAAACTGTGAGAGGACATTCTATTCTATTTCATTCTATTTGTTTATTCTCTACAGCGATGTAGACTAGTTACTGAGTTACATGTAAACAGAAGGTGG
The DNA here is from genome assembly GCF_951799395.1 of Argentina silus. Lineage (NCBI taxonomy): Eukaryota > Metazoa > Chordata > Actinopteri > Argentiniformes > Argentinidae > Argentina > Argentina silus. The sequence goes on from NC_139665.1 coordinate 10,901,341, forward strand.
TTTTGGCTCACCTTGGGTTTCAGGATGAAATAGTAACCGGTGCCCTTGGCCCGGCACACCAACTTGCAGCGGTCTTTGGGCGAGACGCCAGCATATTTGGGCACCCACTCCACGCCATCCCCGGAGCCGAACGACACCTGGGAGGAGATATCGTTGTGGGCCAGACACTGCTCCTCACGAAACGAAAGACCTGCGCAGAGAGAGAGAGAGAGAGAGAGACGGAGAGTGAGACAGAGGTTTGAGGTTCACTACTAGCTCGACTTTCGACTTGTATGTTTCATGTACAGTAGGTCACGAGGTACAGCAAAACAATATTTTAGACTATGTAATTTATAGAGGTATGTGCACGATATCCAGGTATAAATGGTACGAATGTGATCGGTTCTAGGTCTTTTCTCTTACCGTTGGTGTCTGGGCAGGACTCGGTGTTGCAGGAGCGGTACTGGATCCTCTTGCCCTCGCAGTACTTGCCCCCATTTTTGGGCAGGGGGTTATCACAGTCTCTGAAGGAGTACTGCACCCCTCCCCCGCAGGTACGGGAGCAGTCCCCCCACGGCCCCCACACACCCCAGGCCCCGTTCACTGGCGTCTGAAACAGGAAAGGACACGACCGTGAGTCACACGCACCATAATGAAACTATCGTAACTCAAGGCTGACATTTCACCAGACCCGACATGTAACATGTAACCCCAATCCCAAACATAGCATCTATTGCTCAACGGCGTCGATAAAACCCGTGGTACGTTGAAGTCGGGGACCCACCTGGTGGCGTGCGGCCTGGCTCTTGGTCAGACACTGCCCCGCCAGGCAGAAGCTGTCGTGTCCGCACGACGTCCCGTCGGCCCAGGGGAAGTTCTTGGTCTGGCAGACCAGCAGGCCGTTGGTGGTGGTGACGGTGCACCACAGGGCGGCGCAGGTGCTGCTCAGGTCCGGGCAGTGCTGGGACTCTTCTCCGAAGGTCAGGCGACACTGGCGGTCGGCGTCGTACACGGTGCCCGGCAGGGTCAGGGGAAGCGTCTGGGCCTTTTGGGGCTTGTCCAGGAGACACTGGCCGTGGCCGTTGTCCAGGAAGGAGGTGATCATGAGGGCGGAGCAGGGCGACCAAGGCTGCAGCTGGTCCAGGTTGGACAGGGTGGACGCCATCATGTGAGAGGCCCACTGCTCCCCGTTAACGCTGGAACACTGCTTGGCGTCGTCGTGGGGCATGTTGAACACGTGGCCTAGAGGAGGAGAGGAGCGAGGGAGGGAGGGAGGGAGCGAGGGAGGGAGGGAGAGAAATGCAAGGTTAGCGGGACTGACACGTGAATAGTAAAGCGGTGTGTGTATGAATTTGGTGTATTTTTATCCGATAATTTGTTTTTCGTGAGGACGATGTCTTACCCAGTTCGTGCGCCACGGTGAACGCCGCCTGCAAGCCGTCGTCCTCGATGATGGAGCAGCTCCTCTCCGGGTCACACACCGTGCCAACGTCCGCCATGCCCAGTGTGTCACAGGAGTGGGCGCCACAGAGGTCCTAGAGACAGAAAAAAAACACACGTCAAACACACTGCGAAGAGGCGGCCCCCGCAAAAGAGGTTTCCAACCTCAAGGGTCTTGAGCTGGTTCAATAAAGGTAAAAAATGTTAAGCTACTTTACAGACAAACAAAGCCCTCCTCCCTCCCGTTGACTCAACAATGAAACATCCCCAATATCACTGTTGATACATTCCCATTCAAATGTGGTCTGTATGTCGTATTCAACACTAATGACTGTTAAGAAAGCCCATGCCAGCTCTGTACTTAGGAGTGCGAGCACCAGCGGTAGCACCGGTCGATAGCGATGGAGGAGTTTATGTATAGGACACTGACGTACCGTTCTGGTGAAGAGCACGGCCGTGTCGTAGTGCTCAGGGTGGCGGTCGCTGGGCGGGTTGTGTTGCCGCTGCCACTGGCAGAAGTTCCTGAGGGTGAGGGCGGCGTTGGGGGAGACCTGAGGGCCGTGCTCCTCCTCATACACCACCAGGAGCTTCACCACGGCCAGGCTGATGGAGTTGTGGATGGTGTGGTGGCGGTAGAGGCGAGAGGCCACCGCCATGATGGTCAGCAGGTAGGGCTTGAGGCCAGCCCCGTGGAACTCAGCCATGGACTGGTCGGCCACCAGCATGATCTCCACGTAGCGAGGGGTGGATACGAAACGTCTGGACCTGTGGTGGGCTGGATGAAGGGAGGGGAAGAAAGAAAGAAAGAGGTCAGACAGGTCATCTCACTTGATTATGGTTTTCTCGATTACTCGTCCCTGTTTTAGAGAGATTAGTTGGACCTGTCTCCAACAAGGAGAGACATATACAATTTGTAGATTAAATGTGACTTTGTCTTGAGCTTGTTGTGAATGATATTGGATGCCTAGTGTCACAGAATGTTTGAATGTGTCTTTTTCGGAGGGAGAAGAATGGAGCCTCTGACTAAAACGAGCTTGAGCTCTCCGGATGTGCCTGGGGCTGCTCGCGCTGCAGTGACTCAGCGTCACACCACCGCGGCCCCTCCTCCCAAAGACTACATTCCTAAATTGACCTTCTCTGGGGGGAAATTATGTGAGAAGGGGAAAAAATGCTTCCTGGGAAAATGTCTGACGGTGCTGGCCTGCGCAACGAGCAGTACCAGGAGGCGAGTTTACACGTCTCACCAACCCCGGCCCCGTACCTCCCTCCCTCGGTCACCCCCCCCCCGCTCCCTTTTTGTGAGCCTACATGTACCTCCCCTCCTCCTCCCTTTGCCTGCGTATACTGTCAATGCTGAGCCCAATCCCCATTAACCCTAGCTGTGCACCGATGCGCTCACACGGCCACACAGTACGCACAAATAGCCGGTCAAAATACTAACTTGTCCTCTTACCATTGATCATAGTCTAAATTAATCTGTTATCAGTAACATTTGACAGCTTTTGAAACATCTCTTTTGGATAGTTGGGGCAGTTTGGAAAACAAAATTAAGTTCCCCCTTCTCCAAGAATTGGAGCCTCAGGACACGGCTGGTATTAGGTCCAGTTCTCCGCACATGATATGCACATAATAATGTGAAATATGTTTCGATTGCCAAATGTTAATACATACCATTCTGATCTGAGTTAGTGGCTCCATGGTTCACTATTTTCTCTCGGTTCTCTGGCACCCTGTCCTCGTCCTCGTTGACGCCGCACTTCGAGCTACCCTCCTCTGCAAAAGATCCCCGACCTCTCCGGCGAATGATGTGGAGGTCCCCCTCCATAGGGAACGCGTCGCTTATGTTCTGGGGCTGGATGAAATACTCTTCACCTTTGAGATAGAATCCGCCTCTGAGTCCATGGCACAGGTTGAGCGCAGCAGCAGAGTGCTCCTCCCCGTTGACTGTGCCCGAAAAGAAACACAGAGCCTCGGCTCCGCTGTCAGATTCCTGCTGCGCCTCCGACTCTGGGGTCCCCACCACATGGAACACAAACCCCGGTGCCAGAAAGGTATGGTCCGGCTCAAGCTCCAAAACCATCCGTTTACCAAATACGTCCAACTGATAGACCCGCTTCTCCGCCTGTTTTTCTCGCTCCTCTACAGAGAATGTCCGCCACTGCTCAGTTTCGCTTTCTGGCCGTACTGAGTCGAGTCTGACCGGTACAACAGTACTTTCCTCCCATGCGCCGTGCGCCGCGCTCAAGCACAGAGCGGTAATCAAACCAAACGAAACGCGCAAGAACGACATCATGTCCCTGTCAAATCCTGTCATATCCTTAAAACTGAAAGAGAGTTCAATATTCAAGTTTCTGCGTGGAAGCAAGTATAATCCGTATAAGTGCTTTCCACTCTAGTTCTCAGTCCTGGAATTAAAAACCTCCACAAAGTATAGCCGAAATAAGGCAAAAGGGACTAAAAATTAAACGAATCCAGTGCAAAAACCGTTTAATCTTCTTTGATTTCCCTTATTCTGAAACTAAATAAAAAATCTCAGCAGTAAATAAATTCCAACTCTTCGGAGCGTTGGTGACTCTTTCTGCCTCTGCTGAATACGCAACAGCTGTTTGAATTTCTATATGACTGCGGGGCAGGTTTTTTTTCTGCTGTACCGTCAAGTCTCTGCTCTGCTGTTGCCTTTAACTTGGACAGATCACGGCTCGCTATATATCCCCCAGCTCGGGACCACCCCTTTCCTGAAGACCCTTTGATCTAAGAGAAGCGAAATCTCGTGCGCAACTAAACGCAGCAGCGACCTGGAGACTTGCCATAATAATCAATCATTGTGGAGTAGCCAGGGAATCTTTTTTTTGTTCACTGCTAGTAGGCGGGACTAGCCCTCTCCCCCATACCCCATCCTCTTAATATATTATACTACTCATATAACGCAAACTAATGGACATTTCTGTGCTTAGGCTACGTATCAACATGTTGCATGTAAATTCTACAATATTACGCTGGCAGTGACTATTTGTGGCTGAGTAATGGTGTCTGTGAAAGTGGAGTAGGGGGGTGGCAGGTCAGACATGGCAACCATCGCACCCGGACTCGGGCAGCCGTCCGCATCTTGGTCGTGCCAAGAGGGCTGTGCGCCGTGGCGGGTTTCCGTAGCTCTATGTGGAGAGGGGCCGGTGAGTTCTTAAGGTGGAATAGTGCTTTACGCGTCTCCCTCTCTACACAAAGTAGTGAGGCCAGGGCCCCTCTCCTTGGGCTGAGTCCCCTTCCCCCGCCATCCCAATCCTCATCCTCAAACACACGGTACAACCGCATCACTTGAGGGTCCGACTTCGGCAGGCTAAAGTGTGGAACTTTCCAAGATGAATTATCCATGGATTTCTCGCCCCCTCCCCGTGACCGAATCACATTGTTTCCGAACTAATAAAAGGTATATCACACTTGAATAATGCCATGACACACCAATATAAATATTAAACTCAACATGCTTATATGATAGTAGGCCTAATCTATTCCACCAGATGACAGACAAGTGATACATGCTGCTCAGGAACGAAATGAGAGGTTGTAGGTGTTGTGTCATGATGTGTCCTTCAGGGCCAGCATGGAACTCAATGGTCAACAGTTCGGGAAGAACTCTGAGCGCCATCAAGAACTATGAACGCCTTAACAAACGTTCTCCTGTCCTCGTCATCAACAGGCTAATTAACCATTACATATATAGCTTAATAGGCGATTAAAAAATTATGAAATCTAGCCTATGTTTACACATCAGATGGACTTCATCATGACTTTCTCATATTTTGAGGAGTGAAATTGTGATGGACCACCTTAAATGCAACAGGTCGAAGAAAATGAATACTTGTAGTGACATAGTTCTCCAGCAGAGGTCAGACATTAACCATGGAAAATGTAGCACAGTAGGCCGACCAATGCTTCAGCTTTGGCTCTCACTATTCTTAACAGCAAGCATGTACTGTATAGTGGAGGTGGATTGGAACCACGTTCGCATGATAAACAACCTTGCTTAGAGACTTCTAAGCCCAAATGTCGGGTTCGATCCCCATCGGCTGTGTCATCATTCAGTGAACAGCCTCCATGGCTCCTGCTCTCACAAAGTGAAGTGAATATAGCAGATATGGTTTGGAACCATGCTCCGCATGATGACCAACTTTGCCTGGAAACTTATAAGCCCCGTATTCAGACTATCAAGCCAGTACCAAGCCGTACTATGCTGTCACAGAAGTTTTACTTTCACATTTTCGCCACAGTTCGGGTTATTAAACGCATTCTCTGGTCCCCACAACATATCTGGTGTCAGCCTGCTTGTATCCATGCTGAGGGATGGGCAAGCATGACAATGTCTAGACCTGCCTGTGTTGAGGGCGGGCAATGGTGAAGCTGTCCAACCACACCTGTCCACTCGGTGGTGGTAATGCATCATTTTTCACTTCAGCTCCCGCCCTGACATGGCTGTATTGGGCCATGTGAAATTAAAGCAGGCTGTTCAATACCATGCCGTACTCAATAAGGACCGGTACAGGATAGCACAGCTCGGGTTGGCCCCAGAGTGGTGTCTTAGGCTAATGTACTCTATAGGCTCTAGTGTCCCTCAGACCCTGGTCTCAGAAGGCAGAGGTCTATAGCCTAGGCCTATTGGATGTACACCTCTATCAATCATAGGGTTAGGCTGTCTCTTAAAGGCTCATCCTGAATGATGGATATTGACAACTATATGTTGTAGCTATAGCCTTAAGCCAGGACAGAATGGTTGTTGTTGGTTGTTGTAAAACATATAGTACTGGGGAATTCATCGTAAGAGAGTATCAGTTACCCAGAAGTTTCAAGTTTCAAGTTTATTTGTTACATACACAAGTGCAGGGAGTAAAATTCAGTAGTAAAGTAAAGTAAAGTAAATACTAAGTAAATACTAAATCATACTAATCATGTAGGCTATACAAGTAGCATTTTTGTAAATGTGTGTGAGAAGGTGATTTCTTGAATGTCACAGGCCTCATGAGAAAGACTATACTATGTAGCCAGCAGATGGCATTACAACATTACATTTTGACTTTTGACAGACCTCAGGATCACATCTTGGCCGTGACCTATTAGCCTACAGGCCATAGGGACTCTACACAACTTCAACCAGTGATATTCACACCACCATAGACACCACACCACTCAGGCCTCTTTGGTCTTTTGTAGTTTTTTTTTCATACTTCATAAGGTTCTGTATAAGAGTTGTTATGGGTGTTGCACCACCACACATTATGTCCTTGATTTCGGGCGAAGACGACTATTAGTCTAGTGGACATTTTTATATTTTTATATATTTATTTTTACAGCTTTTTATAGTGTGTGGGTTATCAGCATTCATTCTTTTTTTCATCTTCATCATCATCATCATCATCTGCTTGACACCTGGCACCTCCATCTCTATGAGGACCTAGTGGTTGCTCAGCGGCTCTTCTCTGTCTTGCTGCCCCATTGGTGGAATGAGCTTCCCACCACTGTCAGGACGGGCAGAGTCACTGCCTATCTCCCCCCGTAGACTGAAGACCCATCTCGAGAGTGATGCACATTTGGTCCTACTTGTACACATATGCGTAAAAGCAAGTTATCAAGGTTCTTCAGACAAAAAGTTGTCATAACTCTGCAAGTATTTATGAGTCCTCAAGAGGTGTCGTAGCCCCAGTGATGCCCATCCTATCATTCATTCTTCTCTTACTATGGTCACCGACTCTTCCACGCGATCGGATTCTGACAAACTCCTCTTACCTATTTACAGACAGCTTTTCCCAGCTCCTGTGGTGTATTCATGGTCCATAGGTTGTGAAACTTTGTGGCGCTCCATAAAATATAAACTAAATAAAACCAACTTTGCCAAGTGCCTACAATAATAATACAGAACTACAACATTGGAAAATATGGCCACCAGACCTGATTTCTCGCTAATTATCCCTATCCTGAACCTGAGTCAAGGGCCGTGTTTGAGAGGATCAAGTTTAAGCAGTTGCTGACAGTGCTGATCAATACCTGTTGCATGATGGGGATAAAACCTGTCCGAGTTGAAAATCTGCTCACAAAGAGTCGCGAAATCGAAGTTACTTCTTCTACTGTATAGAGCAGCAAGCGCCTTCATTGTGGGAGAGACTTTGCATGACCAATCATTATTGTTGTCTTGACATCTGTACCTGAAACAGGAAAAGCCCTATATGCCGCGATGTGTAGACTGTGGGAGGATATAAATCATTATGGTATTTGAGAGATCTATTGATTGCACACATACTGTATGTTCAGCTGATGGTTGTGTTTTGTGGTGATAATTCAAAGAGACTTCATAAGACATTCTATTGAGGATTTCAAGAGCAGCCATGTTGTCACCTGCATGTTTTCAAGCCGTGTAGTCAGAATTGCACTTCATTGTCCAATTTGAGACTGCACAGACACACTGCCCCCTCCTGTTCTCACCTAGCCTCGCCTGAATTGTAGTCGGTTCAATTTTAAAGTCAAACAAGCTCAAGCATTTTCTTGGTGGCCATAGAACAGCCAAGCAACAGCCAAGTGCAGCAGAGTTTTGTATTCTGGGGGGAAAAGGTTGGGAACCCCCTGCCATAGAGTATAGAGAGCAGAGAAAGAAAGATACCAAGAGAAGTGTAAAGTGCAAAAATAGAAAAATAAATGACACAGTCACCAACACTTTAAATATATAGATTTTATGTACATATATTCATGTAGATGACTAGAAAACACTATTTTCTTAAAAAGGAATTATTCTGCACAGTCATATTCCTAATTAAATAGTAATTATGATACAAAATTACCATAATAATAAATAAACTCATCACATGGTTTTTTCACATACCAGTTGTACAAACAATAAATTACAAGTTCAGTGCTGTGTTTCTGTCGTTCAGCGAAAGGGTCTTTTCCCATGATAAGAGTCTGACAGTAATGCATTTGTGTGTGTGTGTGTGTGTGTGTGTGTGTGTGTGTGTGTGTATGTGTGTGAATGCGTGCGTGTATGTGTGTGTGTGTGTGTGTGTGTGTGTGTGTGTGTGTGTGTGTGTATGCATGTGCATGCGTGTGTGTGTGTGTGTGTGTGTTGATTTCCTTAATATACGTATTCTGTACATGTTAGAGGGTTTCTGTTGTAATGTGTGTGTGTGTGTGTGTGGGGGGGGGGGTGTATGTTGGGTGTATCGTAAACACTGTGATTGTGTGATCTGATTCAAGTCTTATGTAAGGGGGTGTCTGTGTGTTTGTGTGTGACTGATAAAAGGCCTACTGTGTGTGTGGCAAGATCACCTATTATGTCCCCAATTGTATGTTGCTGTCATTACCATTGAAAGGGTGTGGTTCTACATAACGAGATCATGAGAGGTCTATTGATGAGTGAGGAGAGTGGATCATGTGAGTGAGTGAGTGAGTGAGTGAGTGGATGAATGAGTGAGTGTGAATGATGGATGGCCTAAACATGAATGTATCCATGTGTTGAGTGAGGGATGGAGATAGACGGGGAGAGGGAAAAGGAGAGTGGGAGAGACGGTTGTGACTGGGTTAGTTTCCCTCTTGCTGTATTTGCGAGTATCCAGGGCACACATTGTCATACTAGCAAGAATTGCTTTTCGTAATCTGACAAACAGACAGACAGACAGACCAGACAGACCAGACAGACAGACAGACAGACCAGACAGACAGACAGACCAGACAGATCAGACAGACCGACAGACAGACCAGACAGACCAGACAGACCAGACAGACAGTCAGACTAGACAGACAGACAGACAGACCAGACAGACAGACAGACAGACAGTCAGACCAGACAGACAGACAGACCAGACAGACCAGACAGACAGACAGACAGACAGACAGACCAGACCAGACAGACAGACAGACAGACAGACCAGACAGACAGACAGACCAGACAGACAGACCAGACCAGACAGACAGACAGACAGACAGACCAGACCAGACAGACAGACAGACAGACAGACCAGACAGACAGACAGACCAGACAGACAGACCAGACCAGACAGACAGACAGACAGACAGGACATGGAGAGCCAAAGAAACAGTGAAATGGTAGCAACCCCCGAGCACCTGCATAGTGATACAAAAGGAACTGAGGGCAAAGATCCATTAAAGGAGTTTAGGACGCAGAAGAAGACGCGCACACACACACACACACACACTCATGCACACACACGCGCACGCACACGCACGCACACAGAGTCAATCAAGTGTCAAGCATTGTCCCAAACATCATGTCATCCCATGTCATTGCTACCTGTAACCCTGCAGTAGGTTAAGGTGCACCATGGTCCCCCCCCCCCAGTGTCACTGTAGGTGGCAGCGACAGTCCTCAGGCCACCGTTCTGACTGTCACCGGTCACCTCTCTGTTTCACTCCAGGCCGGTCACTGCCATCGTTCGTAGTACATCCACTCTGGGACGGTTTGCGGTCGTGGTACGGTTTTCCAAGTCCATTTTCGGAACGCGGTTCAGTTCAGTTCAGTTCAGCCTTTGAATGTCTGGATTGTGCCCCCCCCCCCCTCCCCCAAAGTCTACTTTCTTCTGGTCTTCAGTTTCCACAGAAAGTTCAGTGGGATAGACAAAGAGGCAGAGCGGACATGGGAGGAGAGCAAAGGGAGAAGGGGGAGCGAGTGGACTTAAAGGGGGAGGAGGTTGGATTGTTGCGTGACAGACTAGCCCCCCCCCCACCCCCCCCCAAAAAAAAATAAAAGTGAAGGCCCTTGTCTAGGAGTTCAGACACACGAGACGTCGAGACTATGCGGGTCATAACAAAAACCCACAGTGACAAGAATGTATGGAACGACAAACAACAAGACACGCTTGGCGTTCCTGGAGGGAAACAAGCTAAAACCATGGGTAGGAGGACGGAAGGGGTGGCGGGGGCTGGCTGCCCCCCTAAAACAACACATTATTGTCCACATGTGCCTGTATGTCTGTAGCACTGCCAGCGGCCTAGCTTAGAGCGACAGTAGGGTTTGGTGTGGGGTGGAGGAAGAGGAGGAGGAGGAGGAGGAGGAGGCCTGGTGCTCCAGTCTCTCTGTCTCTACCCCACAGTCCACCCCCCCCCCCCACCCCCCCCTTTTTCTTTAGCACTTTTTCACCAGGCAGTGTCTGAAGGCGGAGGGCCGCGCCCCCAACGGGCACCCCTTGGCCAGCTTGCCCTGGGGGTCCTTGCATTGCACCGTACGGCTCTGCCAACCCGTGTCACAAGTCCTGGTGCAGCTCATCCAGGCGCCCGTCACCCACTGGGGCCCCGGCGTGGGCGTGGAGGGGCCGGGGGCCGTGGGCGCTCTGGTGCTCGTCGAACCCGGGGAGGAGGTACTGGTTGTAGTGGTACTAGACGTGGGCGTGCTGCTCGTGGGAGGGGTGGAGCGCTGGGGCGCGGGCGGGGGCGGCGGCGGCGGCGGCGGCTGGGGAAGGACCATCCGGCGGGGCATGAAGAAGCTGTAGCGCACGTCCAGGGGCCGCTTGGCGTCGGTGGCCAGGATCTGGATGTTGAGGGCCTCTCGCAGAGCGCCGGGGCCCATGCTGTGGAGCCACTCGTCCTTCTGGCTCCAGCCGCTGTAGTTGAGGACCGAGCCGTTGAGGGGGATGATGGTCTCTGAGGTGGAGATCATGAACTTGCCGTTGAGGAGGTATTCGCCGCCGGGCCGCCGCAGGGCCAGGTACGCCGTGTAGCGGGGCTGGTCCTTGGCCTTGTGCTGGCGCACCTTGATGTGGGTGGAGCCTATGGGAATCTTCACCACGTCGGTGTAGCCCTTACTGCAGGGTTCAGGGAGAGCAGGAGAGGAATCACTTTTACTACAGAACCAAACCCTCAGATGCAAATGCATGTGATATGTTTGTATATCAACAGCTGTGTATACTATACTGTATGACTGTGAGGTACTATTCTCCCAGTAATGATAGTGGATATGGAATATATGTAATGTGTGTGTGTGTGTGTGTGTGTGTGTGTGTGTGTGTGTGTGTGTGTGTGTGTGTGTGTGTGTGCTTGTGTGTGTGATGGCAGTACTAGTGTGTCTCTGTGTGTATGTGTGTGTGTGTGTGTGTGAGTGTGTGTGTGTGTGTGTGTACAGTATGTGTATGTGTGTGTGTGTGAGGATGTCTGTGTGTGTGTGTGTGTGTGTGTGTGTGTGTGTTTGCACTTGTGCTTGTGTGTGTGTGTTGGCCGTACTAGTGCGTCTCTGTGTGTCTGTGTGTGTGTGTGTGTCTGTTCCCCTACCTCTTCTTGGTGAAATTGCCCACCACCCGGATGCAGCTGGTGCTGTCCCCACCGCAGATGCCACACTTGTCAAACTGCAGCTTGGAGCCGATGATCCCGTCACAACCTGTACGCACACACTTGCCCTTCACACACACCGAGTTACTGTACGGGCGACACTCCGTCCCGTCGATCACCTGGGGGACCAACACACAGAAGATGAGATAGTCAGGCCACACGTCGTTATCATGATGCTCATAAAGCTTGGTCTTCATCATCATCATCATCCTCATAACGATTGGTCTTCTTCATTATCATCAACATCATCATCATCATCGACGCGCAATTAGCATCATCGTCATAAAGCCTGGTCTTCATCATCATCCTCCTCATCCTCATCCTCATCGCATATTGTAATTAACGTCATCGTCATAAAGCCTGGTCTTCATCATCATCCTCCTCCTCATCCTCCTCCTCCTCAAAAATCCATCCTCATCATTCATTGCAGCCTTACTACATGCAAGTCAAGGCAGTGGACACTCTGACACTCCATGACCAAGTATCCTCAATCCGATGTCTACCTCCCCCTGCCTCTCCCTGCCTCCCCCAGCCTCCCTCTGCCTCCCCCTGCATCCCCCTGAGTCCCCCTGCGTCCCCCTGCCTCCCTCTGCCCCCCCCAGCCTCCCCCTGCCTCCACCAGCCTTCCCCTGCCTCGCCCAGCCTCCCCCTGCCTCCCCCAGCCTCCCCCTGCCTCCCCCAGCCTCCCCCTGCCTCCATCCTACTCAGGCAGCCCCACTCACCCTCTGGGAGAAGACCACGTAGTAGCCTGTTCCCTTAGCTCTGCAGGTGAGCTTGCACACATCCTTAGGCAGGACCCCTGCAAACTTGGGCACCCACTCCACGAAGGTCTTCACACCCTTAGGGTCTGTCTGGGGGCCGTTGCGCACCTCACACTGCTCCTGACGGAAACTCTTACCTGAAACAACAGTTCCACCAGACAGAGTATATGAACTTGTGTGTGCAATTATGCAATTATACAGACAATTTTGTATGTGTGTATGGTTCAATGGATGTATGGTGTGTGTGTGTGTGTGTGTGTGTGTGTGTGTGTGTGTGTGTGTGTGTGTGTGTGTGTGTGTGTATATGAGAGAGTGAATGTGAGTGTGAGCGTGTGCATAGCATTGATGTGCATGCAGATGTGCAGTTCAGCATGATAATGTATGTTTCTGAATGGAGATGATTGTTGTGCTCTGTGCTGGTGTATGTTGTGTTACTGTACATGCAGGTACATATACTTTCACAAATCAGTTATCTACATATTCTGAGCATGTGGATTTTTCTTTGCGAGTGTGTGTGTATGCGTGCCTGCATGCATGCATGCGTGCAAGTGCGCGTGTGTGTGTTTGCATGTGTGTGTGTGTGTGCGCACGTATGTGCGCGCATACGTATGTGTGTGCACATGTGTGTGTGTGTGTGTGCACGTGTGTGTGTGTTCGCACGTGTGTGTGTGTGTGTGTGCACACGTATGTTTGTGCACGGGTGCGTATGTGTGCACACGTGTGTTTGTGCACGGGTGTGTGTGTGTGTATGTGTGTTTGTGTGTGTGTGTGATGCAACTTACTGGACGCGGGGCATGGGATGACGTTGCAGGACCTGTAGATGGCCCTCTTTCCCGTGCAGTAGCGTCCGTTGTTGCGGGGCGGAGGGTTGTTACAGAGGCGCTGGGCGAACTGTACCCCGCCCCCACACGTCCCTGAGCACGTCCCCCACGGCCCCCACGAACTCCAGCTGCCATGGTTAGACGCCTGGGGACGGAGGAGAGGAGATAGGGAAGATGAAAGAGAAAGAGAGACGATAGGAGGGCACAGAGAGAGAGAGAGAGAGAGAGAGAGAGAGAGAGAGAGAGAGAGAGAGAGAGAGAGAGAGAGAGGGAGAGAGAGAGAGAGAGAGATCAGAGGAAAGAGATGGATAAATAGAGGGGGAGAGAGGAAGTTTGAAGATAAGAGAGGACTATTAGAGATTCTTATCGAATATGTTAGAATTCAGATTGGCGGCCTACCAGGCCACGTGTGTGTGTGTGTGTGTGTGTGTGTGTGTGTGTGTGTGTGTGTGTGTGTGTGTGTGTGTGTGTGTGTGTGTGTGTGTGTTTGTGTGTGTGTGTGTGGGGGGGGGGGAGTCCGACTGGAATAGATTGAGAGGAGTGTGGAGTGTGGGGCAGCATATGATAAAAATTAAATTTCATGTTCAGAGGCACTGGAGCACATCAAGACAGAGTATAACTTTGTAGCTCGTGATGTGAGCTCACATCACATGCTTCCCTAAAGCATTTGGAGAGCTGGCCAATGCAACATTGTTCAAGACAAACAGGCTTGGAACACAAACTTCACCGTCAGCATCGGTGAGAATATTTACAAGTCAAAACATGAATGAACCATTCTGGCTACAGATTCCGGTGGTGATATCCCCTGTCATTTCTCGTATCTCTAATGGAAACCAGAAAAGGTTTACACACAAAACTTCAAGACAATTCTCAAAATGGACGAGGAACAGCATATTGAGCACTGAACTGCTTGTCACGAGCGTGAGTACAAAGGGAAAATCAGAGCTAACGAGCTAATGTATGGAATGGAATGAGGAATAGTATCAAACACAACACGTGCGTCCGCATTCCATTCCGTGCAGTCCTCTGATTCCTGCCTCCACCAGCCTCCGCTGACTGGGGCTCAGGAGTTGGACCGACTCCAACCGTCTTAAGAGTCGGCATGTGACAAACACACGGCACAAAGGAAACCTTCTTTCCCCCGACACGCACACATGTCACCAACGTCTCGAAATAACCTCACTCCTACAATAACCCGATTCTAAGTTTTAATTCACTTCAGTTCAATGAAGGCCAACAACAGGCAAAATGAATTAAGAGCCAGGAACATATAAATCACAAGATGCTGCAACGTTATTGAAACAACCATCTCGTTCTCTCTCTCTCTCTCCCTCTCTCTGCATACTCTTTTCTACTCCTCCCTCCCTCCCAGCCTCCCTCCCTCGCCCTCCCTCCCTCCTCCCCCTCCCTCCTCCCTCCCTCCAGCTGTCTTACCGAGTAGTGTCTTTTGCGGGTCTTGTCCACACATTTGCCCTGGAGACAGATGCGTCCCTTGCCACACGGCGTGCCCTCCACGGCGGGCAGCTTCTTGGTGAGGCACACCATCTGACCCTGACGGATCACCGCGCACCACAGGCGGGCGCACACGTCCATGCCCGGGCACACCGTGTACTCGGGCCCGAACGCCAGGCGGCACTGGCGAACCGCGTCGTAGCTCTGCCCGGGCAACTCCTCTGGGCCCAGGAGGGGCTGGCGAGGGGGGTCCAGGAGACACTCAGCTGTGGGTGGTGGGGAGAAGGAGGGAGGGGGAGAGGGGGGGGGAGCAGGGTCGAGAGGGGGAGAGGAAGAAGGAAGAAAAGGGGAGGAAGAAAAAAAAAAAGGGAGCGTAGAAGGGTTTATAGGCAGCAGAAAACGGGGGAGTCAGGGAGAGGTGAAACGAGGGAGGAAGGAAGAATAAATGAAGAAAGGAGGGTAAAGGGGGAGGCGGGAATGGATAATATAGGCCGGTCACAGGAAGGAGAGAGAAGGAGAGAGAGAGAGAGAGAGAGAGAGAGATAGGGGAGAGGGTAGGGGAAGAGGAAGAGATAGAGAAGGGAACAGAGTTTACTTGAGTGCATTGCTCCCCATTGCCGTCTGTACATGGTGTCAAATGCCAAAGGCTGTTTGGCTGTCTGGTTTATGAGACACGTCTCCTTGACAGACTGCAAATCATTACAATCTGTCACTCAATATGTGTGAGCAAAAACAGCAGAGCTGGCACAGGAACCGTGCCAGTTGCCTTGGGGAGATAGATTAAAGATCTGTTAGGTTAAAGCCAATATAATGTCAACCCTTTTACATTTCAATGACAGCCAACAGTACAACGGATATTGTTTCGATGCTAGGTGGATATTGTTTCGACGTCAACCCCAACAAACCAGAATAATGAATATAATCTCCTTCCAAAGCGATGTGACTTAACGACGTGACTGAACAAAGGGCATCCGTGGACAG
>NC_139665.1:10919588-10964588 GCF_951799395.1 Argentina silus
CAGATATGTGAGAGGGTGAGCAAGAGAAGGAAAGAGAGAGAGAGAGAGAGAGGGAAAGAGAAATAAATGATGGAACCAGACACCGGGGGAAAGTGATGGGAGTTTCGAGGAAATGAAAGGAGTTGAGGAAAGAATGGAGAGAACGGGAGTTATGGAAATATTGGGAGAAATAATATGAGTGCAGGTGGTGAGGTATTTAGGTCAGGACACCATCAGAAGAGCAGACAGTGTGTGTGTGTGTGTGTGTGTGTGTGTGTGTGTGTGTGTGCCTGCGTGCGTGCATGCGTGTGTGCGTGCGTGTGTGTGTGTGTCAGCCAAGGGAGCATACCCTGGCTGTGTTAGAAAAACACTGCCACTCTGAGTAAAGCACAGTGTCAATCAGACAGACTCAACACAACAATCTGTCAATCAAAAGATCGGAGGGTCCAGATCTCTGTCAATGACAGGCTCACAGTTACATGAGTGGCAGGTCATCAACGAAGTAATCCGTACACACACACACACACATACACACACACACACACACACCGACACAATTTTCTTCTGTGAATCATCCGTCATTCAACAATCGCTTAGCTTTGGCACCCTGCCCAACAGCCTATCACACTGCCTAACACTGTACCCAACAGCCTATCACACTGCCTAACACTGTACCCAACAGCCTATCACACTGCCTAACACTGTACCCAACAGCCTATCACACTGCCTAACACTGTACCCAACAGCCAATCACACTGCCTAACACTGTACCCAACAGCCTATCACACTGCCTAACACTGTACCCAACAGCCTATCACACTGCCTAACACTGTACCCAACAGCCTATCACACTGCCTAACACTGTACCCAACAGCCTATCCCACTGCCTAACACTGTACCCAACAGCCTATCACACTGCCTAACACTGTACCCAACAGCCAATCACACTGCCTAACACTGTACCCAACAGCCAATCACAGGGGCCAATAACTTCCATCGTCCTCAGTGACCTGCCAGGCCACGAGTTCAGCCACCAGCCTGATCAGCCACCCGTGATTGCAGAGACTCTCAGAGCAGCCGGTCAAATCGATTGGATGTCATACGGCCTCTTCCAATCACAGAGGCGGGCGTTCCACAGCAGTAGCACGAGTAGCGATTGATTGCTGTTGACATGGTAACGTGCCCTGCAGTGGTTTCACCAGAGACGGTAGAGGAAGAGCATCGAGAGAGCCTAGTCAGGTGACAGACAGGTCACGTGTCATTAGTACAGGACATGTTATTACAGGACATGTCATTATTACTAACCCACATCATCTCCTTTTCCTCCATTGACACAAAACACATCTGTCCACGTCAGAAATGCAAGTAACAGTCAATCACATTGGCGGATACAGAGATCTCACAACGGGTACATAGTGTATCCCACGCTGTTGCTAGGCTGCTCAGGCATGGAACGAGCTTTTCCTGACCAATCACGTGTGTCAAACGATCGGCCCAGTGTCGGATCTGAAAGAGTCATGCAGGCTGTCTACTTCCTAGTCTATAGGATCATATAGAGGATGTGTGAAATACTGTGGTCTCTTATAACAAACAGAAGAGGCTCGCCATGAGAGGTGAGAAAACCCCACACACACAGACACACACAGACACACACACACACACACACACACACACACACAGTAAACACACACTCACTCACACAGCTCTGTAACTCTAAGTCTTGTTTTATGGAGATAAATGATACAAACTTTCTTCGCTCTGTTTTCTCTCTCGCTCTCTCTCTCTCTCTCTCTCTCTCTCTCTCTCTCTCTGTCTCTCTCTCTCTCTCTCTCTTTCTCACTCTCTCTCTCTTTCTCACTCTCTCTCTCACTCACTGTTCTGTTAGTGGAGAACTCTTCTCCTCACAGTAAGGCATTGTGTACTGTCCCAGCCCCTGCCGAGAGCAGTCATGCGTCTGGCCAGTCTGTGACGTAACACATACAATAACCACACACACATACACATACACATACACACAGATACAGACACACACACACACACACACACACACACACACACACACACACACACACACATACACACTACACTCCCCAGCAGTCTCCTCAATGTGGTTGTTGTTCAGTTCTGGTGTGGTATGCACAAGACCCAGTGACACTGGCACACGGGTCATCTCACTCGGGATCCGGCCCAGGGGGGGGGGTCGGCACCGGGGTAATTGGATCCAACAACGAAAGACCGAGTTTCCTGAAACTCTCTGTATTCCCCCTCTTCATTCGCCAACAATGATTGGGTCTGTATATGATTGACAACTGTTGTTATTGATGATGGATTTATACATGTGTATATTTATATAACGCTCAAACCTCAAACCGTCCACCAGTCCCGCCCATCCATCCACAGCTGATGTCTAGCTACGGACTAATAGCCCTGACACACTATAGCTTGCCATGGAGTCAAAGGTCAAACCCGAGGGGTAAGGGGTTTGGTGCGTCACGAAAGCTTTCACATTCTTACAAGCCATTAGCCACGACGTCCCCTGCCAGCTGTGTGGGTGGGTTAAAGTACTATGTTATGGCCTGTCAGGTGGCACGGGTGGTGCCAGTGCCAGGTATCTGTGTCTGTAGTCCGTGCCCGCACTGCCAACCCTCCTCACCTCAACCCCCTACAGGTTGGCATGGAAGAGTCAACAGATCCAAGCAGTGCCTCATCCATGCAGGTGTGGCAGGAGTTGGACCAAAAGGCCCAGAGCATGGTTGGCACACACAGAGGCTCTGCCAACCTCCTGCCAACCCCAGGTATGCACAAGCGGCACTGCCAATAGGGGCACCCTTGGTGTGGATGCCAACTCAGTGCTGCAAGCCAAAATAAGTTACCCGTGTATTACTCTGGTATTGGTTCCCTCTCCAACAGACAAGACCTCGCATGACTTCCACACACCGCAATCCAAGGCAGGATATCTGACACCTCAACCACAGCCAACCACACCAGAGTCGTGAAAAATGCTCCAGGGCTTTGTTGCTGGGACTGTGGCTTTAAATGAGTGTGGAGGGGGGTGGGGGGGCTTTATAAATGAGTGTGGTCTAGGTAAACTATGGCTTCTCACGGGGTGGATATATTTGTTTTTCTGACAGTTTCAGCCCAGCTGACAGAAGCTGGAAAGGTGACCTGGGGAAAAAAAATGCTGGAGGGGAGGGAGAAGGAAAAAAGGAGCTGGGCTGGAAGAAGAAGCCTGGCTTGCTGCGGTTTTTTGGTTGGGAAAATCTGAAAAACTGAAGTCTAACCAGCAGCTGATTTTGAACTACATCCTGCGACCCTGGGAAGAATGTGCGTGCGCTGCGGGCGCGAGAGAGATCACACAGGCTTGAGACATGCTTGTCAGGGGACTGGGAGGGAGAGATGGAGACAGTGGAGGCTGCCTACAAAAACACATGCAGAGGAAACACCGTTTGTTATGGTTGTAAGAGGCACACGAGTGCGCAAGTGCGCGCGGATGCAAGCACGAGCGCGCGCGCGCGCGTGCACACACACACACACACACACACACACACACACACACACACACACACACACACACACACACACCACACAAACACAGAGAGAGAGAGAGAGAAAGAGCAGTAGAGAGCTACGTGCTGTATGCCTACAATAGCCTATATGAACAGATTGAATTATATAAGTAAGAAACGATTTTTGCGTCGAAACTAGGCTGACACATGCACAGCCAAAATAAGAACAAACACTGACGTCATGCTCGGCGTAACACCACAATGCAACGCGCTCTCCTCCCGGTGGGTAAGAATCAACGGACCTGGCGCCCAGTGGGTGTGTGTGTGTGTGTCAGGTGGAATAGGGGGTGCCGCGCTCTGGTGATTTGTTTGTTTACCTGCCTGGTGAAGAGGATGGCAGCGTCGTAGTGGTGCTGGTGGTCATCATCCAGCGGATTCTGTTGGTTTTGCCACTTGCAAAAGCTCTTGAGCGTGGCGGCCGCGTTCTTGGACACCTCAAGCCCCTTTTCCTTCTCTGTCACCGTAGCCACTTTCACCACCGAGAGCCGGATGGGATTCTCGATGCTGGCGTGCCCGTACAGCTTGGAGGCGATGGTGGCCAGTGTGAGCAGGTAGTGGTGAAGGTCCTTGCCATATTTTTTGGACATGGACTCGTCAGCGACGAGGAGAAGCTCCACGTGCCTGGCGCGGGATACCGACCTCTTGCGCCGCTTACCCGAGTTCGGAGACATGGGTTTGGAGAACCGTGTCCACCACCTCCTGCCGTGCGCTGTGTCGTGTTCCCCGTCGTGGAGGGCGAGGCCGTGGCGGTCGCGTTTCCCTTTCCCCCGGCCCTTACGCCGGCGTTTTCCCGAAGCATCCCTGCGTCCGAGTCCCTCCCGCGTCCCGCAGCTTTCACGCACGGGCATGGCCTCGAAGCTGAACCTCTCCCGCGTGAAGTAGTGGAGCCCACGGTCCGTGTCCTTCTCCTCCAGCGCACGCACGTCGTTCTCATGTCCTTTCGCACTGATGAGCGGTGTGATGGTGTAGCGTGCATGTTTCACCGCAAAAAAGCCCTCTAGACCCCCGCCACAGAGGCTGAAAACGGCCAGGGATTCAGGGTTGGAGTCCACAGTTCCACGGTAGACACACTCCCGGTGCAGAGGCACAGCGTCCTCTCCCGTCCCCATCAGTGCCATCACATATTTCGGACTGAAGTGATGTGACAAAATGGACTCATCCCTCTCCATATCTAACTGAAACCTTCTTCCATCCATATACAGGAGGTACCCAACTTTCCCACCCCCATGATAAATCCGGTCGACGGTTCGCACAACTCCGTCTTTCCGTCGAGCAGGTGTGAGAAGCGAGTCGTTTGCAGGTGGAGTGAAATCCCTGAAAGTGGTGAGACCGGTGGCGAGTGCAGCATAGCCCAAATGCAACTCCACAACGCACAGCAAAAGAATCCGAAATCCCACCATGCCCCCAGCTAAAGCACAAAAGAACCGGGCCATGATCTTTATCCCGAAAGAAGTTGTGCCCTGCAAAACATTTATATTCCGACTATAACAATCATGGAAATGAAGAACGAGTAGGGTAAACAACTTTCAGAGCAGGTCCTGTTTGAAAGCGCATCGTCTTGGTATCCAGATTTCCCAAGTAAATGCTGGAAAAATAAAATCATCAAGGAGATGGAAGAAAAGAGAGCGAGAGGAGCAGAGTGGAACATTAGAGGTTTGAGGACAGAGCTGAACTTGGAGAACAAAACCCAAAGTTTCCTCTTAATAGAGCCAGTGAGAAGAAAGTCCTGCCCCTTTGCGCTCACTCGCCACTCCAACCCCCTCTCCCCTCTCTCTCTCTCTCTCTCTTTCTCTCTCTCTTTCTTTCTCGGTCTCGTGTCTGCCGAAATCAAAACAAAGTCAAGTCAAGTGCTGGAGGCTTCCGAGTCTGCCGCCCCACTCATCTGTACCTTTTCGGTCCCATCCCGGCGCCCAGACGCAAACAAGGGATTACAGAGAAACTGTGCTGTGTGTCCCAACAATGCATTTTCGTGGAATTGTACCCACTTCAGCTTGCTCACTAGTTGGACAGCACGTGAGAGACAGCCAGTATCTGCGCGCGAATGTAACCTACATAGGAATTAGGGGGGATGAAATTGAAAAAGGTCATCCCTCAAAATGTTTTTTTTTTTTTGAAACAGATATGCAATCTTTTTTTAGCGGGTTAGAGATGTGGAAAAAACAGATAGGCGTGCTGTTATTTACATGCGCTCTATATGGACACCCATAGCCTGTGTATAGACCCCTGCGGGGACTCACTGTACAGAATAACGTCTATTGAGAGCTCAGGGTATTCACTACTGTGGGTCATTTCACTCAACCGTGACATCATCGCCACTAGCAGCCACCAACGTCAACAATAACAACAACCAATCACCACCACTCACACATACGTTGGAGTAACACGCTTTATCTTCACATTGAAACGGTTTTGTTAAAGACATGTCCGTTATTTTTACACTTTGCAGGGGCTCTTTTAATTATTGAAGGCAAAACTCTAACAGTGCGCCTGAAAGTGTCTGACTCGTGTGAGTTCGACAACTGTAGAGAAATAGATAATTTATGGCCATTCCAGAATAGAACTCTCACAGCTCAACTGTCTCTGGGAGAAGTCTGAGAGCCAGCGAGCAAAAGAGAGAAAGATGGGTGGGTGGGTGGTGGTGGTGGTGGGGGCTGGGTTATGACTGCCAGGAGAATGTCTCTTGGTAATTTATTGTGTCTTCAGGGAAGTATGTGTGTGTCTGTGCCAGGGGGTGTGATGCCTGTGTTTTTCAGAACTGAAGCATACAAACCAGTGTCAGGCCAAACTCTCTGTGAGGCAGCCAGCTGGGTGTTAATGCAGTAGTGACTCCTCATGCATCTCCGAAGCAGTGTTTGTGTTTGTTTACTGATGCTTAGTCACTGAACAGCCTTTCCCATAGGACCAATCAAAACACGGAATCAGTGACAAACAGGAGAGAGAGAGAGAGAGACAGACAGACCTAGACCTACCAAACACATATATTTGAAGAGTATGATAGAGAGATATGTGTCTGGGTTTTGAGTGTGATGAAGAATGTGTCAGTTTGTATGGTGAGAGCCTTTCCACCCCCTCTGAAATCCTGAGATACCCAATGTACTGTGTAGGCTACTAATCCACTAATACGTGACAGTGTGGCGTACTACACATTGAGAGAGTGGGTGTGAGGGGGGACTGCAAAACAGAACACCATGTGCAGCCAGCGTAAGCCCCCCCCCCTCTCCACGCCCCATCATGGTATGATCCACACACCAAATGTCACCCATATCGGGAATATATGGGAAAGTCCATTCCGAGAGCACACACCTAACTACTGCCCGAGCCCCCCCCCCCCCCCCAGTTAAAAACAAATGTTTCAACCGCATGTTAAAAGGTTATTATTATATTTTAATTGCAATTCAATATTGGAATTGAAAGAGTTGATCTCAGTTCTATCCTCCACTGCCAAGTGGTGTCAAACCAAGCAACCATTTTGCATAACCACTGTGACAGCATCCGTACACACACACACATTTCAGTGTTGTGAAGGGGTGACCGCACAGGAGTGTATCCAGTGTCTTGGCCCAGCTATGTCCAAAACACCTATGTTACGTAACAGAGGCACCCGTACCATTCCTCTCTCTCTCTCTCTCTCTCTCTCTCTCTCTCTCTCACCTAGTTGCCAGTATTGCGCTGTGTAAGAGACAACATGGGGGGGGGGGGGGGGGGGGGGGGGCTGACCCTGGCCAAGGGGATGTTTGTTCAGGACACTGCAATGTGAGATGAGCCTGGGGGGTGTGGGTGAGGAGAGAGGCTGATATTGGGTTAAGTCTAGTGTGTATACATGGTGATGAGAGGAGAGAGTCACCCTATAAGACGGTGTGTGTGTGTGTGTGTGTGTGTGTGTGTGTGTGTGTATGGGTGGGTGGAGGGGGAACAGAATGATGGTTCGGGAGGTGTGGGGGATAAAGGCTTGAGAGATGGTGTACAGTTCGCTCGAGCTCACCGAAACGGGATACTTTCGGTGGCGCGGCGACTCCACAATATCATTCTGTGGTAACTCTCTTTCCCCTCTCTCCACCACACACAGCCAATGGATCATTTAGAATAATCTAATATAATCTTCTGCAAGAGAGATGTGTGCCAGAGAGACCCATATGGGCACCACCGCCCCCTCATCTGAATACACACACACACACGTGCACAAACACCCCCCCGCCCCACCCCCCCCCCTACACACACACACATATTTAGTACACTATACAATCGTGCAGTAACAGATCACACGTGCACAGTCGCATAGTAAGTAATGCGTGCAGCCAAAACAATGTGTGCATGCGCACGCCTGCGTGCAGAGCCACGTGCAGGATCAACCCACTTCCATTCTCGCTGAGGGAATCCAATACAGCTAATAGACACCGGAGCCTTTTACATAACCACAGGGCTAAGGGATGGTGCCAGTATTCCCCCCAGCATGTCTCCTCATCTCTATGACTCCCATTTCTCCACACACATACACACACACACACACACACACATACACACACATATACACACAAACACACACACACACACATAAACACATATACACACACACACACACACATAAACACATAAACACATATACACACACACAGACACAGACACACACACACACAACCTCCCTCTCCCTCCCTGACGCATAATAAACCACTTATACATGCAGCGCTAAAAAAATACTTCAGATAAAAAAACTATCCAAATCATGTTCCCGATCATCACAACATTGTTTCTGCGGATGGATGATGAGTTGGCTTTTTATCCCTAACTCTTAACGAGCTCCTCCCTCCCATCCCTCTAGAGCAGTGGTGTGTCTGTTTTCAGCAGAACTCTCACTCCCTCTGTCATCTGTTGCCGTGGCGCCCCAGGGGGAGGTGACAAGACGTCCTGGGTGTCCACTGGGGGTCACAAAGGTAACCTACCAACCTACCCACAATACGCCACTGGAACGGGACTCTCTGTGGAAGAACACAGGCTTATTTTTCACCACATGCATGCACGTGCCTGCACGCACGCACGCACACATACACACACACACACACACACACACACACACACACACACACACACACACACAGACACACATGCATGGACAAGTACATTACCATACATACATGTACAGACACAGATCATTTAATTCAAATTTTTTATGAGAAAGTATAAAAGATAAATTTACCACACATTTTCTTCTCCAATTAAGTAGCATTTGATTCGTCTTTAAGTTATCCCTAGTCTCTAAATGAGTTACGTTTTGACTTAAGAGACCTAATTGAGAAATGGTTACCAGAACCAAATGCTAGTTCATCAGAAAATAACACATACAAGAAACGATTGTACGCCTGTGTTGCAAAATGCTTACATTAGCTACTTGATAGGGAAACATTTATGGGGATTTTTGTCTTGAACCTGAAGTAAGTTCACAGACTATTTACAGACTATTTGGACCAAACCACCTCGACTCCCTCATTGGCTCTTATGGTGTAAACAGGTTTGGCAGTAAACTAGGAGCTACACATGACATTTTCACTGTACTACAGCATATAATGGCCTTGAAAAACCTGCAGGGATTGTGGAGCGATAGTGTTTAAAAGTAAAAACACCATAATAACACCAATGTTTCGATAGGTTACGATATTGGCATATCGATTTCTCCTGGCCGGTAAGGCCACTCTGCTGTCAAATTGTAGCTGGTTACAGAAGGTACGCAAATCCAAACTATCCGTAGAAAATATTTATTATTACACGTTAACTTGACATTTATTATTACCTATTCACCTCACAAGGCAAAAAACTGTCCTCAAAATGTGACAGAGAAGACCGCACGTTTGATGGCCTTAAACTAAGGATTGTGTCATCTAATTATACCACAAACCATACAGTCATAACTTAAGCCACCATTTTAGCTCAAGAACTAGTGACAAAATTCCTGTCGTATCCCTTTTAGTACACACTGTATAACATGATATGACAAAAACAGTGATAACCAGCTCTTCTACCTTGTTGAAGCTACTGCTTCACTACATTTACAAAATGTAAACGGCAAAGAGGAGAAAATGGCCTCTACGTCATACAAAATAAACACATTTTTCTCAACAAGTCCCGGTGGCCAAGTCCCATTGACACTATGGGGAGGCCAGCACATAACACATAACCTCTGAACTCCATGGAAACAACCCTTGACCCCAGATTCTGATCCATCACTGCATCTGATTGGTGGGCCATGAGGGCCATAAGACTGTATCATTGTCTAAACTCCAAGAGCAACGGTGTCGAACTTGTGTTGGTCGCTGAGCGCATTGAACCAAATGCAACCTTATCAGGGTAAAAAAAAAGAAAACGAAAAAAATGAATAATTTGTAAAACTAAATGAATGCCCACAGAGCTCAATATTACAGTGTGACAGTAGCCTCGTAGCTTTCTCCAGCAAATCACCCGCGGACCACCCATGGTCCGGTTCCTATCTTTTGACACCCCTGTCCTAGAGCATGCCTGTGTTTGGCTCCTTTGGTTTCTCCGTCATTGTAGCCAAACTGTGGTCAAAGTTGAGCGGTGCGCCGTTTGACCTGTGCATCTGTGCCAGACGGGAGTTCTCGGCTGGACGACACAACAAGCGAACGCGCTATAGGGGTCAACAGAGAAAGGTAAAGGTCATCAGGGTCACATACACACAGCACACTTTCCAACACACACTGAACATTCATAGAAGAAAGGAAACAATGATGACAAAGGGATAGGTGGTGTGTGGTTCTGGTACTGACCTGACCCAGGCTGCCAGGGGTGGTGGCCACGGTGTAGATGGCCCACAGGGGGAGCAGGGAGACGGAGGAGAAGGTGAGGAGCCAGCCCAGGACTGTGGCCCAAAAAGGAGCCACCAGCCCCTTCCCCAGGCTCAGAGGGGTCCAGCACACCAGGGAGAACACAAATGTCCCCTGGGGAACACACACACACATACACACACAGATGCGCACACACACACACACACACACACACACACACACACACACACACACACACACACACACACACACACAGATGCACACACACACACAGACGCGCACACACACAGACGCGCACACACACACACACACACACACAGACGCGCACACACACACACACACAGACGCGCACACACACACACACACACACACACACACACACACACACACACAGACGCACACACACACACACACACACACACAGACGCGCACACACACACACACACACACACACACACACACACACAATGTTGGTTGGCTGTCCCAACCGGATCCATAATAGATACTGTGTCTGTTTTTCCGCTAAAGATTAATTCAGTATTCACTCAGTGTGTACAGCGGATAGGCGACTATTACACAAGGCAAGGCAGGCTTATCATCTCGACAAGCAAACATTTAGGCTTTAAACAAGGAAATAAACACAAACAGAGGTCGCTGATTAAAGACGTCATTGTAAAGATGATCAGATTCAGATAAGAGATTCACAGATACAGTACCAGTCAAAAGTTTGGACACACCTTGCCAAGAGCGTGCAAAGCTGTCTTCAAAGCAAAAGGTGGCTACTTTGAAGAATCTAAAATATAAAACATATTCTGGTTTGTTTAACACGTTTTTGTTTACTACATAATTCCATATGTGTTCATTCATAGTTTTGATGTCTTCAATATTAATCTACAATGTAGAAAATAATAAAAAATAAAGAAAAACCATTGAATGAGAAGGTGTGTCCAAACTGTAGAAAAATAAAAAAAGAGGGGCAGGGATGTCCACAGAGGGACTCTCACCACACACAGGGGTCAGGGGGGTCAAAGGTCAGGGGGGGTTACTCACTGTGCACACCGCTGGGGTCAGGTAGCGCCAGCACACTTTAAAGAAGGGCAGCGGGCTGTAGCCAATCATGTCCTTGATGTTGTCATTGAACCGGTCTGGACCTAAAGACCGAGAGAAACCCAGATGGGGGATGGGGGGGGGTCACTTGTGGTTCTGTGGTCTGGGAAAGGTTCTGATGACCGCACCACGGAGGTCGGAGCACGGTTCTGACATCTAACGACCACACACTGAGGACTACAGGTCTAGGACCAGAGCTCCACCCTTTAAGACCACGAGGCCAATGACCAAGAAACAACCTGCGTCAGAGAGACCACCTTTAAATCCCGCGGTCATAAAGAACACAGAGGATCCATCGGAGACCTGACCGCTGTCGAAATGACCATTTCCACAGCTCTCCACAGGACTGCTCAGTGAGTAATAAAGCTCAGCCTCCTCGTCTCACAGGACCCATTTAACACACATGCGCACACACACACACACACACACACACACACACACACACACACACACAGACGCGCACGCGCACGCACACACACACACACACACACACACACACACACACACACACACACACACACACACACGCACACTCCAGCAAACCTGATTGGTATTTTATGTGCCTATCTATCTATGTGTTTTTCTATCAGCCAGGGCCGTTATCCTAAACCAAGAATAAGATCCAACTTTCTCAGCTTACCAAGACGAATACAAACGAATGAAAACAATCCCTACTCTACAGCTCCACTGTATCAGACACAGTCATGCGGTAGATTTACCTCCCTACCGAGGCTGAGGCGGCTACTGTACCGCGGGCTCCCCACAGCCCCTGGCTGAGACTGAGTGGCGACGCAGCAGTGGGCAGATTTAGGGGCCCCGAGGAGGACAGGGGCCTCGTAAAAAAAAAAAAAAAAAGGTCTGGCTCTGTCTCCACCGCATACTGTATATCTCACACACTGCAAGACGTGGAAGGAACTACAGTCGGATTAATTTACTGACCTGGACTGGAATGTGGCATGTAGGTAAGGGAGGGAGGGAGGGAGGGAGAGAGAGAGGGAGGGAGGGAGGGGGGGGGGGGGTAGAAGCTGAGGGAGCAAGGGAGGGAGAGACGGGGAGAGACGGGGAGAGAAGGAACAGAAAACGGAGGTGTGGAGAAGTCCGGGGAGAGAATGCAGAGGGGTTTCTCACCGTAGACCCAGCCCACCGCCACGGACTGGAAGATGGACAGGAGCAGCAGACTGGCTCCGCTGCACGAGTAGTGGTCGTAGATCTGGAACACATACAGACCACCCTGCAGAGACACACACACACACACACACACACACACACACACACACACAGACACACACACACACGCACACACACACACACACACACACACACACACACACACACACACACAGACACACACACACACACACACACACACACACACATTCCATCATAGATTTAGATCACATAGAGACTAGAAGGAGAGTCAGAGAGAGAGAGAGAGAGAGAGAGAGAGAGAGAGAGAGAGAGAGAGAGAGAGAGGGAGAGAGAGAAGACAGTTGCAGCATGTCTAGTAAAGCGGTCAGGTCTCCTATGGATCCTCTGTGGTCTAGTTGAGGCAGAAGGACAAACGGGCAGTTAAAGTGCCCCCGCGTAGGTAATGGGACAGTCAAGCATTTGCCTTGAAGTAGAGATTCTCAGCTTTTATTTGAAGGTATTTGTCTATATATTGAATTCACCATTCAGAAATTACAACACTTTTTATGCATTGTCCCCACTATTTCAGGGTACCCAAAAGTGATGGGACAACTGGCTTGACAGGTGTATCTACAAAGCCTGCAGAGGTCTGGAAAAAGGTCTTGTGGACAGGTAAGATGAATATGATCATGTACCAGAGTGATTGCAAGTGGAACGTTTGGAGAAAAAAGGATTTGCCCAAGATTTACAGCACACCACCTCATCTGTGAAAGATGGTGGAGGGGGTGTTATGGTTTGGGCATGTATAGCTGCTACTAGAACTGGCTAACTTGTCTTTGTAACCCTAACCCTAACCCTTTGTCTCTGCTCGAGTACAAGCAAATGGCTCCAAATTCATTGGATGGCGCTGCATCATACCGAAAGACAATGACCCAAAACATTAGATTAGATTAGATTAGATTAGATTCAACATTATTGTCATTGTGCAGAGTACAAGTACAGAGACAACGAAATGCAGTTAGCGTCTAACCAGAAGTGCAAAATAGCAGAAAGTGCAATGAACAGTATCTACAGGTAGTGCAATATATGAGCAGTAAGTAGTGCAGTATAATATAAGTAGTGCAGTGTAAGCAGTATATGAGTAGCAGTAGCATTATAAGCAGAACATACTGCCATAGCAACTAGGGAGTTTTTCACTTTCCATAAAATGGAAATGTCTTGACTGGCCTGAACATGCATTTCATTTCCTGATGATAAGATTTTATTAAAAAGGCCTAAAAACAAACAACTGAAGATAGCTGCAGTACAGGCCTGGCAGAGCATCACCAGAGAAGATACCCAGCATCTGGTGCAGTCAATGGGTCACAGACTTCAGGCAGTTATTGCATGCAAAGGATTCTCCACCAAATACTAAACATGAGTGCTTAATTTGGACACTCTATTAATCTGTCCCATTTCATATGGTGCCCTAAAATAGGGTGACTATGTATACAAAGTGTTGTCATTTCTAAATAGTGGAACCAATATTTTCACAAGTACCATCAAATAAAAGCTGAGAATCTCTACTTTAACCTCATGGTAATTGTTTGATTATATTCCAAAACCATTGGAGTATAGAGGAAAAAGAAGAAAAGAAAATGCTTCACTGTCTCATAACTTACGCAGGGCACTGTATCTAAACAGACAGACAGACAGACAGACAGACAGACAGACAGACAGAGTCACTCACCCGGGTGACCATCACCAGGCTCATCAGGAAACAGACCACACACAACAACAGCAGCAGCAGCTTTCTTCGCTGACCCTGCCTGATAACCGTAGGGTAGAGGTCAGTCAGCGAGGTCATCAGAGCCTCTAGACTCACAAACTGGAGAGAGAGAGAGAGAGAGAGAGAGAGAGAGAGAGAGAGAGGGGGGGTGTTATTATAATGTACTGCAAGTTTGTTACACACGTGTGTGTGTGTGTGTGTGTGTGTGTGTCTGTTTGTGTGCGAGTGTCACATACCTGGGTGTCCAGCCCAAGCATGATGATCATGAGGAAGAAGCACACAGCCCACAGCTGAGGCAGAGGCATCATGGTTACAGCCCGAGGGTAAGCTATGAAGGCCAACCCTGGGCCTGGAGAGAGACACACACACAGATAAACACACACATTTAAGAGTCAGGCACACATACTACACACATCTATACAACGCACACACGCACATATAAGCACACACACACACACACACACACACACACACACACACACACACACACACACACACACACACACACACACACACACACACACACACTGTTTACCTGACTGGACTACATCTGCAATGTCCACGCCCTGCTCCTGAGCCATGAAGCCCAGGACTGAGAAGATGGCAAAGCCTGCCAGGAAGCTGGTGCCACTGTTCAAGAGGCACAGCATGTAACAGTCCCTAAGAACCACACAGACAACCCATTCATCAGTCAGGGAATCAAATAACAGAGAATCAGCCATGGACTCAATACTGAGGGAATCAAAAATCAAGCAAGAAGTGAACTAATCAGTCAAATGAATGAATGAATCAGTAATTGAAAGGATAAGTCAGCCAGTTGAATAAAGCTGTCTACATGGTAACTGATCAACTCATTCATCAACAAAAAAAAAGAAGAAGAAAAGCATTCAGTGATCATTCAATCAATGGATACATAAATCAACAGTAAAATCAATCAATCTATCAATCAATCCAAGAGATACATTAGCCCTTAGTCAATTGAGATCAAGGTTGGATTATGGGATTTACTTCAAGGTGGGGGTGCAGTCTTGTCTTATATTCTCTGCCATTCCATACATTCTTCACGTAAACCATCTGGGGACTAGAGGGTTCAGGTAACACCTCGTACGGTTAACTTTCGCCAACCTCAACCTCTATGGATACCGAAAGAGGATAAAATGTGCTGTGTTTACTTCGTAAACAGCCTCTTGGTATTTATGGGACAGACGCAACATTCGAAACCCTGGTCTCACATATGGTAGACATTAGCAAATCCACTGAACTTAAAGCCTAGACATTTGGTCCGAGAGCTGACGCATGTCTTTCTCAGGCAAGGTTACTCAAGGTTACGCAAGTGTGGTTCCAAACCACCTCCGCTACATTTACGTGAGCTAAGTTTGTGTGTATTCGGTTCCTTCTACCATGTGTCTGTGTGTGAGCGGTTGAGTCTATGAGTCTCACTGTGTGTGTGTGTGTGTGTGTGCGTGCGTGCGTGCGTGCGTGCGTGTGTGCGTGCGTGTGTGTGAACGGCACTCAAGTCTCACTTATGACAATCGTTGTTGTATTTGTTGTAGCTGCCCAGAGCGGTGAGACTCCCCAGGCAGATGCCGTAGGAGAAGAAGATCTGAGTCCCAGCATCCATCCAAACCTAGAGGAACAATACAAATGGATGAGTAACTATCTGTCCTTCATAGCAGTTTCAATTGTCTCTCCATAGCTATATCAGGGAATTAACCAGTCAAGGCGTTTTTACAACATTTCACATAGTGGAGTTCAAGGGATCCAGCACCAGTCACTAAACTGATATTCGGGTTTGAGCTCTGCTTTTACTGAACTGACACTTCCCGGACCCAGAGACGACCCCTAGGTCTGTGTTCATCTACAGTACCAGTCAAAAGTTTGGACACACCTTGACAAGAGCGTGCAAAGCTGTCATCAAAGCAAAAGGTGGCTACTTTGAAGAATCTAAAACATAAAACATATTCTGGTTTGTTGAACACGTTTTTGTTTACTACATCATTCCATATGTGTTCCTTCATAGTTTTGATGTCTTCAATATTAATCTACAATGTAGAAACTAATAAAAATAAAGAAAAACCATTGAATGAGAAGGTGTGTCCAAACTTTTGACTGGTACTATACGTCCAGGAAACCACCCCACAATGTGTAGTGTTGTTCAAATGAATCATTCCATGTGGCAGAGAATGTACTAGCTCAGTGACCTCAATCCTCCTGGTCCTGGAGAACTGTAGGGTGGCTCTCCAGGACTAAGAGTGAGGATCACCGTACTAGACAACACATTTGTAACTGCATTTCGTTGTCTCTGTACTTGTACTCTGCACAATGACAATAAAGTTGAATCTAATCTAATCTGAATATTCGGTAACGTCGCGTACCCCTCTGAAAAGGCGTGGGGGGTCTACGTGGGGTGAGGATGGGTACCTGTGGGTCTGCCAGGCGAGTGTGGTTGGGTTTGAGGTAGTAGATGATCCCCTGGGCAGCGCCAGGCAGAGTGACGCCGCGCACCAGCAGGATGACGAGCATCACGTAAGGGAAGGTTGCCGTGAGGTAAACCACCTGGGTGGAAGGAGACAGTATTATGACCCCCCCCAAATCCTCCGTTCTAAAACACACCTGGTTTCCCTCTCATTACATTTTCGTGGTCCTCTGTGGCTCAGTTGGTAGAGCATGGCGCTAACAACGCTTAGGTTGTGGGTTTGATTCCTGCTGGGACCATATATACTGAAATGTATGCACTCGTATGCACATGTATGTAAGTTGCTTTGGATAAAAGCGTCAGCTAAATGACATATATAATTATTCTTTCAGGGTTCTGGTTAAATACATCATGTACAATAGAAAAGAGCATTGTATATAGGATTAGGTCAGGACAAGTGTTGTGATTGGTCAAGCTTTGTTTGGACTGTCATATTGTTAAAGTCTATATAAGTTCCAGATCCAAGCCTCTGAATGAGCAATACATCTGGAATTAGGGTTAGGGGCTCTGCGAGGGCTGGTTTGGATGGTGTATGTGTGTGTGTGTGTGTGTGTGTGTGTGTGTGTGTGTGTGTGTGTGTGTGTGTGTGTGTGTGTGTGTGTATGCTCACCTTGCCAGTGGATTTGACACCCTTCCACACACAGAAGTAGCAGACGACCCAGACAAGCAACAGACACAGTGCCAGCCTCCAGCTAATTGGACCCAGTTCCTCTACCCCACCAGACAGCTGCAAGACCTCCCGCCTGGAGAAACCAAAACACACACACGCACACACACACACACACACACACACACACACACACACACCGCAAACAAACGCTTGTTAACACACCATTGTTAACACACCATTGTTAACACCTCACACCTCCCAATACCAGCCCACAGATGCAATGTAATGCCTCTGTCCCCCTTCCTTTATGATGTCCCTAAGTGACGTTTACTCGTACTGATAAAACTGCAGACTTGCAGGTGACACTCACTCCCAGAACTCAGTGACGGGGGAGGTTGCGTTCTCAAACAGCCTGCTTCCATTCTCTGTCAGGTCCTGGCCATCAAACAGCACACAGGTATCTACAAGAGACCAGGACAACATAATATATGCTGTTTAGCTGACGCTTTTATCCAAAGTGACTTACATTTCAATGAGTGCATACATTTTTCAGTATATATAGTCTCAGCAGGAATAGAACCCACAGAGGACCATACTGAGCCACCTTAGCCTGGACGTACCTTATAACATCCCCATAAACGCACAACTACTTTCGTCAAGTTATCAAACCACTCCAACCCAATACCATAGTACAACATACATAAACTACACACATATGTACTGTTTTTACCAAGCAATGGATCTACACTCACCGAACACTTTGTTAGGAACACCTGTACACCTTCTCAAGGTGTGTGGAATGTTTTCTTAGCACACTTTGGGCCCGTTAATACCAATCAATCATTGCTTGAATATTTGAGTATTGTTGCTGACAATGTACATCCCTTCAGGGCCACAATTGACCCATCTTCTAATGTCTCCTTCCAACATGATAATGCACCGTGTCACAAAGCAAAACTCGTCTCAAACTGGTTTCATAAATATGACGATGAGTTCAGTGTTCTTCAGTGGCCTTCCCGGTCACCGGATCGGAATCCAATAGAACACCTTTGGGATGTGGTAGAACGGGAGATTAACATCTTGAAAGTGCACCTGAATAATCTGCAGAAATTGTGTGATGAAATCATGTCATCATGGACCAGAATCTCTGTTTCCAACATCTTGTGGAATCAATGCCACGAAGATTTGAGACTGTTTTGAGAGCAAAGGGAGGCCCCACCCAGTATTAGTATAGTGTTCCTAATAAAGTGTTTGGCGAGTTCTTCATGTTCTTGGCCAGGGCAGAGATGAACATCTCAATGTGACTTCTCTGGTTAAATAAAGGATAATACAACATAAATGATAATTCATTCCCTGTGAAGCGTGTTGAGACATGTGTACAGGATGCATGCACTATAGACTCACCCACATAGACCCCAGGCATATACACTATAAATAAAGATAAAAGATATAGACCAACCACAGCCACGACAGTTAAAAAAAAAAAAAGAAGTGTGTGTGTGTGTGTGTGTGTTGTAATGGTTCAATAAGTATCTGTACTATGAAATGATAGTAAGTGCTAATAATGTTGCTAATACATGTAATGAATGTTTATTAATAACAACTGTGACCTGAGAGTCACCCTTGGCTTATGACTTGAGTGGACTAATAGGGGGGGGGGGGGGCTGAAAGTATGCTTCTCGGGCTCTCTATTTTTGAGACACAGACTGCCATGCTTGCAACCATTAAAATAAGTCAATAGAACATATATTGTTCACGTGCCTATTTGTGCAGAGTCTCACCAAATACTACGTGGTATTTAGTAATACCTAGATTTCCATGACAGTGTGTGTGTGTGTGTGTGTGTGTGTGTGTGTGTGTGTGTGTGTGTGTGTGTGTGTGTGTGTGTGTGGGGGTACCTGTGTTCCAGGTGTTGTTGCAGTGGGCCCAGGGCAGCAGCTCCTGGAAGCTGTGGCCCAGGTAGAACAGAGCCCAGGCCAGGATCACAATGTAGTACACACACCCATGGAGGATCATTATCTGGCTGGCATAGCCCAGTCCTACACACACAGACACACACACACACACACACACACACACACACACACACACACACACACACACACACACACACACACACACACACACACACAGGAATTGTCACTTGTACTGTCGGTTCAATGTGTTGTTCACCAAACCCATCATCAAGCCTGCAGCTTAGCTTTGATTCCACAATATGTACATGTTATATTGTACTGGTAGATAAAGCAATGCAATGTGGGGAACAAAAACAATGAGAGGCAGGGCAAAGGGGCAGTGCCTGTGCACGTCCCTGGTGTGTGTGTGTGTGTGTGTGTGTGTGTGTGTGTGTGTGTGTGTGTGTGTGGGTATACCGCCGAACAGTGGGCAGATGCTCCTCCAGGCGCTGACACCACCCAAACTGGTGTATTGTCCGAGAGAAGTCTCCAGCAGGAAGAGAGGAACACCACACAGGAACAGGAATAGCAGATAGGGCACAAAGAACACCCCTACAGGCACACAGACAGAGAGGGAGGGACATGGAGATCGAGACTAAGATATGTTCCTGTTTTCCTTGTCTTCATTTGCATACTGGACGTTTGGAATTCTACAGATCACGATTGCACTGTGTGTAATACATTTTCACACAGTTTATTACATAAACAATTGATGACCTTCTTGGTTGTTATTTGGCAGAAAGAATGATAGAGAGAGAGAGAGAGAGAGAGAGAGAGAGAGAGAGAGAAAGAGGAAAGAGAGAGAGAGAGAGAGAGAGGGAGAGAGCGGGAGAGATAGAGAGAGAGAGAGAGAGAGAGAGAGAGAGAGAGAGAGAGAAAGAGAGTGGGAGAGAGAGAGAGAAAGAGGAAAGAGAGAGAGAGAGGGAGAGAGCTGGAGAGATAGAGAGAGAGAGAGAGAGTGGGAGAGAGAGAGAGAGAGAGAGAGAGAGAGAGTGGGAGAGAGAGAGAGAGAGAGAGAGAGAGGATGTCTCAGAGAGAGAGAGACTGAATTGTAATATCTATGCCTAAGCATCAGCCAAGCTCCTTCCGCCTGTGTTCACCACCTTACCTCCTCCGTTCTTATAGCACAGGTAGGGAAACCTCCATACGTTGCCCAGGCCTATAATCTGACCTGCCACAGCCAGCAGGAACTCCGTCTTGCTGGCCCACTGGCCCCGGGCCTGCAGACCATCCTCCTCTGCCTCCAGCCCCTTAGCAGTCTTCTCCGGCAGGGCACCATTCAGCAACACAGCCCCCTGACTGGCCGACTGGGCTAACATGACTGGATCCGATAGAGACACACACACCCCTGTACACACACACACCCCTGTACACACACACACACACACACACACACACACACACACACACACACACACACACACACACAGAAGAGAAGGGTGAGAACGAGGCAGCCACCGAGCAAAAACAAAAAACCTATCACACACACACTCATACAGAGAGATATAGCAGGTTTACATATCTACAGCCTGAGTGTCTAGTTTAGAAGCTTACCAGACAGTTGGAATGGCTGCAAAACGTATCTGTGCTACCCGTTTCCGTTACAGCCTTGGAATGGGGTGTGTGTGGGGTGTGGTGGATTGGGGGGGAGTGGTCATGGACTGACTGGAGGCATGCCCCTGTTTCACAAAGCATACCTGTAGTAGACCTCTGGGAACCAGAGAGCTTGTGTTTCCGCCTCGTGTTTCTGCATTCTCCCTATCCTATCCTATCCTCTCCTCTCCTCTCCTCTCCCCTCCCCTCCCCTCACCCATGCCACTGTCAGGTGGGTAGGAAACCCCTTTCACCCCCAGTCAGTCATGTGACAACGTTGTTGCATGTGACCAGTAAGATGGCTGGACTGTTAAGTGTATGTAACCTTTCCGGGAATCACAGAGGGACACAGAAAGAGTGCTGAAACCCCCCCAGAAATAATAACACTTTGGACATTCAGTCGATTCAGTTGACAAGGTTTCATTAACTCCATTTTACAGGCGAGACGTGGCTAAATAATGATTAGAAGACCCCATGAAGGGGGGGAAACTATCGCATATATCAAACGAGAAAAAAAACTATCTACTAGACATGTCTTTTCTTCTTCGGAAAACCTGCATGTAATGCATGAACATTTACCTGCAGGTGTTTTGACTGGGATTGGGATTGATGAGCGCGCTGCACACATGCAAAACGAATTGCCTCCACGTTTTCTGGGTAGTATGGAAGTAGAGGACTTTAGCTTCACCATGAGATTATCGCAATGTGGAAACGGATAACGTTGAGACCGTACCGAGGGATTTCCCTCGGCAGTCAACATAGGGGGACCTCGGACCCCAGATACGTACAGTTGTGAGATCCGCTCGGGCTATGCACCGCGTTAGAATAACCGACCTCAATTCCTAAAATAGATAATAGAGAGCACCACAGGCTTCAGTAGATACGCAGTTGCTCATTCATTACATTGCATCACTAAACGTTGAACTTCCTCAAACAAATTCCGAATAAACCTGGTATTCGGGTCTCCGTATTCCCTAACGTCCATGCCAAAAGCATATAGCCTCATCTGTGACAAGCATTATGTGTATATTTAAATTGGGATGTGTTGGGATTATATAGGAATATATACAGAACATACACATGTAAATATAAATATAATCATAGGCACAGATGGAGTTACCAATCGCACATGAATCCGCAGAGGAAAAGAACACTGAATAAAAAATAGGCTACAGTCCTTCGTGTAATACAGTAATATGCGCGCCCACAATATCCACCGGCACTCTCAGTCTGCCTCATTCGACCTAACGGTAACAGGAAAAAAAGGTTCTGATACTTTACTGAAAATATTCTGCTCACACAACACGATTGGCATCAATTGCCATTTCAGAGAATTTGCCTCATATTTTCTATAAGTGATTTTGACCAAATGCTTTGAGCCAAACAAAGAACAAAAGGACAAGAACAGGAAACAAGTTGACCATGTTCACTGGTATTGCATTCAGTGACTGAAACATCATGGTAGACAATAGGCACTAGATGAACCCTCTAAAACCCTAGCCCTTAGAGATGACCCTTCATGTTCATAATCATAGGTGCCTACCTCTTCTGCAATGTTAGGCTCCTCTCCCGTCTTCTCTCTGTCCCCTTAAACTCACTTTCAGTGTTCACAATCAGGGCAATAACCTGTAGCCTACAACAAGGTGTGGTTCAGCTGCATTACAGTATGACATACACTCGATTGAACTGAACTGAATTTAAGTTGTTTGTACTCAACTCAAGGTTTGGCTAATGTTTTTCGCTTGGTTTATAACAAAGGCACATTTGAACCATGACAAGATTCCTCAATGGATGATTTAGTTGGCTGACTCATCGTGTACATGGAGTTTAATGCATTTATGCACTGATTAACACAAGATGGGCCATATACAAATATACAAATGCCTTTCCATGACAACTGTGCTGCACCCTCTATCCATCTAACCTGTTTAACCTAACAATTCTTATTGTGTTATTTTGGGGATTCTTTTGTGGTTATGAGTTAGGGTTAGGGTTAGGGTTAGGGTTATTATTATTATTGTCACCATCTGAACATCAACGTGGTCATGTACACTCAACACCATCCACCTACTCCAACTTAGTACACACATCCAGACCCCTAAACTAGTCACACTTCAAGCATTCAGTAAATCCCATTTCTTTGTATAGCACTTTTTACATGGTGTCATGGAGAGAGAAAACATCTAATTGAAGAAGTGGTTGATCTCTCCAATCATTAAATCCTGCTTTGCATAGAAAAGTTTTGTGAATTGGTCAGGTTTTTTTGATCGATGACGTATTGTCAGGTAACCAGTGGAGCTCCACTCTTCAGTGACTTCAGTGTGTGTTGTCAAAAGCTACAGTACCACAACATGCTACAACTCCATCAAACACAGCAGAGATGACCTGAGCCTAGCTGCGGTGCCCCTCCATTCCATGAGTAAACACTCACCTCCTTCCCTCTGGGACCAAAGGCACATAACTAACCACACTCTACTCTTACACATGGTCCACCTGAGGTGAGCTCATGAGACAGGCTCTAAGAAAAATACTTAGCCACTTTCAAAGGAATGCTTTCACTCAGGTTATAGCAGTGTGTGTGTGTGTGTGTGTGTGTGTGTGTGTGTGTGTGTGTGTGTGTGTGTGTGCGCGTGCGAGTGTGCGAGTGTGCGAGTGTGTGAGAGAGAAAGACAGAAAATGAAATCATACTGAGGTGAAAAAAAAAAATATCACTTCCTCATTTGATGCCAGTGATTTCCATGCCAGTTGATCCTGTTTTGGAAAAACATACGTAAGGTGAATAGTTTCCATCTTCCTTGTGGTACAGAGAGCAGGTTTGTGGCTTTGCTCTTGCTGTGGCGGTGGGCAGGCCACGGGGAGAGGCAGGAAATCCAACAAGGCACTGCCCACCTTAGACCTGCTATTTTGTCATTGGTCCCTCACTATTCTTATCTATCATCGACTCTTTGCTATTTTGTCATGTCATGCACACGTGTTGTCACTGGCCTTTTATGACAGTGAGCCGCTCTATGGCTCTCCTCAGTGTTTGTATCTATCCAATAACAGATTGAGTGGATACTCATTCCACGCCGTCGTTGTCCTTGGGAGGCTACTGTTCTAGCCACAATGGCGCTTCATATGCAAAAACAATACAGGGTTGACACTATCTGCCAAGTATCTTTGATAAAGCATGAATGTGGACAATATACATAGAATTATAGAATGTCCTTCTATAAATGGGGTCGGCGTCTTAGCCAGTTAGGCCACCCCAAGCAGTTGTCAACAAGTTAACAAGCTGTGTCATTGGCTGTGGTCATTCAGGCTGCTTTTTACAAGCACTGTAAAACCAAGACTCCCTCCCATGCCCTGCTCCAAGGTCTTCATTCAGAAACTGCATTCCTGTGCACGAGCAGATTAGCTTACAGTTGTAGATGCATAAATCACAAACCAAATATGAGCACTAGCAAGAACCTCACCCCCAATGTCCCTGGTTCAAGGACTCATTCACACACACACGCATGCACACACACACACACACACACATACACACGCACACACACACGTTCCTTGACACACACACACACACACACACACACACACACACACACACACACACACCTTATATCCTCATTCCATAACCCAGACTCAGGTACTTGGGGAAAATAAAATGCCAGTGTAAGGGTCTCTCTTACACAGTGGTCATTGTTCTGCCAGAAGAGACCTGGAGTCCCTTTAAATTAGTGCCATGGTGTGTAATTCAGCCCAGGCTCAGCCATGGCATTTTACAGCTTGTTTTATGGCACCTTTAACTGGTGTCTGGCAGTCAGGGCACTGGGTCAGAGATCCCCCCCCCCCCCCCCCCCCCCCCGCCAATACTCAAACTAGACCCCCACCACTTGCCCGGGGTCCTCACTGTCTCATCATAGAGGTCAACCCATCAACCCATAAGTACATACCAGGGTTGAAGGCTGAGTGTCAATGTGTGGAGTGACAGGATTTACTTGACATGTTTGTACAGAATTGTGTGGTTGGAAAGGGTACGTGGGAAGAGTGAATGTGTGAAAAGAGCAGCTGGGACCATAATATCCCAAAAATGTATGCACTTAATGTCGCTTTGGATAAAAGCATCTGCTAAATGGCATTTTATATTATTATTATTATTATTATTATTATTATTATTATTATTATTATTATTATTATTATTATTATTGTTATATTACACTACCCTCTACTTTCTCCCCTACTGTTTTAACCAGTGTTCCGTGGTAGACATTACAGTGCTGATATTAGCGTAATATCAAAAAGAGTCAAAAGAGTCATTAAATGTTAGATACCTTATTCTGTTGCAATTCAGACACAAGTGTGCTTCCTTTCACCTCCCCTCCCCTTGTGTCAGACCTCTGGCACGTTTTCTCCAGCCAGGATGTGGTTAGTAGAATCTCTCCGTTAACTCCCCAAAACAAACTGCCACATTCATGTGGCCTGCTTTGGCCCTCCCCTGATTATCTATGTCAAACCTACCAGAAAACATTCATCTGACGTTCCTCCAACATGTAGTCCCAAACGTGTACAGTCAAAAGGGCGCTCCCAGAGGTGATTGAGGGAGGCAGTTTAATGTTGTAGTTATAATGAATAGCAGTTTAAAAGGGGACATCTGGGATTGGTACATCCATTTTGGATTTAAATCAATTATATATAGCCATTTATTCTTGAAGAAAATAATAATAAAAAAAGAAGTATATAACTTATAAATGCCTCATGAGCTTAGTTCAATTATCTTACCCCATCAGAACCCAAAACAAAACTTGTATAATTATAAACGTATACAATTTTATCCATTGTAATTGTAAATAAAAAACAAAATATGGTTACAACTATAATTTTGATCTCATGGATGGTCAGTTCTTGCATCCATAACTCTCTCTATGAACTTACATTTCTCAAGCCCCATCCCTCAGCTGTTAACCTAAACAAGTGACTTGTTCTCTCACAAACCTACACACACACACTCTCTCACACACACACACACACACACACACACACACACACACACACACACACACACACACACACACACACACACACACACACACACACACACACACACACACACACACACAGGGATGACAGCAGACCAATGAAGCCAACCCCCTCCACACGCAACACCTTCCCAGCAGGCTAATTAGGGCCAGGAGCTAGTTTGATGAACCCAAACTAAACTAGGCTGACTGGTCCGACTGGACCCTAAACTCACAATTTCTCATCATTTTGCTCACTCATGCCTAACAGGTGTATGTTTATACAGTATAATGCTGTTTACCTTATGTGAGGACAAACTGCATTTAGAGATGAGGACAGAGGAAAGGTTTCATGGTCATGAGTTTCTATTCTCATTTGGGTTCCAATGGCTGTCATGGAGTCAGACCATGGAGTCAGACCATGGAGTCAGACCATGTCTCTTCTCCAGGAAGTCA
The DNA here is from genome assembly GCF_951799395.1 of Argentina silus. Classification (NCBI taxonomy): domain Eukaryota; kingdom Metazoa; phylum Chordata; class Actinopteri; order Argentiniformes; family Argentinidae; genus Argentina; species Argentina silus. The sequence goes on from NC_139665.1 coordinate 10,946,015, forward strand.
CATTGATCAGTCTGAGCCCACTTCTGTCAGTATCCACTCTATTTCGCAGACCGATCTTCCACTGCTTTCAGCCAGGCCATACATTACACATGTCAAACACTGAGACAGTCAATGGAATTTAAGAATTGAATTGTACTGTCATAAACTCTCCTGTATCCCTGTGTGTGTGTGTGTGTGTGTGTGTGTGTGTGTGTGTGTGTGTGTGTGTGTGTGCCAATGCCACCTGGTCCTACCATAGACTTTTGCTTATGATGACTGATGTATAGATGATTGACTTTAGACAAATGTACTTGTTGTAAGTTGCTTTGGATAAATGCTAAATGTCAAAAATGTCAAAATGTGTGTGCGCGTGTGAATATATTATACTCTTTGTGTTAACACACTACTAAGATGGATGAGGAGAAGTGTCTGTCTCTCTATAGGATCCCTGGGTTAGGGTAACTCCACTGACCACTACAGGCGATAGTGGTGATGTACAGACACCCTAAAAACCCACCTGGAAGTCCCACCCCACGCTCTACTGAACCGAGCTCAGAGAGACAGATCCAGACAAGCCAAACAAACACAGATTCCTTCTGCTCACTGATCCTGTAGCCCAGGAATGAATGGTCAGACCACGAGACCAGGCTTTGAGCGCTGGAGCGTCTGGAACGCCTATTTATTCTGAAATGTGCACCTTTTCATAATGGGAATACCTACCAAATCTTGGAAAATATGGAGCCAGAAATGCATAAAAGGCGTGGAGCACAAGGAAATCTGAATAGACCCATATCTGATTCATATGAGAACATTTTGATTGACAAATCACAGCTGATTGCTCTATACTTCAATAGTTGTAGTCCAAAAAGATAACATGCTATGATTTTGTCCTAAACAACATATTGTTTTCTAACTGAAACTATCAGTTAGACCTTGACAGGTTGTCATTGTAAATATTCATATTTTCTTGACAAACCTGTATAAATATGGTTGAAGAAGGACTGCACCCTGCAAACACACAGTTTAACTTCCTGGTTCAGGATTGTAACTGCCGGTCATTGATCACAAAACAAACCCAAGCAACAGTCACATAAAACAACACAAATTCTCCCACACAAACAAGCTGCAACAACATCCCAAGACAAGTCTGTCATCACAATGCTTCGAACGTCAATGACTTGTTCTGAGAGCAGCAATTATTACTTGTTTCCTTTTCAAACTTATTTGAATAGTTCTTAGGGCAGACGTTCACACTTGCTTCGCTAAAAACATCGTCAGGTCACAACAACATGGTCATGTCACTACGCCAAATTTAAATATCAAACATTTGGCAGTAGAAGTGATCCTGACACTAAATCATTATATTAGGGCCACGTCTATAGTGGATAGATTTTACAACCAAACGGATGAATTGGTGAGGTGATTAGAGTCAGGTGTGGTGCATGGTAGAAACATAACTCTGATTTGGCCTTATTTCCAACAAGGCAACAATACCTGTGCCAGCAATCCGTTCTATATACTGGAACGAGTGACGGTAAGAAACGTGACATACCCTGTATGTGTAGATATTAAACCTTAGCTGTTTAACAAGCTCCTCTGTATTTTATCTAAACCTCAACTCTTTGTCAAACCTAGTGCACAAGTATTATAAGCGGGGACATGCTCAGTGGGGGCACCACCCAATGTGCATATGAACGTCTTGGTCCTACTTTCCTCACTCTCACTAACTCCCCTGTTAAGTGGTCCATGTTTGAGCCGGCTTCTGAGCGGGCACATTGATTGGGTCTCACATACTTTGCATCTCGTTCCTTGCTCCTTTCGTTGGAACGAGAAGTGACGGGCCGGTTCTTAAAACAGACGTACTTCATAGTTTGTTTAATTAAAAAAAGACACAAGATACCAGGGGATACAGCAGCCAGTGTAGAACACAGCCCCTTTATTATCCACTCTCCTTCAACATCAAAAGACCTCCCCAGACTCTGAAGTCAGGTACAGAGTTCGAGTTGTACTTCAACCAAGGCGATTAAACTTTACCTGAGAGAGACAAAATATTGTCGTGCTTTGTATTATGTTAGTGGCTTAGAGTTCCTTTCTTACTCTAGCCTAGCAAGCTTAATCCAAAGATCTATCAGGATCCTCTTGACAGAATACTGTGATCACGGTACAGGAGGTGTAGGACATGCAGGACAACCAGCGATCTATCTCTGGTTTACTGATGAAGTTGAGGTTTATGTAACAATACATGATGGCTGCTAGCAGCAACACTACAGAATAACATGCAATGTAGAGCAAGACTGGACTGCTCCAGACAACAACAAAAAACACCAATAGGATTTGTCTGGACTGGGGCCATAATGCGGAGGTGAAGAGAGCAGTGCCAGGCCCTGAGGCCAGGCTTAAGGCCTGGGAGAGGAACTGAAGTGGGAAGGGGCCAGGGCTGGGAGGATTGAATGGGTTTTTTGTTTGTTATTCCAAACGGGATGGAAAGCATAGGCCTTGTCTGGAGATACCTCAGTGAGTGTTTCCTATTAGGCATACCAATGACACGTCCTCTAGCCTGCTGCACAAACATAAACAATCGCAGAGTGAAAGCGGAGCCGGCATCAGAGTGGTACTGGGCCTGCTTCAACTTTGAAATGGAAGCGGACCGGCATCCAAAATGTATCATGGGGGTGATGGTGAGGGAGAGAGTAACATCATGGAGTTAGGGGTCTCTGGCAGACCCTGTGATGAGACCCTTGTGATGACCTGAAAACCAACAAAACAAGACCCCAACCAACGTTAAGAAAATAGTCAAAGATGAAAATAAAAAAGGGCCAAGAAGATCAATGTGTAATGAAAATGCAACCTTATATAACAGACCAAACCAGGAGACAAACCATGATTGCACCATCAGTGAATACAGAGAGAAGGATGTACCGGAGTAAAACAAACATTCAACCATTATAAATAGTAATAATAATAAAAGAGCAACATTTTCTCACAAAAATCTACAGATTCAATCAATACGCTGGTAAAGTGAAATGTCACTTGCTGTTTTTGAGACACACAAAAACAAGCGTGCAACGCTGTAACACTGACATGATAATGCTGCTATATAGCTCCCAATCATTCCAGAAATGGAGACACATTACCAGCATACTATATGCCTATGTGCATTCTGGATGTTCCCACAGAGCAAAACACCCACTTTTAACTACAGTATGTGTCTTGGACCCCCGCCGATATTCTCCTAGTTATTCTTCCAGAAACCCATCAAGAGCGGCACTTTGCCCCCAGCTGGACAGGGTCCCACCACATGGCAACGATCGAAAACATAGGGGATGACTTTACCAAAGCCAGGGAGCTGCATTAGTCGTGGAGACGAAGAAAGGGATGGAAAAGTCATTCTAACCAAACGTCCGTGGTCGCTCCTGGCTCAGAACACGTGTCCCTAAATAGAGCCACAAATAAACCACACATACTGAACCCAGATGACATCACCAGTAGCACAGAGAGGTCTATGTCCCCCCCCAGCACAGATGTGGTCGTTACATTTCATGTGCAATGTTTGTATATGTATCACATCACGGGAAATCTACAATCAGCCATAGGGCACTGTAGGAAATGCATGCTTGTAGTTATGTGCCATATTTATGGTTTATTCCACTTTGCTCAATGACTTAAACCTGCGGTAAATATAATGTACCCCTTATTTGGGTAATGTTTCCCTCAAGACAGAAACCTAGCACAAGCCATGGAAACCTCTCCTATGGTAACCACCCATCTTAATGAGGAAGAACCACACACTAGGGCCACATAGACAGGGGAGAGATTGGGATCTCCTTATCAGCCATCTGAAACTGGGCTGAACTGACACAAAATGGCTGCCATGGGGCAGGTCATGACTCAGCTTTTGGGGGGGGCAATTAGACATATTTGCCACTGATGTGCGATGTATCTGGAAAATGTCAAACCCCAAGATAAAGCTAGAGAAGGTGGGTTCCATAGGTTTACCACCGCGGGGTCTCTTGACGATGTCACTTGACTTTTAAGTCATTTTCTGGATGTGTTAATTTATGTTAGTGTGATAGAGAGCTAAGAGGGGGAGTTTTGCATACCTCAATCATGACATCAGCCATAGAGTGTGCAAATGAAATCCTTATTTTAGCTTGTTGGGGACTCGTGTTGTAATGTGGTGCTTTGGTAATCATTGCCCAACACGATCTGTCCACACCCTACAGCCTTCAATATGTCACAACAGAACACAAAACATCCAGATAACTTTTTTTCTACATCTACACATCTCACACAACGCTACTAATCAATCCATGGTGCCCCCCATGCCAACTAGCATTACATGTATCCTTAAATGAAAACAATACAGTAGTCTATATTGTCTCCATTTGAAAGAACTATATATTCGGAAATAAGTGATGCTATGGACTGTATATCTCCAAATCATACAATAGCTCCCTCTCCCTCTCCTCTGTCAGAATCCTGTATTTGGCCTGAATGACTGTAGAGTGACGCAAGTTGATCCAAGGTCAAAGGTCACACAGTGTCATATCCACACCCGTACACACCATTCACTCACCAGCCAGTGTGTGTGTGTGTGTGTGTGTGTGTGTGTGTGTGTGTGTGTGTGTGTGTGTGTGTGTGTGTACTGTACTTCTGAAGTAGAGCAGACGTCAGGCCCTGCATTGAGCTATTGGGGATCTCCGCCCTGGCTTGGCCTGGCTTCTGTATGATATGGTTACAACGTATAACAGGATGGACACCGTGGGTCCCAGCTGTGTACACTACTGGATAGAGTGAGGCACGCAGCTGCTAACACTGAACCGCCTCCACTGAACCGCCGCTGAACGCATGACACCAGAGCCAGCCCTCCAAGGGAGGTTCACTGGTGACACCAAGCTCACTGATGTCACCCCAATGACATGTGTTTTTCCAGGCTGTTCGCCCTATTTCTGTTCGGGTCATCTACTGTTTCCCAGTTAGGTAAAGACAGCTGGATATGAGGTCTTATACTTCATATAGAAACCATTAGTGCTCTTCACTCTAGGTGGGGGCAGTGTGTGCAAGCTTTTGTCCTAGCCTAGCGCTATAACCCGTGAGGTCGTGGTCGAAAAATAGGTGGGTAAACCAAAGAAAACGGTGTATAAGTGAAGCTTACAGTATACAAACTGCACAGTAGTTGGTGTTCCGGGGATACTCCACACGTTGTACTCTGTGGAATTTTGTAACAGGCTCGAACAAGAAACAATAGGATGACGCCATCTTTGAAACATGTTGGAGGCCAGTCATCCTCTGTGTCCATGACGGATCAATGCAGCCTGGTGACACCTGAGGCTGTTATCACAGCACATTCATGTCCTGCATCAAACCTTACTCTGGAATGATTTGATAGAGATAAATCATTTTTTTTCCGGTAACACTTAGCTATGACCTTCTGTTATGAGGCTTACATAACACTGTCATGAAACTGCAGTTACAGGCGTACAGAGAAGGAACTTCCGTGATGCATGCAGGGACGGGGCCGATTAAGGTGAAGCTCTTTTGATTTGTGCAAAGACTTTGAGGCGTAGCACTCCATGGCATATTAGGATGCCTATCTGATACCAATCTAGCAAAACCATATGGAATCTATCTTTCATATGGTGATGATAAGCCAGGGCTGTGCTTAGGAAGTTAGGGGACTCAGTTAGTGTCAGCCTGATGGCTCACTTTACAGAAGAGGAAGCTTGATCTTATGATGGTGTGCAGGGACTCAAACTAGTCATACACATCACTGGATTACAAAACAGCAGTGGATTTAGTGGAGAGAGAGCCTTGCTGGTTCGAAATGTCTCTGTTTACGACCTGCATCCAGGAACTCGACAAGGGAAAATAAACCAGAGGCTTCTAGGAAATTAAACGCTCATCTCCACCACTGGAAAATCAGAAGATATATTTACCGTTCATCAGATTAACTTCAATCATAACAGTGACGTCTGTCTCCAAAACTAACGAGTGTCTCCATTGTGTTTACATTCTCCATTTCACAAAGAGAGCTGAGAAGATTTGGCCTAACACATGCACATACGCATGCAATGCTACTATTATGACAACGCTGCAACTTTCCACAGGAGCATCCCTCACACAAAAATTAGCTTGGAAAAACGACCAATTACAGCAGGGTCAGTTGCGTACTAATGCAGGGACAAAATTCACACTTTGGACCCCATAAAGAGAGAATGTTATCTTGGTAGAAGGGTTCATTAGTGTATAAATATGTGACTAAGTTCACACTTTCGACCCCATAAAGAGAGAACATTATCTTGGCAGAAGGGTTCATTAGTGTGTATATATGCAAGAATGCATGATGAAGTGCTACATTTGGAATTTCCTTTCATTTATCCCACTCCACCCAGATATTACATAAGCCCTCCGATGGGAGAGGTCTCACTGGATGGAAGTGAAAACATCTCGGGATCACATTGTACTCAAGCCTCTAACTTCGCAACATGGGTTAGAACAATAACAGTCAGGTCTTCTTTTCTCTCATCTTTTTTTATTTGAACGTGGCCCCATACTATAGATCTTTATCTGGATTAACATGACACTACTCTAGCATTTCTATCCAAGGTACTGGTGAAACATCTGTGTGTTTTCTCTCCCAGAGGCACTTAGAAAAAACAGTAAAAACAAAGTTTTCAAGACATTCCTTTAGTTGGTTTCATACAGTGTGAATGCTTTTGTATGACAGTTTTGGGTAATCCACCACTGTGTGTGTGCAAGTTGATGTGAAGACAGACTGAACGTCTTAAACCATGTAGTGCGCTCCTCTTTCTTCCTCTTTCTTCTACAGCGGTGTGTTGGTTTTGGGTGTGCACTTCCTTTTGCTGAGCTTAAATCTCTAGAGGCTTCAATGACCCAGGCTTCTTTATTTGAACTGATTAAATACTGTGAGAATGTATTTGAATGTATGTGTGCATGTGGACATGTGTAAGTGTCTGCTCAGGAGAAAGGGGTTTTCCAAAGAATTTTTTGTTCTACATAGTTGATAGTATTTGATAAAATGTGTAGAGCTCTGTGTGTACCTAATCATTTTAATGTAACGTGTGTGTGTAATGTGTGTGTGTCTGTATTTCTGTGTGCTTGTTGATCACACTACGAGAATGTGCCTAGGCTTTACCACAATAAACAGAGCCAGGGGGTGGGGCTACCAACAGAGGCATGAGGCTGGGTGTGGTTACCAATGCTCCCCATAAGCCCCAGTCCCCACTACCACTAGAAACACCCCTCTTTCTTAGAATAGCAAAGATTAGGGCTGTGGGTGGAGAACACACAGTTCATGACCCTCCCTCCCCTCAACCTTCTCGATAGATATGCTCCTCCACCCCCCCCCCCCCCCCCCCCACCCCCTTTGACCAGATGGCTACATAGATGTTATACTCTCCATACCACCACACTTAGCCAAAGATTTGGCTCCAATATACTTCCTCCAGTTCCTCTTTCCAGGGGCCCATAGGAAGGTTAAACCATTAACTTGGACTTATTTCACTTGAGCGGAGCCAAAAGGGTTACAGTCATGTAATGGACAGCAACAGGCAATAAGACCGACCCCAATGATGCACAGCAGGCCACTCTGATGTCATGTGAGGTGTTTCACTCATGAGTTCCCTCCAGCTGGGGGCCGACAATGCCCCAGCCCAGTGGGTGTGTCCTACATACCAGGAGACTATGCTACAAGGACACAGTTCGTGTGGACTCCATTGTATGCTGAGCCAGTACATGGATAGTGTCAGCCATGTGCTTTCGAAGGTTTTATGTTTATTCTTGTAATGTGAAACACAAGGAAATCATTACATGAGCGCACTGTGCATTTAGGTTTCACTGGCCTTTTTAATGTTGTTACGACGACAGCTGTTTACAATTTCGAGCAAAATGAAAGACGTCTAAGACAAGACTTTTTTACCTATCAATTCATTTCTTTGCCAAAGGAAAAATCCCCCAATTCCTTTTGATTAAGGCGCAAATAACACAGGGATGTCTCCTATTAAAGATAATGCTATATACACCATTACAATGGTCTAATTGTGTTTTACTACTGTTAATGAAGTTCCACTCAATGCAGTGTCTTACAGAGTTGGGTGATGATGTTAGACATTGTAAATCATGCGTAAACCCAACCTACAGGTTTATGTATTTCTCACTCAGTTGAGCAAAGATAAGATCCAGTACCAACAAGCTTTGCAAAGACAATCATCCAACTGTGACGTCACCCAAGCAACTAAACTGTATGGCAATGCGCTTAACCTCTTATCATAGGCGTCCATATTAATCATCCATGCAAGTGAATGAAAACAGCATCAGTCAAACACAATAGGTGCTTTGAGATGCGAGTGAAGTGGATGTTTGTTTCTGGTCCTGGCAATCTTCCGTAAAATTCTCCCGCTTTGATGATTCTCAAGTAGCGGCCTGTTGAGCTCTGAAATTGAGGTCAGATGCATAGAGAGAGATGGTGACCTTGGCACAGAGACAGACTGATATTATTGGCCCACAAAGCCTTGTCTTGTACGCCCGCTCAATACAGAGAGAGAGAGAGAGAGAGAGAGAGAGAGAGAGAGAGAGAGACAGAGAGAGAGAGAGAGAGGGAGGGAGAGAGAGAGAGAGAGAGAGAGACTGAATTTGAATATTTATGCCTAGTATCAGCCCAGCTCCTTTCCTCTGTGTTCACTGCCTTACCTCCTCCGTTCTTGTAAAGAGAGAGACAGAGAGAGAGAGAGGCAGAGAGGAACAGGTGTTGTTTCAAATCAACTCCAGTTAACCAGCATAACATTCTATCGAAAAAATGGATGGAAACATAGCTACAGTATTGGGAAACTTGCCATGCATCAACACTCCAACATGGCACAAAGTCATGAAAAAATCGACACCTGTTGATAACTGTAGACAACGGGGCGCTGTAACCGGCGCGGTAACCACCTGTTAAATCGAGTCAAACTGTCCCAGGGTTACATATTATCTTTAGTAGATCTTAAGTAAGCTACAGATCAAATGTTCTCTGACAGCACAGCAACTCGTCATTTGTCAATGGCAGTTCACTACTAAAACAGCAGCGTACACCGTTCGTAAAAGCAGATATATGCATTCACCGTCTCCCCAGCGAATAGACCTAGTCATGGATCGGACTTGTGCCTGTATACGCATGCCTGTTCATGGATATTAATATTTCTCTTGCCTTTGTGCTCGATGGCAGTTTTTTCCACCGCGGGGCTTATGCCGTACGTGCCGGTGTATGTCAAGGCCAATCGCTTTTCCACAGTCACTCCCAGGCTTAACAGTGCTTACTACGGGCTTATTCTTATTCTGTGATATTCTTATCATCCAAGTGCTTTAGTTGACTAGCGAATTTGGTGGGTTGCAAGCATAATCCAAGTTAGCATGCTGTAACTACGCAATTGAATTGATTTTGAATAGCACTTTTTACAAATACAATTGTCATAAACTGCTTAAGTTACCAGAACCTGTTGGGAAACCGAAGGATTTGTTTCGCTAGTGTCTCTAAGTTCACCACCTTACCAACTGTAGGATGTAAACAAACTATATACGGGGTGGGACTGGAAAGCCCAGCTGTGGAAATTGAAACAGGCTTGTTCACTCGGGTCGAAGCACCAGGCTTTAAGGACTACCTGGCTGCTAGTAAATAAGCTTTAACTAGCACTGCTGCTAGCACTGCTGTCGAAAAGCACCTGGCTCCAACTCACAGACCGAATATTCATTGACCTACCCTTCAGACAGTGTTGGCAGACAACAATTTTCATTGAGAATGAGCCCACGTGTATCTTCAATACACGTGTATCTTGTGAATTATGAACGGTCTTTGCTATAACCCATTGTCCCTTCATTCCAAGCCTCCATCAGGCTCCCATGATGCTTTGGAAAAGTGGTACACTCTTTACAATGGGGAAGCTGAAGCATCCCCTCTTCTCTTCCACCCAGAAGCATCAGTGCTCTCTCTTGCTTCAGCTGTACTTGTTGCCTAAGTTAGGGCAATTCTTGACAGGAATTAACTGTCAAAGGGCTGCAGGCATATACATGCATATCTCCTACAGAAAGCCAACAGCTCACCCTAATGTGCTGGGCGGTGAGGGAAAGCCTGTCATTTTGGGTGTGGAGCACTTCAAAACAATCAGTCAGATGCCTATCGTTATTGCAGGGCTCTGGGTTGGGAGAGGAATGCACTTCATGACTGATGACAATCAGGTCCAACAACCAACAATGTCAAAGGTAGTGTAATAGCTTTCAGATGTCATAGTCATGTTAGAGAGGAGGGGGAATGGGCATCCACTTTTGTCAACACAATGATTTATGAAAATCTCTTTGCAGGCAAATGTGATAAAAGTGTGTGTGTGTGTGTGTGTGTGTGTGTGTACACTGTTTGTGTGTGTGCGATACAGATTCATACAGTATGAATCTGTATCAGTTCCTGAGGGAGTTCAGTGAGTTTGTGCTGTGTCTGATAGTATTAACAGTTAACAGAGGTCTGCTCTCTGCCTGTGTTGCAGTGCTCTATAATTTATTGGCTTGTCATTCTGGGTGAAATACAACTCTCTGATCTTTACAGACGTAACTTCTCTGTCTGGTCTCATGTAAACATGTCTCGTAAGATCAGTGTATTGGTGGTATTGTTATAATGGATAGATACTGAAGTGTCCTTGATAGAGTTATGTCTGCACATGCCTGGCAGGACGTAACCAGTGCACAGTAAGCATGACAACAGTGATATGACCAACTCTACACACTCCAGGGTTGTTGAGGCTACTTATGAGGTTTGTTCCTGTTTCATCAGCAATTATTCACAAAGAGAACAGGAAACACCTTCCGAGGCCAGATGGACTCCATTTCCCAGCATACAGTTGTACTGTATAGATCAGTACAGACTATTGGCTAGACCATTGATAATACATACAGTATATAACGCAAACTACTGACCTTTCAATGGATTCCTATGAGAGATGAATCCAGGAAACACTGTTAATGGGCGCTGTGATAGCGTTCATAGCGACATCTGATTGGTGGCACCAATCTTGGTACCAATGCAGGCGCAGTCTGTTGCTAAAGTTGAGGTATATTTCAGTGTTTCTGACCCGCATCGGGTTTGCGTACTCACTGATGCACACGCCTCGAATGTGATGTGCTTTTAATTTGCATCTGTCCCAGGGAGAAATAATAGAAATAATAGAAGCCGCAATCACAGTCAAAAGCATATTTCTTATTTGGCCAGATGGAGTACAGAGTTGAACATGGGTTTCAATGGGGAAACATGTTTTTTGACACCAGCTACAGTGCCCTGTATGGCCACATGGCATCGTTGGCTTCAAAACCTCTCGACAGGATTGCAAGCCTGGTCTAGACTACATCTCCAAACTTTTGTGCTTTTGAGACCGCAGCGGGGGTGGGGGGGTGTGGGGGGGGGTGGCATGGGTTGTGGGTGTGGGTTATGGGTGTGGGTGAAAACCCCAATTAGGCCCCGTATCTGTTTCACCTGAGCAGTTTTCTCTGAAACGCAGACTCGCTGGGGAGACAGCAGACAGCTGATCTGAGCTGGCCGTCTGGGCTGTCATTAAGAGAGGAGGCTCGTCAACCCGGCAAACATGCTCTATTAACCAGAGCTCTCTCTCCCCCCCTGTTTCTCTCTCTCTCTCCCCCTGTTTCTCTCTCTCTCTCTCTCTCTCGGTCTCTCTCTCTCTCTCTCTCTGTCTCTGTCTCTCTCTCTGTCTCTTTCTGTCTCTAATTCCAATGGACACACATCATGCACCCTCAAGGAAGAGTCTGTCTAGCTGGGCAAGCCTGTTAGGGGTGACAGACATCAGACGGTACTGGTGTTTCCCAACACAAGGCTGTGGAATGCAGACCCCAGACTGCCAGGGGTGAGGTTGGTCTTTCCCAACACTGATTGCTGACAGTGTTGCCCAGTGTCCCTCTCTGATGATAGGATGCTAGTTAAGGGCTTTCCCAACAGGTGGTTGTGCAGTTGGCAAAAAGTTTTATTTCCTTCTCTCTCTCTCTCTCTCTCTCTCTCTCTCTCTCTCTCTCTCTTTCTCTCTCTCTCTCTCTCCCTCTCTCTCTCTCTAGCTGGCTAGGGATGAAAGGACGTCCTACCAGGGAATTGTCGTTCTCTCCCAATGCTGCCTTCATCCCAGGCCCTCTGTCCCTCTGCCCGTCCCCCCACTGATCTGGCCCAGGCTGGGTGACAGACACATATGTCAGTGGGCTGGAATGTGTGATGAAGTTCAGACGGACAACAATGCCCCTCACTTGGCACTGAGAGTGGGAGCTCTGCATTTCATAGATGGAGAGAGGGGGGTAGGAGCAGTAACTTGGCACAGACTGTGCAATGTGGATCACGTGGTAGCAGGAAAGTGCCAGAAGTGAATGTGTGTGTGATAGATAGAGAGAGGGAGGGAGAGAGAGAGAGAGATAAGAGAACAAGAAAGTGACATGAAAAAGAAAGAGAACGGAAGGAGAGGGATTGATAGAAAAAAGCAGAGACTGTCTGAGGGTACACTCAGGGATAAACTGAGAATGAGGCAGAGAGAGGGAGAGATACAGTATATATATATATATATAGAGTCAGAAAGGGAAAGAGAGGGAAGAATACATAGATAGTGTGACATTAAATTCCTCACTAGTGCCAAGAAGAGCATCGCTAACCATCAATACCCCCAAGGCCTGAGCACGTGTCTGTGCCAAAATATGTCAGCTGTAATTACAGTGTTTTTAAGGGCGATACAGAGTCATTTGTTTTTGTAACTATACCCACACCCTTTCCTTCTGGCAGGGGGGAAATACATTCCAGTCATCCCTCCATCAACCGTGTTTACTACATGTCTGGAGTGCCGTCAAGTTCATCTTATCTAAAGGATGTCTGGAATTATTGTCAGCTGAAGGGTGAAAACAGGGCCATAATAGAATGTGATACTCACACCAGCATTGAATGCCAAATTTTGTGGATATACAGTATGTATTTTTGAAAAAAAAACAGCATTTTTGACTGTCTGGCTGTTGAAATAATATTTTGGGCAGCGTAATTTCTGACTACCTCTCCACTCACAAATTTGCCTCTCTATTTGCAGGAGGAAAAATATTCCCTCCTTCTCTCTCTGAATGTAATGAGTAACCTTCACTTCTTTCTCCATCCCACATAGACAAAGTGAATACTGTTGAGTATAAAACAGGTGACAATATCTGTTTAAAGAAACAGTCATCATCGTCAGTCATCATTGTTCAAACTCATGTTTGCATTTGTCAGAGTGAGTATCCAAGAGAATTAAAACAGTATTTACGCAGTATTTACACTCACGACAGAAAACACTGCTAAAACAAGGCTCAATATAGCCTCTGGTATTCATTTCAGTGGGTGGAGAAGAATCTGACAGAAAACACGCCATCTCTGAAGACAGTCCCATTGTTCATAATGACGCCTTGCGTTTCAGAGGAGCAAACAGACGCTGGGGTATGCAGCCATGGGCTCTCCTCTACTGCCAGAAAATGACACACGTGTATTACCATTTAGTTCAAGAATCTGATAATCAACAGGAGAACAAACAGAAAGAGAGAGAGAGAGACACAGAGAGAGAAGAGAGAGAGAGAGAGAAGAGAGAGAGAGAGAAGAGAGAATCTCCCTCTTTCGAGAGTGAGAACAACAGTGAGGCCCCTCTCCTTGGCCTGCCAGTGACTGAAAGAGAGCAGACTGGGACTGGGACGGACCAAGAGGAGTGTTGGATCAGCAGGTCGTAAATCCCTCTGCCAGTGCCGTGTTGTAGGCCTAGCTAGATTTACACTGACACTCCACATCCCATCCAGTTCTTTCATGGCCTCCTCAATGTGATGGATTACCCCAGACACAATAGGCGCTCACTGTCCTCTGTCTGAGGCTAATGGAGAGGGCCCTTCCAGGCATAGGAATCATACCAGGCCAGTTTGGTCATGTTTTGGATATGCGCAGTTCACATGTAAACTCAAACAACCCCAAAAATCAAACCGCTTAAGTAGAGCAACTTTTATCTGAAGAACACCCTGTACCCAAACAAAGGCTTTCTTACCTCCTGGCTTTGGAAGTTCTCTCAAGTTCCACAGTGTACCAACAGGTTCCTCACTTCACAGAGTCAAAAGGACAAAAGCCACAATCTCTGTCTCACTCCTGGTCTAGTTATATGTGAGCCTCTTCTGTCAAAAGAATGTGCACATCTGACCAAGACCAAGGAATTTCTAACACAATCCTTCTGTTTAATCAGGTGAAACCTAAGACAGGCCTTGATAGGAGAGGTTCAAGTTATGTATTGTGGTTGTATCTCTATGGCTTGTTACATACAGTACACTATGACCCTCAGGATGTTGTAGCGTGAACCCTACACTACCTAGACATGACCCAAGACTGCCCTCCAAGTTTTATAATAGAGACCTAATTTTTCAGTTACCATTTTCATTCACTTAAAACTGTTCTTTTCTATCTAGGCTATTTATGACCAGTCTAGAGGCATTTCTCAACATTAGCACTTCATAAAACAGAAAACCCTTTCCTCCTTGGATCTGTGCCACGCTGGTATTTAGCTGTATTAGCACGATACATGATTTACTTTCTCAGTAGACGCCAGTACCACAACCCTTGGGGGAGTTACAGCTTTGGCATTTTCTTTCATTAATTTCATTATTGTTAGGCTAATGTTATTACTTCAAATACAGTGCTAATCGAGTTTGCTTGATGGCTGTCATTATTCCAAGCTATGTTTGAGGGGAGGAGTTCAACCAATTATTTTGTGTTTTGTTTTTTATTGAGTAGCATAGGGGAGTTTGATTTAGAACGAGTCTTGTAGTGATTGAGCACATGTGTTATTAATGTGTGTGTTCATGGCACATTACAACTCCTGATTACAGCTATGTATTAGGTTAGAGGAGGCTCCAATCCTTCATTATTACGTTAGAACTTTTGACATATTTGCAGCCTGTGGCACAGTATTCCGTCCCAGGCTGAGGACACGAGTCAATCAAAACTGGTAAATGGTAAATGGTCTCTGGGATAAGTAAAACAATAAGTCTTTACCTGCATAGTTATGCAGGTAAAGCATGTTTAATGTTTAACAAGCAGTTGAGGGCACTAGCCAACATTTTGGAATTGGAACCAGAATCCTCACTGATTCCATATAGACAGGGCCCAGTGGTGGGAGCTTGAGATGGAGTTTGGTGGCGGCTCTGTGGACAGCCTCCAAGAAGGACATGTCCACCCTGGAAGGCACCTCACCTTGCACATCCCATGTCCCTGTTGCAGGCTGCTAAGAAGGCAGTCCAGATCAGTACCATCATCTCCATTCCCTTCGGAGAACTCTGTCAGATATCTCTCTCTGTTACGTCTCTCTCATTCAACTCCTTGCGAGCCTTAGACAAGCCGGGGCTCGGGGGGGTGGTGGGGGGGGTTCAGTAATGGACAAAGTCAAAGGGGGGCATCCCCAAAAGGAGTCCTGTGGCACCTCACCCTCAAAGAGATGTTCCACAGAAATAACACCCTCCACGTACCTGACCCTTTGTTCGAGAGCAGACTTATCTGGGCGCATGTTATTTCTTTCTCATCTCCACAGAGAATACCTTCGTGAATGTGTCTCACCGGACCATCTGTCTTTACCAGTATACATCAAATATGTCAGACAGTCACGTGGTCATTTTCCAGTTCACCAAAACACAACACTGATCCATCAAACTGATGGTATGCGGGTGACCCTGAGTCACTATAACGAGTTGTTTACTCTTCTTTCACGGGCAGCGACCAACCAAGACTAATGACTGACTTGCACTTCACATTTGGGGTGAACTGCGGCTGCCATGCTGCCTCTTGATGAAAAGAACAGAAGAAAGGGGAAAAAAAGTGGATGTAAAAATGTGTGCATGTAAGGAGATCTGTCTGGAATGTCGTGTGAGAGAATGCATGACCGAAAACCACAGAGGCATTGCTGCCCTCCTTTCCCTCTGGCTGTCTCCCAAAAAACATGAGCATCGGAGACAGAGGGCCAGACAGGGGGAGAAGATACCAAAGAATGCTCCAAAATATGATAATAGGCCCTGGCAGACATATACATGAAAAACAATGTGCCTTCATGAATGTGTTGTTCTCCAAAGCTGCGAAGAGACAGAGAAGCTCTGAAAGGTTCACAGCGGTACGGTGGGGTGGGTTGAAAACACTGAGAGCTATTGCTTCTAGAAAGACTGATGATTTGAAATGCTCCAACAGTTACTGCGTTCTAGTACACACTACTGTACTTTACTACACTCTGATAGTAACGCTCCAGTCAGCTGGTAGGACCACGTCACCCCAGAAATACTCCATGTTGCGTCACAGGCCGTTCGGCCTGTAATGGCGAAATGCCGTCCCTCGGGGAGGATGTGTGTAAGGGGAAGTGGACCTGGCAGGTGTCTCTTCCTGTGCTAGCCTCAGCCCACCGTGAGAAGCTCAACAACCTCTGGGAACAGGGCCCATCCCATTCCTTCCAGCATGCCCTCACCAACACCAACATGCCCTCCTCCTCCCTCAGGGCTCCCACTACCGCTCACACCGTGGCCCAACCCGGCTTCAGTGCTGTGGACAGACGCCCGACACATCAAACAGGCCAGATCAAACGATACCAGGCCTGGTCGCATGTGAAGTTCAGTCAGCAGCAAGATTAAAATACAGACATCGTAGGGAGAAGGGAGAGGGGAGAGGTCAGGGAGGGTAGTGGGTACAAGCGGGAAGTGGATCTGAGAGTTGAAATAGGTCTTAAAGAGCTCTGTAAATACAAGGCAAGTCACATACTCCATGGTTAAAGTATGGTATAGTTTCTCAAAGAGGCGGAGAGGAGAAAGGGTAGGGGTTGAAAGGAAACTCAGTGAGACAATGACCGGGAAAAGGAGGTAACCAAGAGAGTAGGGCAGCAATAAAATAAAACAGCGAGCTATGAAAAGATGATGTTAGGATGAAGGAAAGAGGAGAGGAGAAGAGGAAGAAGGCAGGGTTGGTGGTCAGGGTTCCCCTCTGATGAAGAACAGCTGACAGTGCAAACCTACTGCGTTCTCATGACAAGCCCCACCACATCAATAATTTACATTATTATTCAACTATTCAGGGCCAGTCAGGGAGATGGCCCACACACACACTCATGACCTACTGAACAGCTCGGTGTGTGATCCTGCATCTCACTGAGAGACACACACACGCGCGCGCGCGCACACACACACACACACACACACACACACACACACACACACACACACACACACACACACACACACACACACACACACACACACACACACACACACACACACACACACACACACACACACACACAGTGCCTTCCTCTCATACACCACTCCTATGTTCTTTGGCTGTTGGTTTGGCTTCCTTTGGACTATAGCCGCTCCAACCCCATGATACGGGGTGTAATTCAAAGAGCCGGCTCCTAAAAGGGAGAACCTGTGTGCCTACCGTATGTGTGTGTATTGTAGTTACTGTATATACCTGCTTGTATGCAAGTTTGTATTTCTGTGTTTGTGACACTGAGTTGTTCGAACTCCATTGCAGTAAAGCCATGAAAAAATAACAAATTAAACACGTTTCAAAAGGACTTCTATGTTTTTTCGGGTAAATCTATAACTACAGTTAGCCAGTTAATGGCAAAGCGCAGTAGAAGGACCTACCTACTATCTTCCCTCAACAGGGCAAGTCAGAGCAAGCCACCTCCTTATGACCATGGGCGTCACACACACACACGCACGTATGCACACACACACACACACGCACACACACACACACACACACACACACACACACACACACACACACACACACAGGGGTGCCATACACTCCTTAAAGGTGTCACAAAGGGTCCAAATGAAATGTCTTGGGAGTTCAGTTTCCATGGGCATGAAATACTTTGTGCCTCCTGCAGCTGTCAGCGTGCTGGGAGAGAGCAGCTCAGCTCAGCCTCCCCTCTGAGGTCTGTTATGCACCTGTCTGTGAACCGCTGCCACGCTACACCATTCTGTCAGATGCGGGTCAAGGCAGAGGTGAGCGTTGTGTGTATGTGTGTGTGTGTGTGTGTGTGTGTGTGTGTGTGTGCGTGTGTGTGTGTGCGTGTGTGTGCGTGTGTGTGCGCATGTGTGTGTTCCTTGTCCAAAACAGACAGACTTCAGAGTGTTTTTTCCGTGTTTTTACCCTCGTTCTGGAAGGGTCCTGCACGCTAACAGTCTGCAGCTGCACTGCGAGGCTCTGCAGGTAGCCAAAGAAATAAATCACTTGACGCACCATGTGACCAGTCAGCACCCTTGGTAAACACTAAGGAGAGACACACACAGGCCGGAGGCTGGGCATCACACACACATATATCACAAGACTAGTTCATTTAAAGCCTCTGAAGGTGATCTTCTCAGTTTAAAGCAGGTTTTCACCATTGGATGATTTTAGATAGGAATGTTTTGGATGTTTTGATAGGAATTTCTAGGGAATGTGTGTTTGTGTGTGTGTGCTTGTGTGTGTCTGTGTGTCTGTGTGTGTGCGTGCGTGTGTGTGTGTGTGTGTGTGTGTGTGTGTGTGTGTGTG
>NC_139665.1:10972088-11002088 GCF_951799395.1 Argentina silus
TATCCTCGCCAGCAAGCCTTCCCTGTCTCTCAGCGTGGCCCCATTAAGGCCCCACCATGCCTCCTCCGCCCAGTCACACACCCAGACTCCCCTGTCAGCAGCTGAGATTAAGGCTTTGACAGAGACTCTTTTCAGCCAGCTGGCTGTGACCACAACACAGCCCACACGGGCCTCTCCAGGGTCAGACCTGTGGCAGTGGGACAGGGAGGTCAGTGTGGAGGGTGACAGGGTGAAACCAGGAGGTGTGGGTGGGTTGTAGAGGAGCAGCAGCTGCCTGAAGGAGAAGGTTTGACGGTATCTGTGCTGAGAGATGACTCAGGGGGCCAGTGTGTGTGTGTGTGTGTGTGAGAGAGAGAGAGACAGAGAAAAAGAGGGAGAGAGAGAAAGAGAAAGAGAAAGAGAGACACACACACACACACACACACACACACACACACACCTCTCTTTCCACTGGGATGGCTCTCCCCTCTAATCTATTCTCCAGACATGAGTGGAAGTTCTATGATCTGGCTGAACACATCCAAGGCCATAAAACTACTGACAGTTAGAATGGATTCTCTGTGTCTCCATATGTGGGGCTCCAGATCATATTCAACCTCAGGGGTCAGAGTCAGTGTGAAGAATGGGGAACACCTTGGCTGAGACTGATCAGTGTCTCTCTGTCTCTGTCTTTCTCATTCACACACACACACGTACGTACCCACGCACGCACACACACACAGCTGGTACAGGGTGACGTCAGCTTGTGTGCACAGGATGAGGGAATATGTGTGTGTGTGTGTGTGTGTGTGTGTGTGTGTGTGTGTGTGTGTGTGTGTAAAAGCAATATATGTCTGTGATGGGAATAGGGAATATGTACAGTATAGGAGAATCAATCAAACAATAGAAATACAACAAAGTAAACATGAATTACTTACTATATGAGTGTGTGTGTGTGTGTGTGTGCGTGCGTGTGTGTGTGTGTGTATGTATGTCTGTGTGTGTGTGTGGGTGTGGGTGTGTATATGTGTGTGAATGTATGTATGAGTGTGTGTGTACAGTATGAGTGTGTATAACCATGCTGGTGCTTTCCGACCCCTGGGTTCTGGGAGTGGGGGGTAATGAACAACAGAGGGAGAGGGAGTGAGAGACGATGCAAGGTTCGGGGAATTCCACAGGAGAGACTGGCAGGAGATCCGTGCCTATCCATGCAGCTGCTTTCATACTCCATTTACTGAGCTTCTCAGAGGACAAACAAACCCAGGAACCTCTCTTTCTTTGTCCCCACTCCATCCATCCATCCCTCCCTCCATTCCCCCTCCTTCCCCTGCTCTCTCCACCTCTCCCTTCCGCCATCCCCCCCCCCCCCCCAAAACCGCTAAACCATATGTCTTTGCTGCTGGAGGCTTGTTCAGAGGCCCAGTGGGTGAGTTTGGATCCAGGCCCTGTAGTTGCTACTCTTTCTCAGAATGAGGGAGGGAGGGAGAGTGTGTGTGTCTGTGTGTGTGTGTTCAAAGGCCCAGTCGATGTCGGTGAGTTTGGACGCAGGCCCTGCAGTTGCTACTCTTTCTCAGAATAAAGGAGGGAGAGTGTGTGTGTGTGTGTGTGTGTGTGTGTGTGTTTGAGAGAGAAAGAGAGAGAGAGAGAGAGAAAGAGAGTAAGATGTTTTGTCTGGCTTGGTGCCCATAGTTAAATGAATATCACATCACATCATAGCGGTGGTACGTGGGATGTGGGATGTGGGGTGGACCCTATTTGATTGATGTCTTATCTCTCCCTATATCACTTCATCAGCACACTCTCACTGACCAGCGTAGGATGTTTCTGTGTTCCCCTCTTCCTCATTAGCCTCGTCCTCCTACAATGTTCCTGCGCGAAGGAGCAAACTAGTCACATTGAACCCCCAACTGCCACTCTTGTCTTCCTCTCTCCTCCCAAGCACCAGAACAGTGGCAACTGCCTTAGTCAAACCTTACAGAAGTGCTCAGTCCTCCCTTATACATCTGATACCGTGCTGAAGATTACGTAGAGTTCTGTGTTCTTTTGTTTGTTCCATGTTCTATGTAGAGGGTACTTGGGTCTTGGAGGGTACAGTAAGTTTGGCGTATTGGTTGTTGTAGTGAGGAATTGGGAGGAATACAAATCTATACTGTATAAGCCGCTGGTACTGTAAGTCCAGTCCAGTCCAGTTTTGAGGGAACACTGGAAATGGGTGGCATCTAAACCTTAAACCAGCCCATTCGAAAACGACACAAGTCTCTATTTTATAGCCACCTATTTGGCCCCGAGTGAATTGCTCCACTGTTTCAAAGATTTTCCTTCCAGAGACAACTTGTCCCTTTCCATCTATAATGATGTGAAATATTTTTGAAAAAAGGTCTAAATTTACTCATCATGACCAACTTTCCACGGGCTGCCCTTCACCATTTGTTTAAGCAGATGCCCTGCTCAGCGAAGCGGAATTAATACAAATAGAGTCAAAATGACTCTAAGAACAAACATTCAAAAGGCAGAGACGCCACTGATGTCCTCCCAAAGCGTCGCTCTCCTTTGTGGACATTACGAGACGGTAAAGTCAGCGTTCTGCGGACTCTGTGTTCTAGCGACAGTCGTGTCATGTATACACAATGAAGCACAAGGAGGTCTATTGACGTAAAACTGCACCCTCCTCTCCTCTCTCATTGTGCTTTCCGTAACTGATGAACAACTCATCCTGTTCACCTTGGCTGAGTCTGATACACATCCTAATCTAAACTGCGTAAGAGAAATTGGGAAACACCCTTAAATGACAATAAAGTGGTATTCCTAAAATGGGCCTGTGTATTTGTGTGTTTCTTTGGGCAGTTTAATACAGTGTGTGGTAGTGTTCTATCCAGGAATGTCAGGTTTATGACTTGTTTAGATGGCTCCCAGCTCTAAGTTTTTTGACAGTTGGCTACTGCTGTATGGCAAGTGGGTGTGAATATGTGGTTCACAGGCTTGGGTCAGTGTTACGCAACCTGCTCTGCACACACACTCTCACACACACACGGCAACACACGCACGCACACACACACACACACACACACGCACACACGCGCACACACAAACGCACACACACACACACACACACACACACACACACACACACATACGCGCCAACACACACACACACACACACACACACACACGCACTGGAGGCTCCGCCTGCACCCACAGGCTCTAATGTGCACTTTCCATTCTCTCACCCTGGTATTACCATGACTTACTGGGAAAGTAGCCGCCATTTGGGTCCCCTTGAGACCAACCGGCAATGAGCTACCCTGGCACTCCTTCCAGAGTGTGTGTGTCTGTGTGTGTGTGTCTGTGTGTGTGTGTATGTGTGTGCGTGTGTGTGTGTATGTGTGTGTGTGCGTGTATGTGTCTTTACTCTTGTGGCAAAGAAAAGGAGAAAAGCGTTGTCCTTACAGTATATGCATATTTGATTATATGTGCATATTGTACCTACATGTACTTTTTGTTTTAATTTCAGGACTGTCTGATGCTATTCTGTGTAACAGTCATGCATGGTTTTCATGGTCTATACAGTATGTACCAGTATGTAACAGTAGGCGTGGGGCCTGCATCGCCCATAGAGTAGTTCCCATGATAACTATTAATCCACATGCTCAGAGACCGGAAGTCCATTTAGTACAGGAAACGGTTGTGATTGATCACTCCCTGTTAAAAAGGGTGAGCTGGGCGCTGAGAAAGTGGAGGGTGAAAACAAAGCAATTCACACCATGGGTTCTTGGTGTGTGTGTGTGTGTGTGTGTGTATATGATGTGTGTGCGTGAGTGTTAGCACCGGTATGTGTGTGTGTGTGTGTGTGTGTGTGTGTGTGTGTGTGTGTGTGTGTGTCTCTCACTGATCTCTCTCAGTGGGCCCAGGGAAAGTTGACAGCAGGCTAAGATCCAGTCTAGTGTCCAGATCCTGGACAGCCATACAACACCACATCCATCCACCCACCCATCTGCAGCCAGTGATGCTGCCCCCATTGTCCCTCATGTGTGTTTGTGCTGGTCTCCACAGGGCTTGGTGGCCAGTGGAAAGCTGAAACTGACACGGTGGGTGAATGACAGCAATGCCAGGCATGTCTGTGTGTAATCTCATCCAGTCTAATGGCCAGACTCTCACAGGACAAAGCCAAAAGCAGCAGGTGCAGGAAACACACAAAGCACGCAGAAAATGTTGATCGACATTTGAGCCGTTGACCGCTTGAGTGACTCTGAACGCACCACGGAAGCCATTAATGAGCAAAAAAACCCAACCTTTGTTACATTTTCTTTCTTTCTCACTTTTTCTTTTCTACCCCATGTTCTCTCTCTCTCTCTCTCTCTCTCTCTCTCTCTCTCTCTCTCTCAGTCTGTTATCTATTTCTCCCTCATTCTTTCTCTTGTTCACTTTCGTAATTTAAGGCAGCCCGGGATGCCAGATCAGTCATGGGTAAACTGGGTTGCCAGATTAGGGCACGGTTCCCAGATTACAGAGTCTCCTTTGCCCGTTCCGCTGTTTTCTTCCTCTCTTTTATGAAGCACTTTGGTCATGTTTGACACAATGAACATCTCCCCTAAACTGAATTTATGTGCAGTCAAACAGACTTCGACAAGGTTTTAGCTCCGACTAATTTCACATGATGACTAACACAAGGATGGCTAATGGGGGGGGGTGGAGGGGGAGTGTGGATAAATGTTGACTTAACACTGACCTTCACAGACTGACGTCTGATCTTGTCGTTAACCCCAGGGGCGTCCTTTGACCTTTGATCTGAGTTGTCGGGCTCCAGATGGCACTGGTTTTTGTGGACATTGTTTTAAAGATGACCCGTAAGGCAGCCGGGATGGGCATTCTCAACAGCGGGGAGCACATGAGAACAAAGCATCGTGATTAGACACAGTCTGCAGTCACTCCTCGTTAATTAATTCCTTGTCACACCCCTCTGACTCAGGGAACTACAGTGAAAAGCTGTATAACACATATCAACTATGACAGGACACACAATACATGAACACACAAACCCCTATAATATGGGCTTAGTATATGCAAATATTTATGAATATTCAAACAATGCAAATTACAATACTACCAGTGACTACCAACGTATGTTTGGGCTTTTTGGGCTTTTTTTAAGGGCTGGCCAATGCCCAATGCACATCAAAAGGTTTTTCTTTAAAAGCAGGAGCAGTTTCTTCCAAATGGAGACGTAAATTCTGTTACTATCCGCCTCACTTACCTGCTCCATTGAATTGTGGGACTTCCTGAATAGTGTGCAGTGAATTCATACTACATGAGAAGGCAAATCTAGTATGACATCTGGGCATTTTATACATACCTGTAATCAATTTCAGTACATTTTGCGTACGGCAAAACCTTCTAATCTTGCATACTGAAAATACCTGCTTCCTTTTCTCAGTTGTTAGGAACATGATTCCTGGCATCCTCTCCTACGTCCTCCACTCGCTTCATCCTCAAAAAGCATTGGAGAAAAATATGTAAGGGGAGAAACCTAGATCTTCTCCAAAGTGTTTTTCGTAGGACGCAAGTGGAGGACAGAGGAGAGGATGTGAGTCGTGTTCAATTGAGAAAAGGCTTGTACTGTAGCCTCCAGTATGAACATTTGGTCACAGCCACATGCTGTGTGTGTGTGTGTGTGTGTGTGTGTGTGTGTGTGTGTGTGTGTGTGTGTGTGTTTATGTGTGTGTGTTGATGGGTACGTAGGTGGGAAATATTGGCTTCGTTCTATCTCTTGGGACATCCACACATGAAGAAGCATTGATTTCGCCCACATGTGAAATTCGTTACGGTCGAGCTGTGTTAGCAGGTACAGATGACATCATGGTATTGGTTCTTGGCTTTCAAATGTAAATGCAAAACAAGTGGAAAACACCTATAGCACAGCGTAGGAAAGTGGTTTATTTCCTCAAACTAACACAAAGTACACAAAGTTGTAAACCTCCTAAGAAGTGTTATCAAAGTGTCCTCAAAGTTTACTACAGGTTCAAATAACCAACCGACAAAACTGTATCTGATCCTTGTAACATTCATGTTGAGTTGCAAGTCAATAAATATAGGCCATCTCAACACTTCCATGTTAATAAAAGCTTTGGGTGGCAATAACATTTCCACTAATGGCTTTCAGGATCAGATTAGCACTAACATGCTCATAAATCACTTGCAATCTCCGTTGTCCTTCAACGAATGACTCCCATAGAGAAAACATTGTCTCAACAGGTAATTAACGGATAGAATGGACCAGTGTGGCCAGAGCCTTAGTCATTTATCAGTATTCTGTGTGGTCTATATCGTCGCCATAGGAACCATACAAGAGATTCTATATGTATTCTATAGTCTTAGTATCATGTCATCAGCAGCACTGGCCGTGGCTATACCGTGCTGAACATGATGTTACAATTACACTAAATCACCTAATCTAAGGAATGACATGTTTTTCTACCTCAGTCTTTCCTTTCCAGGGATATAAAACCAATATCCAAACACTGTTCACTCTCTGACACATCCATAGATCTGCAGGAGGGGGTCATGACCCTTAGCACAGACATGTGAATGACATTGTTGTACATTCTCAGCTTGGTCACAGATGCTTGAACTGAAAACATACTGTACATCAGACTGTACATCAGCTCCCCAGTGTGCCTTTAGGAGACATTCTTCTTATCTCAGCGGTCTGACCATGCCCCCCCCCCCCCTCTTCTACATGTAACATGTGAAGAAAGACATGTGCACCCCCCTCCTACGTGATCTGAGTGGTCGCAGGGCAGAAGGGAGTACTGTACTGCTTAATCAAAGCCAGGTTGGTTAAACCGTGAGACAGATAGGAGATAGGAAGAGGAATCAGATAAGAAGTATGTTTGACTGTACCTCATCTACTTATCTCCTCCATCGGCCTTTTACACTGACCATCGTCTCAAACTCATAGGATCTCCCTAAACCAAGGGTGTTGTTTCTTCGAGAGCTACTGTTCATATGCCTGTCCACTGTCCAGCTTTGCCACTAACCCAACACAGAGAGACTGTTTAACAACCAACGCATTTGATTGATTATGTACAATCGTAGCTATTTACTGCATATGAGTGCATACACATTATACATGAAACATAAATGCTATGGCATTCACAGAGGGAAGTTTGGAAGTATGGTTCATAGTTCCAGATCCTTGCCCGCATGGCCAGGCTTTGAGAGGGTCTGGTCTTGGAAACACTGAGCACTCTAAGACTAAGTAGCCTCTAAGACTAAGCATCACAGTGGCCTCTAAGACTAACCTCCACAGTAGCCTCTAAGACTAACCTCCACAGTAGCCACTAACCAAAGATCCCCTTTCCCCTTTGTTAGTGTAGCTACCACTATACTGTATATGCCATTTAGTTGACGCCTGGTTCCAAAGCGACTTACATTGCAGTGAGTGCTATAATTTTTCAGTATATATGGTCCCAGAATCGGACCCACAACCTAAGCGTTGTTAGCGCCATGCTCTACCAACTGAGCCACAGAGGACCACTACTTTAGAATGGGCACCACTAACGAGACAGGCCACCCCACACGTCAGAGGAGCATGTTTCAACCCAGAACAGTCCAACAGCAGCTCTGTCTTACTTACTTCACATGTAAGCAAAACACTGTGAAACACCCAGTAGCATTCTGGGGACCGACCCGTTTTATGAGGTTTATTGCTGACACCACAAGAACATTCCCTGGAAATGAGAAGCAAGCTTATTTTGGGAAATAATGACCTGTGACTGTTATGTTAATAGAAATTGTAGCCCAGTTTTTTTTGGGACACAAATTGTGTGGTCCTGTAGTGCAGCTGGTGTGACAGTTAGGTCAGTTATGGGGGGTCTGAGTTTATTTGTTCATTTTTTTCAACGCTCACTCTCTTAATTTTTAAATTGTATGTATGGTGCGTTACTGGAGCTTGCATTCAACATTTAAACGTTGTATTCTCTGTGAATCTCTGTGAATGTTTGCTATCGTTCACAAATCTAAGCTAGTGTCTCCTAATGGTAACAATGGTAAGAAGAACACCTAAAATGATGTTCTGTCTGAGTGTTGCCGCTTTGACACGTTAATCGTTATAAAATTAGCCACTGGCCTCTAACCGTATAGAAAGTTCATCTTTTCCGTAAAAAAACAAACACAGTTAGCCCAAAAAAACGTCTCGTTGAACATACTTCAGGAGAGAACCTCAGCAGGATTGTTTGTATTTGTTGGAGTACCGAGTAATGAAGGGTGTGTGAATGTGTGTTTTTCCCTGTTTACTCTTTGAGTAGGTCTGTGAGTAAGCCTGTTTATGTGTTTTCCTGAAAGATCTGGAGTTTAACACAGGAAACAAGGCTTATTAAAGACCGAACCCCCACCTTTGGCCACCATAGAGAATACCAGCCTAATCCTGATTTGCTCCTCAGAGACAAGTCTCATTCAGGGCACAGAAATACTGCAATACACTGGCCCTTGACTCTTAGCGTAGAGTAGAGGAGCTAGTCAATGACGGCATAGGCTGCTACAAAGCTGTACTGTTGTATCTTTACTGTCATAGGGACAATCATGTGTTCTATATTTGGACTCTAAAGGCTCTATCCAGTATAAACGTGCCTCTGTAACACAAGGTCATGTGGTGTCGACAGTGGAGCACTGTACTGTGGTGACACAGTTACCCCTGGGGACTCTGGGATACTTCTGTACACTCCACTGCTTGTTGATACATCACTCCTGTACCAAATTAGGGCCTTTTTTTGCCAAGGGTTAGGCTTCATATCATTTTGAATATGAATTCAAATGGACGGTTTGTAATATTTGCCGTAATGTTGGATTGCAATGACTATAACAATACATAATTGGTCCTCTGAGTCTTGCAAGCGCAGAAAAGGATAATTACCCATCCCTAACCATTCTTTAAATATGGCCTTCAATGGTGTATGATCTATTAGTGCACAAAATGAGGTTGGAAACTAAGCAGTGTTAAAATCAGAGATTCCGGTGCCCATGCCAGTGACTATGGGAAATATATCTTTGGGGTGTTTCCACTTGGATCATTGGTAATGACAATGTTGAGTGTGTGTGTGTATGTGTGTGTGTGTGTGTGTGTGTGTGTGTGTGTGTGTGTGTGTGTGTGTGTGTGTGTGTGTGAGGGGGGCTTACGGAAGTATCAGGAGGAGCAATTACCGTTTTATGGGAGGAACTGAATTTACAGTCCCCACATCCACGTATTATATGGGAGTGTTAGAACGCAACCGGCCTTTTCTTTACCACAGTGAAGAAAACACACCATCCATCTATCCAGCCAGGCTTGTATGGGAGCATTGAGCCAGGGCACAGGAAGACCACTCTTATTATTTAATGGACCCTGTAAATAATCAGGCTAAGTAGTCTGTTTACAGGCCTGAGATTGGCCTCGAAGCGGCTGCAAAACTTTTCCATGTTGAGAGACGGGCAGCTTGTAAAACACATCATGATTCACTAGCTAACGTCGCCTGATTTAGACACCACTATGACCTGCTGACATGTTTAACCTGACCAGAGCAGAGGTCTTGGTAGATAGATAAATACTTTATTAACTTGACCAGAGCAGAGGTCTTGGTAGATAGATAAATACTTTATTAACTTGACCAGAGCAGAGGTCTTGGTAGATAGATAAATACTTTATTAACTTGCCCAGAGCAGAGGTCGAGATAGATAGATAAATACTTTATTGTCCTCAATGAGGCAAGAAGACACAACACACAACACACAACACCGTAGCAACATCACAGCACATCGCCATAACAACATGAACAGCATAACCCTACATGACAGTTGTTATGGGGAGGGGGGGGGGACTGTTCTTGTGTTGACGTTGTGGGGGGGGGGGGGGGGGGGGGTAGTTCAATGAACTTTGAGACTGTGTGTGTGTGATTTGTTTCTGTTAGCAGATAGAGCCGTAGAGCAGGACTGGTTCTATGATGCTGCGGTACAAGTTAAGGAGCCTCTGTTAGCAGCGTTTATAGATGCCGGTGGTGTGTTAATTGAAGCTGAGTTTATTATCCAGGGTTATTCCGAGGTATTTCATGGCCTCTACCGGTTCAGCTGTTTCACCAATGATGCTGGTCGGGCTGTAGGGAATGCTGGTCTTGGTGAGGGGGGCTGTTGTGGAGTTCCATTGTTTTGGCTACATTTAACAGGAGGATGTTGTCATCACACCATGGAGTGAAATGGGTGATGGAATGTTAGTTGGCGGTACTGATTAAAAGAAGGTAACACATTGTCCGGTCGGCAACTATTAAAGTCCCCCAGTATGAACACAGCTGCGTTGGGGTATCTGGTTAGCATAGCTCCACCGCTACCGTGGTGTTAGTGTTCGGTGGGATGTAAACACAGCTGATAACCACTGTGGGGGTTTTCCCTCGGGAGGTAGAAGGGGAGCATACACAGGGTAAGGAAGGGGCGTATACGTGTAGACAGGGTAAATAAAAGTCTTGCTTTTTAAGAGCACAATGTTTTTCTTAATAAAGGAATTGCTGTTAGGGGAATAGGGGAAATTAAGGTTTCTGAGTGACACATTTACTATCCCTCCCTGGAAAGAAAAAAAAGCGGTCGGTGGCCTGAGGGCGTAGTCTGCCTAGGAAGAGACGGTGCTGATTAATAGTATGGTGTGTTTACATCTTGTGAGGAAGTAATGGTGTTTTGAACCCGGATAAAAGAAAAGTAATGTAATGGTAGTATGGGTCATCAGCAGGAGACATCTGCTGAAGGGACAGAACAGGATGAAAGAAGAAACACACTTCACAGTAACCCTGGGAACATTTTCCTAGTGGCCAGTCGGTCTTGGCCCTTCATTAGACTGTGTTTCAGCTGACCCAGGCCTTTCTGCAAGATTTTATTTTCATGATTAGGATCTTAAGCTGTGTTCATAAACAGACCTCCTGCATGTGTTTTTCTTCCCTCACTCTGTTTTCATGTGTTTTTTCACTCTCCTCCCACTTGAACTTTCTCTCTCCACCTCTCAACACAGGCCATGACAGGCCAGGTAGCTCTGGTGGTTAAAGAGGTCACCCCTCTGTCACCCACTCCTATAGAGTGACAGGAACAGAGGTTGTGTGTGTGTGTGTGTGTGCCCGTGCGTGTCTGTGTGTATGCGTGTGTGTCTGCGTGCGGGCATGCGTGTGTGTATGTGTGTGTATGCGCGTGCGTGTGTGCATGTGTGCGTGCATGCATGTATGTGTGTATGTGTGCGTATATGCGTGCGTTCATGCATGTGTGCGTGCGTGCATGTGTGTGTGTGTGTGTCCACCAGAGCCTGCCAGTGGTGGACCCCTCCTCCCCCACCTATCCTCGCCTGGTCGGGCCCTGGGTGGGTCACTGGCTGCCTCTCTTGGGTGGTATTCTGGTGAAATCATGAGGAGGGTGAGGAGAGGAGAGCAGAGGAATGGAGGATGACTTCATCCACCCACCAGGGCCAGACATCTCAGATTCATTCTGCAGGTTTACTTGACAGGCTATTATAAAATGTCTGCTGCTTGAATTTAGAACTATTAAACGTTTCACCTCTTGAATCAGACATGCAAATCAAACCAAACAAACTAAAACATAACGTTCACAAATTCTCCACTACTGCACATATCCAACTAGGTAAATTGTTCACAATTTCATATATATATATATATATAAAACAAAGAAACACAGTTTAATCTGTGTTCCAGCCATGTTCATACAGTGTATATTGTTACATATCTAAAGAGTTCATGGTTGATATAAACACACTGGCAGCTGGCAGAGCAAAAGGGCATTGGGCATTGGTTTCCGGCCTCTCTGTGAACACGGGTCGACCACAGCGACTGCTGGTTGGGGAGAGCAGACCAGACCACCACGGACCGTGAACCGGGGCCAAGGCCAGCGAAGCTAAGCCGCCTAGCCGGCCCTGCAGCCAGATGTGGGGGTGTGTATCCCTGGCTGGTGGGGCCTGTGGCTTGCTGCACTAGGTGACCTGTGTCTGTGTGTGTGTGTTTGTGTGTGTGTGTGTGTGTGTGTGTGTGTGTGTGTGTGTGTGTGTGTGTGTGTGGGAGATGCTGAATGATTTTGTGTGTGTGTGTGTGTGTGTGTGTGTGTTTATGTGTGTATGAGCCAGTGAGTGGGTATGGGTGAGAGTGAGTGGGTGTGTCTAGCTATAATTATATGTGTGAGGGAGCCAATGAGTGTGTGGGTGTATATGTGAGGGTGAGTTGATGAGTTTACATGGATGCATATGTGTGAGTGAGGTAGTGAGTGTGTATGGATGTATATGTGTGTCTGTGTCTGTGTGTACACAGTGCTGTAACTCTACCACCACCCCTTTAACTGCCAGTCTGTGTTATTGCAGCTGCACTGGCTCCCCTTCCCTGACTCAGCCCTCAGGTGCTTTCCACTCTCTTCCTCCTCTCCTCTCTTCCTCTCCTCCCCTCCTCTCCTCCCCTCCTCTCCTCCTTTCCTTTTTGAAAAATTGAGTATGACCTGTCCTCTCCTTCCCCTCCCCATGTCATGCCTTTGGCCCACCTTCTCTTGGCTTCGCCCCCACATTCTCTGAATACATGCCAGCCGACAGATGATTGGCAGCTAGGCAGCAATAGACGAGTCCATTTTTTTCCCTTGGAGATTTAACAGCATTCCACAGGCTCAGTGTCTAGATCCCTCATTAACCCTTCTCCCTGTTCTCATGGTCCAACGAAGCGCATCGATATTGCCACGCCGGGGACCATCGCCAAGGCAACAGTGAGACAGGGTAGGCCTTCCTCTTTGCCAAGGCAAATAGTTGTTTGAGGGTATGTTTTGTACGGTGGCCTTGAGTGTGTGTGCGTGCAATGGCGGTGGTTTTCGTGATACAGTAAGTAAAACCGAAGGCGGTATTGTTTATACCTTTTTGGTCACATCTGTGTGGTATACATCTGAGTGTGTGTTATAGGTTATGTGAAATGGGTGTGTTATGGGAAGTCATACCATCTTTTAGCTATTACATGCTTTCTCAAGGTAAATAACATTCTTTCAGACCACATTGTTTATCTGACCAATGGTTTGGAAAGCAGGTTTCCTCATTTTGAACAAAACAAGACATTCCAGACTCCAATACAAAGTACAGTCTTTGTTCGTTTATGGCAGAGGTTAAGAGAGAGTTTGGAAGCTTTTTGTTTGTGTGTAACACAAAAACTCTAGAGAACTACTCTCTATGGATTGGAGGCGAACGTATCAGGGCATGTTTGAGTCCCTAGGTGGTTGAGGATGACAGAGGGGACGTGTTTGCGTGTAACACCAGCAGGTATTTTTTAATCTTAAGGATGCATAACCAATGACCTAGATCCCATGACCTTCACTGATCTGTTAATTGCAGTACGACTTTTTTCTCTGTCAATCTCAGCCGCTTGTTTCACACAAAACTATGCATCGTGTCTTCAAGAACGGCTTGAGGCTTCCATCTCAGTGGTGACTTTTCCTGAGACAAACATACGCAGTCATGCATGCATACACACACACACACACACACACACACACACACACACACACACACACACACACACACACACACACACACACACACACACACACACACACACACACACACACACACACACACTGTACTCTCATTAAATGTCATTCTCCCTGCCCAGGAAAGCTCTGCAGTCAACCCTGACAAGCCATGTTCTCATATGATGAAACACAGGGAGAGTAGACTCTATTTTCACAATTTAGGGAAGATTTGCAGAGCACTTTGTGGTGGGCGGGCCGTGATAAGGCATCCAGAACTCTCCCCCCTGAGACACCAAAGCTGCATTCCTGAGCAGGCTGGGCCGACAAGGCTCCGGGGGGAACTGGTCTTACACTCCAAAGGGCAGTGGGTCATGGCACTGCCCTCTTTCGCCCGCCCAGCCCTGGCCTCTCTGCCTGCCCACTCAATGTGCTGTTTGTGGGGGACTTGGATGGAGCCCTTGACCTGGTTCTAGTGGTGGTCCCCTACCTGGTCTGACCAGCCTAGCAGTCCTCCAGGGAGCCCTGGCCCATGTTTACCCAGGCTAGGTGGGATTAATCTGGTGCACACTGGGGCCTCTGGTCCTACCTGATGCTGGGGTAGGAGGGTGGGGGCTGTGTGTGTGTGTGTGTGTGTGTGTGTGTGTGTGTGTATGTGTGTGTGTGTGTGTGTGTGTGTGTGTGTGTGTGTGTGTGAACAGTTAGGGTTAGGAAGGGCATACACATCATTAAAGGATTGTAAGGCTTGTTTCCCCAATGAGTAAAGAGCTGTGCTTGTCTGATTTATTACTGGCCTATACGTATGGGGGTAAGAGAGTGAGAAAGGGCGTGTGTTACCTGTCAATCAAAGCAGAGCCAAAATACACTATCATGGCCTCCCTTTTCCATCTGTGGACGGCAAGGGAGGGACAGCATGTTGAGAGAACAGAGCATTATAGTCCATATATCTGGAGAGATGGCAAGGGCCCTCTTACACACATACACACACACACACACACACACGCACACACACACACACACACACACACACACACACACACACACACACACAAACAAACATTTCCCCTGAGCTGTTTCGTAAGCACAACACCAGACTCAGATATCGGACATACATGTTCAGTCATGGGTATAAAAGTATCACAGAGACACACGTCATGTGTCTTTACTGTACTTCCAACCGAAGGTATTTAGTGACTGTGTGATGTAGTGTCTCACTAAATCAAAACTTTTTGGTAACCTAACTATGTAATACAGTGAGCTGCCATTAGTAAACTGTAAATATATCTGTTTTAACTGAAGGAAGGCACAGAGAGACAGGGATGGGGGTGTTTAAGAGGTGGGGTGGGAGCAGGAATGGAGAGTGATCACCAGGTACAGCACATGATGTTCTTTTGCCCTGTCAGGAGCAGACTAAACAGTTCTTCCAGAAACGTCCAGGAGGTCCTGTTTACATCTGGACACTGCACATGCAGCAATCCCCCCCACCCCCCCCCCCCCCCCCACACACACACACACACACTACCTTCCCTTCACCCGATCCCCTGTTACACCTCTCCATCTTAGCGTACCCAAGAACAACCATCCAAGACCCAAAATGTCTCCCACTGAGCCGTTTCTACCTATAGTGGCAGCTTCCCGTCAAACATCTGTCATCATTCAAGGGAATTCTGGGGATTTGACCTTTGACCTCACCGCCAAATTGGCTCCGTGGCAAGGTCTCCCATTGGTCCTGGTTTAGTGATTTAACATCCATCTCCTCACTCTCCTACCTCACAGTATGTGGTTTGGAATGAGCTTCGCCCAGCGCAACACAGTAGGAGGTTCCATGTACTGTATGGTCTTCACAGCTCACTTATTACAAGAAAACACATATCTGTGTCACACATATTCTATCTTTAACCCATATGTTGGCATATCAACTTTCAGTCAAATGTGTGTTGAGTTTCTCACATACCACCACACAGGCTAACGGTATTCCCCCCGGTTCTCCCTGTTGTTAGCCCTGTGTTTAACACTCAACATTGCCATCATTCTAGTTTATACTCATGCGATCGGGGATTATTGTGTTACACTAACATTCACACAGTGACTACATCCTCAATTGACTGGGGCCTGCTTGAGCATTTGTCCAACTCTGGGTTGTACCCATATTAAGAGACTATATACGCACGCATACACGCACGCACGCACGCACGCACGCACGCACACACACACACACACACACACACACACATAAACAAGCTTGTCCCCATAACCTCCCTGAGTCTGTCTGCCTGAGTGTGTAGGAGTTCAGCCAACATTCTTTCATCCCCTGAAAGCAGACAGTTAGTCTACAACTGTAACAAAAAACACGGATGAATGCAAGCATTTATTATACTTTATTTGGACTAAGAATGTACAGTTTCAGTGTTCTTCTGGATCAGTGAGGTATCATAAATGTGTAGAGTGGGTAATTGCTGAGACCTGTTTTTGGCTCTCATGGCATCATCTGGATATGCACAATCACTTCCTTTGATGCCTGTGCTCAGATTGTTCTGAATACTAACAACACGTCTGTTACACGTCTCTCAGACACAGAACATGCCTCTTACTCAGTGGCCGCGGGTCAGTATGGGCCAGAACCACAGACACTAAACGCTGGTGTCTGTCCCTATTTGATCTTCCCTGTTATTGAGCGTTCCTGGCCAACTCACTCTCCTTATAGGGAGGACGAGGATGAGCATCCTCTAAACTATTGTAATCTGCTTACATTACTTTCCTAGCCCTGTAAAACTAGGTCACCAACACTGGTTGGCTCATAAAAACCTTGAATACAGGCTTGATGACCACTGTGGCACAATGAAATCCAACAGTGGGGTTTTCCATTTGTAGCTTTGGCCAACTGTTCCACAGTCACCGGCATTTTACAGGACTGGATTAAGCATCTTTCCTTGCCAGCTCATACCATTGTACCTCCCTTGCCTCCAGACAAAGATGTCAGAAATAGAATGCACTTAAAGAACAGTCACATAGAACTCACAGAACAGTTGGAGACCCCATTAGATATGGAAACTCCATTGCAGTAAGAATGTGTGTTTTTCAGCACAGCATGTTGTCTCAATCAGGACATAAAATACATGATATACTATGTCATGGGGTATGCACAAGTACAGTAATTGGATACTGCTCTCAACGATAAATGTCATGTGAGAATCTTCATGATGGATTGTGATAAGTTGATACTGTATATTGGTGTTTTTTTAAGCAGTTAGCTTAGCTTAGCTAGTTGTAGGCAGTGACAACTACAGTAACTGTATTCTGTCAGTATTTGTCTGTTTGTACATGTGTGTGTGTGTGTGTGTGTGTATTTTTGTTTATGTGTGTGTGAGTACATTGGAGTGTACAGTATACAGTACATCAACACAGTAACTTACACATCCTGCTGGGAACAATGAAAAACTATGCCAGGATTTCTTTACCCAGCAGCCCTTGCAATAGTTCCCTACTCCTGCAGCACACATATTCCCAGTGGATATATAGATCAATTTACAACAATAAATTCCAGAAGAAACTGTTTGGACTTGCAATGTCTTATTTTGGTAGTGGAAAACGTTTAAAGATGGTTTGGACGATAGACAGATAGATTTGCTGAGAAAGTTGAAAGAAAGTGAGATATATTGTCTTATTATGGTAGCGGATGAAGTTCAAACAATGGTTTGGTTGGTTGGAGTTAGAGTTAGATGTCTCTGCACGTTTTAAAGTTGGCTTGATGTGAATAGCTTAAACGTTGTAGGAGGAGTAGCAGTGTGGAAAAGTTTGAAATAAACAAATTGTAACATCCCATCCTGTGCATTAGTGTTGGTTGTCTTTGTTTTGTTATCCATTTATTTCCTGTTTTACTCACGTTGTTTTTCATTTCTGTCACTTCGTTATCTGCCCTGTGTGTTTTCCCGCTTGTGTGATTGTCTACCCCGCCCGGATTGATTTCACCTGTTCCTTACCATCATTCCCTGTGTACATAGTCTGTCTGTTCCTCTATTTCGTTGTCAGTTTGTTTATTGTGCCTCGGTGTCAGTACGTCCCAGGAATCACCCTAGTGTCCTAGTTTTTTCATGGTTATTGATCTTTGAGTGTTCTTTTTGACTTCGCCTTTTTGCCTTCTCCCTGTTGGACTATCTGACACCTGTCCTTTACGAAGAGAAGACCTGTTGGACTATCTGACACCTGTCCTTTACGAAGGGAAGACCTGTTGGACTATCTGACACCTGTCCTTTACGAAGGGAAGACCTGTTGGACTATCTGACACCTGTCCTTTACGAAGGAAAGACCTGTTGGACTATCTGACACCTGTCCTTTACGAAGGGAAGACCTGTTGGACTATCTGACACCTGTCCTTTATGAAGGGAAGACCTGTTGGACTATCTGCCTGCAGTTCTCGGATTTGATTACCTGTGTACCGTTTTGCCTACTCCTTTCTGGATATACGCTACCGATTGACTGCTCCCTGTAAATACTAGTAAATACTTTTCTTTTGGATCAAGCCTGTGTCCTGAGTTGTGCTATTGAGTCCTCTGCCCAAGTACTAGTCATTACCCAAATTATATTAAATCAGAAGTTCCAGAAGAAATGTTATGGGCTTGGAAAGTTTTATTTTGGTAGTGGAAAAGGTTTCAAGATGGTTTGGACCATAGACAGATGCATTGCTGGGTAGTTGAAAGAAAGTGAGGTAGTAGGATGAACCAATAAAAGATGGTCAGAGGGTCGCATAGAGGCGGATATATGAAAGAGGGGATGTATAGATGAAAGGGGGAGGGATAGATAGATCAATAACATGATAAGTATTAGTAAGCTATACTGAGAAAGCGTAGTAATGACTGGCAATAGGAAAAAAGGAAAATGTCTGAGTCGTTGAAAAAAAGCGAGATAGGATGGATCAAATATGGTCAGAGCTTAGGATAGCCAGAAAGAGAAGGTTATAGAGTAGGATAAACAGATAGATAGAGAGGATGGATAGATGAGAGAGGAGAAGTATGGAGAGATCAATACAATTAAAAGGTGAATCAGTATGGTTGAGTCGCAGCAGTCGTGACGGGTGATAGGAAGAAAAGATGATGCCTAGGTAGTTGAAAGAAAGTTACTGAAGCAAGCCCACAAATAAGAAGAAGTATGAGGAAGAACAATAGGTGCACTAATAAGTATGAGGAATATGAAGAGTTGGACTTGCTGATGCAAGCCCATTAATAAAAATCTGCTGAGACGAGAGACGGGTCACGAGCGCTGCCCTACTGAACCAGTCTGCAGGAGGGAATGTGACAGCGCAGCAGATCCTAGGAGCCTGGCCACATCCCAGCGCGGGCTGTAGCACGGAGCAAAGCGGGATGCTGCCATGTGGTTCTCATCAGGAGAGCTGCATCCGCACGTGAAAACATTCCTGTTTTTCTGCTCCTAGAAAACACATGTGTTTTGGTTTGAGGTCTTTGGGTCTGTGAACCCATGATGATATAGAAACCCGTCGATGGCTTCTCACTTTTCTTTCTGTTGTACACACATGCTAAAACGGTGGCCTGCTTTCAACAACCCTATTTACATATAAACACACATAAATCACACATAAGACACACACACACGCACACACACACACACACACACACACACACACACACACACACACACACACACACACACACACACACACAGGTTGTGTGTCGGGCGAGTGGAGGACATTAGCTAGCATGATTCTCCAACTATGGCTCAGTTGTACTCACACATTAAGGTCAGACAGAGCAACAATGGGGGGGGGGTTAGGGTTAGGGTTAGGGTTAGGGTTAGGGTTAGGGTTAGAACTGGAGAGAAAAAAAAAAGTATTATCTGGGATGAGATGGGGCCTCTATGACCACTATAAGAAAATAAAAGTCAGCAACAACGTCTGGGTTTAAGGAATACTTTACTCGTGTTTCAGACAGCAGAGCAAGTGGTCTGAACCGAGAACTGAGTTTTACATCATCTCTTGTAGTTTTTTACCTATGTGTTCTATGCTAATCATTAACATCTCCAAGACATACCAACCTGTATGTTAATCGGTTTGATGGTTTTTGCCACACCTAACTTGATCAGTCACCATCACTAGGTGTGGGGAAAACCAGTTCCAAATGATTGGCCTGATCTCTAAATCTTACACCACTGGAACCAGGGAATCTGTCATTTATTCCATCACTGATTGGATCTCGCAGCTGTCAATCATAATTAAACAAAGCCTGTTTGACTTACCTGTCTATTTATCCAATAATTTTCAATGGTAGCATACTTTCAGAGGGTACGGTAACAGAATTAGGTCACTGTCTTTGTAAAGTGAAATGCGTGTACAGTACTTTTTCCATCTGCTCTATAGCTTCTCTGCCTGTACAGTTGAAAGATTTTAGGAATTGTTCCAGAACGAATATTTCTCAGTGTCCTGAAAGCAAGTCTTTCCACAGATGAGGAAAGAACGCGGGGGACATTGGACTGTGACATGAGTGGACCTGCCTAGGGGGGGTGGGAACACTCAGAAAACACGCTCCTCTTCGACTGTTTACTTATCCTGCAAGAGTGATGACAGACAGTCTGTCTCTCTGTTCCAAATGAGACATATTTCACCGACACCGACACACACACATACACACACACACACAAACACACACACACACACATATTTTCCTCCAGTTATGATGACCAAACTACTCTGCGCCAGGTCTGTGACATTTACCGTACTCATTACACCCCATATTAAACATGATTACCACCCCCTGCAGCGTGACCATCTCTTTGATGACCCTGGGAAGTCTTTGGGAACATTAATATGTTCTCTCGACAAATCACCGAAAAATGTGGTCCTCGGTGCCACCGGAAAAGGCGTGCAACAACCATCCATCCTGCCCAGTCACCAAACATTTGGTGGGAAAACCTTGGAGCCACGACTCCCCCAGACATGAGTGTAGCCTAGACCTGGAAAAGTAAACAAACGAATTCAAGAGAAAAAGAGGAAAAAATTATTTCCCAGAAAGCTGCATCAAAACACGACTTAGCCCAGCTCTGACCTGTGTGTAGTCAGCGGTGGTAGTCTGGGAGGCACTCCGTTGGGAATTATGACCAACTGAAGCCAGAAGCTTCTCTACAAGGGTCTGAGGGGAGATTATTATTTCAGCAGGCTTAAAGTTTGGTCATCCTGTTTTACAGACATGATCATCACCCCAGTTGTGAGTGACTTGTTGTGTAGTTGCAGGAGATACTTCCGTTGCACCATTGCAGGTTTTCAGATGATTCAGGCACATTTTAGGAAGTCACAGCTACAGTATTTCCAGTAAAGGCCTAAATGGTATCGGACCTACATGCCTGTCAGATCTTGTCTCCCCCTACGAACCTCCACACACCCTACGGTCAAGCCATACTAAGCTGCTTCATGCATCCAGAACCATTTTAGATTCTTCAAAGTAGCCACCTTTTGCTTTGATGACAGCTTTGCACACTCTTGGCAAGTTTGTCTCCAAACTTTTGACTGGTACTGTATATATATATATGATGAAAAGTGCTTTATAAATGTAATACATTATTATTATTATTATTATTATTATTATTATTATTATTATTATTATTTCGAATACAACTATAGGTTAACAGGTTATAGTACCACGGTTGAAGTCCATTCCAAGTAATGGATGAAATGCTGATTTGTGTTTCCTGTGTGTGTCTGATTAATGAGTGCTCCACAACTCATTTCATAGGAACCATTATTCTTGACCACAACAACCACATGATTGCCTTTTTGTCCTTCGTCAGCAATATACTCTTGCTGGGGAAAGACCAATCCTTCCACATAAAAGCGAGGCCCCTTCATGGTTTTAATAAAGCAGATTGAAGCGTGCTACAGTTCTGTTTTGCTGCTCTGTCGTCTGCATTAATCAGGGGCTTTCTGCAGGGGGAGAGAGAGTACATGGGCCTCTCATACCTCACCCCAAATCACCTGCCCACACTGCAGTCTCGCAGTCCCCACCCTACCTCTGCCTGACCTACACACACACACACACACACACACACACACACACACACACACACACACACACACACAAACATACAGTAAATACGTTTCCAGAGAGAGGATGGAGGGGGTGTACTGACAGGCAGGCCAGGCTGAGAAAGTCCCAGTCTAACCACAGACCAGACTTGGAGTCAGCACCACTGTATGAGCACCCCCCCCCCCCCCCCCCACCCCCCATCCTCAGCCCCTCTCAACCAGGGACTCTCCCATTCTGTCAGGAGTCAGCTGTTGAACCTCTGACCCTCAACTACGGTAAAAGCAATAATGACCGCCATTACCATCACTTGAACCCTTTAACCTAACATCTCAGAAAGTGTTTCTCAAGCCAGTGCTTTGTCAGTCATGACAGCTGGCAGATAGGACTCCTGCCTGAGAGTGGGGATTGTAGTTGTCATGACCTGGAACTGCTCTTGTCTGCCCTGGCTTCTATCTCCTGTCTGCAGCATCCACATGTATCTCTGAGAGGGTTTGATAGGTGAAAGCAAAGTGGCGAAAGCTCCACCTTTGCCCCTTGAAAGGCCCGTTCTTTCAGATATATTGGAGTGGCTAGACAAAAAAAGGGGCTATGGTGCCGGTTTGGATCTTCGGCATATGAAGCGCTAACCGTGTGTCTACGTTATGACACTGTTCAACAAAAAGATTAATTCACCAAACAGGATTTCACCCTGAACTCATGAACTGTCATCTCAGAACGGCACTCCTGATTCCTGTGTTGGGAAAACCCAATCAATGTCATACTGTAATGTACCTGGCTGAAAGTTTGATATTGTGCGCCTGGAATGAACTACTTGGGGCATGGGTTAAACCCCCCCCCCCCCCACCCACCCAGCAGGACGGCCTATTTATCTCAACCAGATTGTGGTGGGCATGTTGACAGATTGGCAGGTCAGACGGCCTCTTGGCACACAGCTGTGAACACACAGACAGCAATGAGCTGCCTAACATACCAGGGGTGAGGAAAACAGTGACACTCTAAGTGGTGCCTGACAGAGAGAGAGAGAGAGAGAGAGAGAGAGATTAGACTTGTCATCCTTGCTCTCCATTAGCAGGTGTGCAGGTCTGGACGCGTGTGGAAATAACGAGCCTTTGACAGAACTAGAGCATCCCAGAGAGAATGGTTCTTCATCTGTCCATCGGCACACATGGAGACACAAACATTATCCCACTAACACTCCAGCTGAACGATGTCCTTTTCAGTCCATTTTCACATTACTTTTCCCACACGTCCGACGTTGAAACTCAAACCAGCCGTGACACGATGGCCCTAATGGAACCATACGATGTGTTACCCTAAGAGCTGTGTGTATCATGTGTGGAGTGATGCTGTTGGTACCCCGGACATTAGGCCTACATTTCTCCTCCTCTCTGTCATGATAACAGAGCCCTCTCTTCCCACTGAGACTCCATTTGCAGTGCGGTTTTATCTCCATACGTCTTATCATAAGCGATTCCCCCAAAGCCATCAATAGGATGGTACTGTTCCCTCGTAGCATAATCTTACCTTTCATGTTTTCCTTGCATGATTATGGCAGAACAAAACTTTTCTTTCATTAGAAATGAGAAATTTTCTTTCTCATTATTTGATGGCAATGTTGTGCAATTGATGACTCACCGATTGCATACTTGAATAGACTCAATAACATTGCTCTATCATCGCTCTGAAGATGTGATAACGGTTTCCTCTATCTTAAAGTTTCTTTATCTTAAAGGCATGTATAATTAGCAAACTTCTGCATATGCACATTGACTTAAAAGTGCCACCTCAAGCCTAAACCCCATCTCACTAAACTCTAAATCAAAATGTCATGACAGGCCTCTGTAGAAACCATGCATCATAGACAAGACTTGGCACCGGCGCTGCGTTATTGGTGGGGCCCATGCCACCAGAATGTGTTTTTGTGTGATTTAACAATGTCGTCAAGTTGGAACAAGCACTTCAAAAGGAGCAGCGATAAAACAGAACTGGAGAAATTTGGCAATAACACGTCAGGGTGAAAAAGCCAGCTGGTTTATATTGACATTTATTGATTTCTGCAATTGGAGGAAAAAAGTGAATGAGTGTATTTCTCTCAAACAACCAGGAACTTCAGTTTATTTTGTCTCACAGGTCAGAAGTCAACGGTTCTGTCTTCATGGATGGTTGCGTTTGGTAGTATTTAAACCTGGAATCTTCATGCTTCAAGGCAACTGGTCACACATCTTTCAAACCCAGTTTTAATAGTTGCCACTGAGCTACACAGACCAGACAGAGAGACTTAGTGTAACGTCTCGTCCTGTTTCTTAGTTTATGTTTGTCTTTGTTTCACGTTATTCATTTTTTGTTTGCTGTTTTGTGTTCCTCACCTTGTCTCTCATTCAGACACTTCACCACCTGCCCTTGTGTGTTTCCTGCCTGTGTGATTGTCAGCCCCGCCCTGATTAGCTTCACCTGTTCCTCATCATCCTTCCCTGTGTATTTAGTCTGTGTTCCCCTGTCTCTGTGCCAGTTCGTCTTTGTACCTTCATGTCATATGTCCCAGCATTTCCTTGTGTATAAGTATTATTATTCATTAGTAATTATTATTAGTAAGTATGCCTGTTTTTTTTTATCTCCAAGTGTGATTTTGCCTTTCCTTTATCGGATTATTTGCCTGCCTTTCTGACCTGCCTACCTGTGTACCGAACCCTGCTTTGCCTACCCCCCTTACTGGATTATCTGCCTACCCGTTTACTGCCTACCTGTGTACTGTACTTTTATTGAAAGTAAAGACTATTCTATTGGATGTAAGTTTTGCTTTTGAGTCCTCTGCCTAAGTACTCCATCCAATACACTGAGACAGGGTATATCCATTTTCCAACTGCCTTGATGTTGATGGCCCATAAAACTGAGAGAGAGAGAGAGAGAGAGAGAGAGAGAGAGAGAGAGAGAGAGAGAGAGAATAAAGGCCTAAGCCAGCTGTGACCACTGTGGGCTCTCTCGTTTTCTCTTCTCACACTTTCTCTGACTCCCCCCAACCCCCCCCCCCCCACCTCTCTCTCTGCTCCCGACTCCGTGGCTCTTTGATCCTGCACTGGCTGGGTATGCCTGTAGCACATCTGGTATGGTGCCCCTCAGGTCTCTGTCGTGTTTTCTCAGCTCTGAGAGGCCAGGAAGGAGGGAGTGAGGGGTTTGCACCTGCAGCATTTAAGGGCTGTCTGGAAGCCAAACTGTCGGCGGTGTAGTGGGTCGCTCGTCCGGAGGTGGCTTTCCACACCTCTCTCTCTCTCTCTCTCTCTCTCTCTTTCTCTCTCTCTCTCTCTCTCTCTATTTGACAGGGGGGTGGTATGTGATGTCATGCCACTCATGGCCAAACAGCAGTTGTAGCTGATTGATCTGTTTGGCCCAGTTCATCCGGCCACCAGTGTACATCAGTCCTGTTATGGATGGTCAGAACACAGGTGGTGTATAGAGCTTTAAACAGTGTACCCCTATACTTGATGATGGTCTAGGTTCACTTAACAGGGTGTTGAGGAGTATGAACCATCTTTGGATGATATGGCTGTTGTGACATTTCCCCAAACCCCGAAAAACAGACACACACACACACACACACACACACACACACACACACACACACACACACACACACACACACACACACACACACACACACACTCCATCACTCACTAAAACTTCAAATCCACCACCCTCTCTCTGGGCTGCCATTAAACCAACACATCAAGGTGGCTTTGCTAAAGCCTTACCCACAATCCCCTGTGGCTTTGACATCACTGCTGCCTGTTTGCACAGCTGCTGCTTCCCCTCGCCAAGCGCCCAACTCCCCGTCTTAGGGCAAGTCACTTCCGCGTGTATGTATGTATGTATGTATGTGTGTGTGTGTGTGTGTGTGTGTGTGTGTGTGTGTGTGTGTGTGTGTGTGTGTGTGTGTGTGTGTGTGTGTGTTTACGTTAATTTCATGGGGCTGTCTTTGAGGCTGTATTTGTGTCTGATTGAGGCTGTCTATGACTGAGAGGTGTGTGTGTGTGTGTGTGTGTGTGTGTGTGTGTGTGTGTGTGTGTGTCTGTTTAGGTTCATTTCATGGGGCTGGGGGTTGTGTTTGTGTCTATGACTGAAAGGTGTGTTGGTGTGTTTATGTCTGAAGAACATCGCTCACTGTGTATATGAGGGTATATATTTTGTGCGTTGGCATGACCACAGCGGCATTCCACCTGTGAGATATATTCTGTCTGTCTAGTACGGCTGTGACGATCATG
Source organism: Argentina silus (assembly GCF_951799395.1). NCBI lineage: Eukaryota > Metazoa > Chordata > Actinopteri > Argentiniformes > Argentinidae > Argentina > Argentina silus. The sequence goes on from NC_139665.1 coordinate 10,997,851, forward strand.
ACATTTTGGGTAGCAATTAATTGCCAAGCAATTAACCACTGTAACCGTCATTACCATTCGATGGAGTCGTCAAAACAATGATGTACCGTATACTGTGTGCCCAGGGAGTTATGGGGCAACCACAGTAAAGGCACTTCTTTTTTTTATTTTGAAATATGTTTTTAGGCCATTTCTGCTTTATTGGGATAGAGACAGTAGAGATTGAGACGAAGGATGGGAAAGAGAGGAGGGATGACATGCAAGATAGGTCGAGGGTCGGAATCGAACCAGGAACCTTGCAATTCCGTGGTATGCGCATTAGTGTGCTATGCCACTAAGCGCCCCCAGTAAAGGCACTTCTAAACCGGGCCGATTTAGCAACAATTTTAACCGTTTTTAAATCAGCCTACCACGTCTAGAGACAAGCGGTCCAGGTGAAGCGGCAGTTGTGGTCAGCTCGAAGGTGGTCATTAAATATCGGTTTGATTGGTTGATAAGATGAAGCAGGAGTACAGTAATAGATGTCTTGTCTATCTCAAGCATTGTCCACATTAGTAGTCCTGCAGAGAAAGGATACCAGGTTCATGTCCATATTTCCTTTCCTCTACACTGATTTGGAAGTAATCAAGATGTAATAACATTAGTATTGCATTGCTGGGACAAACTCGACATCCACAAACACCCAGTAGGGCTTGTCCCCATGACAGAGAGAGAGGAGGCGTGTGCTGCTGCTGTCTCTTCCCTCTGATCTCAGATTTGGGATGTACCAATGGGAAGATTCCCATTATGTCACTGGTCCCCAGAGGGGTTCGACTGGTTCTGGACTGTCGTCACCATGTCCCCAAGCAGATAAGGTACCCAGAGGCCTCTACAGCTGCCACACAATGGACATCCGCCAGTTTCTCATGAGAGTGACACTGAGGAATGATTGTTAGTTAATTCAGTCTCCATTGTGTCACCACCGTTCTAGGCTGTATAGTTTGTGTTGGCGTGATGTCTTTCACTAGCAAGTAGTTGGTTATTCTAAACAATGAACTCTGTAATCAAAGTGTGGAATGGCAGAATGGAGATGAAATGTTTTATTGGTGATGATGCATTAATGCCGTAGGACATAGCTCTCTCTCTCGCTCTCTCTCTCTCTCTCGCTCTCTCTCTCTCTCTTTCTCTCCCCCTCTCTCTTACTTTGGTAAGGGTATGAGCTCCCCCTATAGACCCTCCAGAGGAAATGGTGCTTTCCTTCCTGTTGAGCTAACATGTGGCGACCATCTGGGTTTTGCACTACACCAAGTATGAACGCTCTTCCAAATAACACAAAGCAAAAGAGTAGTGATCAGGGAAAAATAAGTCTATTGGTTACATGAAGATATATTATATATACACTCACGGCCATGGCGAGAAAGGGTTCAGGAAAATATCCACAGAGCCGAGGCGTAACGTACAGAGAGAGTATTTTTTGTGGGAAACCTCTCATTTTCAGACAGGTGGATAAATCTGCTTGCGATGGTCAGTCAGGGAGGATGGAGAGGTCTTTGGCAGGATTTCCTACAGACAGTTCCCAGTGAAGACCACATACCACCTGCAACTTTCATCTGATGTTGTTTGAGAATAGGGCTTTACAGATTAGGCGATTCATCTAACAGGTGAATAAATGTATGCTTTAGTTGACTATTCCTATATAAGACCAAGGAGAATACGTTATGATGGCAGATATAGCAAGGAACAATTCTCAATAAAATATCTTGAAAGCTTGTCTGACTCAGCCGCAAAACATTTTTTGACTCTGGACGCTAACTTTACAAATAGGTTAGCCACATCACACTTCTGAGTTCACAGAGAGTCCTGAGCTGTATAAAAATGCCATAGCACGTGGGAAATTGTTTTAGGAAAATAGAATACATCACCCAAAATACACATGCTTTGACCAAACTTCTTTAGGTTCTTACAAACACATTGATAATGAAATTGTGAACTAATTTTCTTTCGTTTGTTGACCAGAGCTGTTGGTTTGCCGTGTCCTGGCCAGTCGAAATGATGTGACTCGCCAACGTCACTGTAGCCGAATACCGCAGCCAAACTCCGCCCCGCTACCATCTTGTGATCTGTGATTGGATTTCATAGCTGCTGGTCCTCCTCCACCACAAACAATACATCAGAAGTTCCCTCCTGTGAGAACAAGTATAATAACAGCACCAAGTCAGGAAGGTTTTTTAACTAAATTAAAACGATTTATAAATTTCATTTTGAAGAGTTTTAGTAAATAATTGAATTGGCCAAGCGTTCCTTCTCCTCCTCCAAAAACAACTTTTCTTCCCCTGTGATCACTTCTAATCGTATCTGATGCGAATTGGCTGCACAACATATTTTGAATGCCTTGTCCTGTGATTCTGTGAAGTCTTGTCAACACAGAAAAATTCTGCAGAGCTAAAGTCTCATATCTATCTTATGGTATGGTTTGGTTTGGATTGGTATGAGTTTATTTAGTGAGAAGAGAATACATAGGATCCACGTACATCTTCAGATTGACGTATATTACTGTCTGCTGTATCGGAGTGCTGGAGATACAAACTCCAAACAGAAGCACACGAAGTATGTCCTTCTATGTGCAGGCCGAACATGTAGAAACCTCTTACTAACTGAGTTCGATAGAACCATGCCCCAGGCTTTAGGGTTATGCTTAGGCATTCACTTCGAGTGGGTATGGTCAGGATAAGTTGTCAGGGGAGGTATTAGCAAAAGCAACAAGAATTAGCAAACAAAAACACTCAAAGCACTTTTGTCAAAATTGCCCCAAAGCCGACTCGAACCCACGACGTTCCGGTTGGTTATACCACCAACTTGGGAACCTCCTTGTAAGTGTCTTTGTTCATAGTGCAGATGTGGAGACACTGCTGTCTTGGAAAACAATATACTGTCACGCCGTATTATAGTTAATCTTCTCAACTAATACTCCACTATGTCTGCTCCAAGTAAAGCTGGATGTGATGACATTATCTAATGAAATTAAGACAGTGTTGGCTCTGATTAAGTCTACTCTCTGGTGTGTTTTATTGTGCAATCACAGAGACATTTCCTTTTGCTCCGTGCAATGTCAACAAGTGCCGATACGTAGCTACACTAGTTGATGAGCATGTAAAGAGGTCATCTTGATGTTGACGCCCATGAATTTGTGTGGATGTATACTGCAAGGCTGTGTGTCGGTCATGTTTTGTGTCAGGATGTGTAAACGTGGGTGTATCAGTGTATGAGGAACACAGTGGAGGGACAGGGGTGGAGGAAGGGGTCTATGGAGAGGAGGGGGGGGAGGGGGGGATGTCTAGCCTGGATTAAGGCCTTCCTCTGCTGCTTCCTGAGCAAGTGACATACTTTACATTGCCATTCATACACACGCAGTGGAAAATGCATCCAACAGTCTGGTGAGGGGTCAGTCAGTCAGTCAGTATGCCGGCCAGCCAGTCAGAGGTCATAGGAAGGCTAGATGGTTCAGTCACCATATTGACATGCACACACGCACGTACACGTACACACACACACACACACACACACACACACACACACACACACACACACGCACACACACACACACACGCACACACACACACACACGCACACACGCACACACACATACACACACCAAGGGGGATTGTAACAAGAACAACAGCTGTTCTACACTGTGAATTAATATCCTTGTCCTCGACTACTTCTGCACTTCCTCAGCATATTCCTATTGTTTCTTCCTCTGCAGGGACATTGACCTCAGCAGGACTGTTTAACAGTTAAAAGCTGCGTTACAAATTGTTCATTGGATAAGAGAGCCCTGACTGATCTTTTGAATAAATCCATTGTATTGCATGTCTCACAGATCACAGTCCTCTGTGTGCAGAGTGTTTGTGTCAGTGTAACCCACAAAGGACACTTGACAAATCATTTTTTTATAGGGATAGATCAGCTTTGAAATTAGTAAATAGAATTTAAGTTTTGTCCAATAGCATTGATTGCATTATTTATGGTCCCTATTCCTGTCACCAACCCTCCCCTAACATCAAAACAGATGTTCTACTGCTTCGGTTTCCTCACTACAAAATCTGCATACTGGCGATTGTTCAACGCCCCATATGGTGAGCATTCTTTTGGTTGCAATCATTTTATACAGTATTTTAAATTGAAAATTGTCAATTGTCAATTGTTGTTTCATATACTGATTCATCACAAAGAAGAACACACAATTAGGACACTGACCATTCCCATGTAAAAGAGAGAAG
>NC_139665.1:11007088-11014588 GCF_951799395.1 Argentina silus
TATTGTGAGGTGGCTAATTTAGCACCTGTGGGCTGGCATCTGTTTGTGCAGAATCATGAGAAATTTTCCCTGGAGAATTTTGGGCACAGAGATTTTGGGCACAGTCAACAGGATAGGCTGCAAGGTGATTATGAAAAGGGGGCTGAATGTGTTAATGTAAACAGCAATACACACCACACACACACACACACACACACACACACACACAGGGCTGAAGTATACATGCATAGGAGAATGTGCTAAACATACAGAGCCTACACTCCAAGTCCTCCCTTTCCCAGAATCCACGGCTGCCAGGCTGTTTGAGTGGCCCCTCAGGCTGAACCTCAACACCCTGGAGTAGAAATGCAGTTCCCTTCATGTCAACACATGAACAGCAGAGTTTAAACAAGATAGAGAATGAGGAGAGAGGGAAATAATGTTGGCATTGAGATTCTTTTCGAGTGATGTTGAAGATTTTAATGACAAAGTGCGAAACCTTTTGGAGCTGGATAGTTTGTGTCAAATGTATATTTGAATTTGCCGGTTGCCCACAATGTGTATCTACGTATATGTTGAATGCTTTCCAGTAAGCACATTGATGTTATGTCATTGCAAAGTGACAATGACTGTGAGTGTGTATGTGTGAACGCGGGGGTGTGTGAGGAATTCACACATGCCAACCATACATCCATAACAAGGGGGTTCCTCCGTCTTTAAGGCATCCCATAATACAAGGGGTCCATGGGAATCTGCAGACCCCGCTGATGCTGTTACCTGGATACAGAGCCAATGTTTGTCTAACATTGTGGTTCACACTTCAGCAACTGAGGGTCCCTACTCCTGCCCCTGCCACCAAGAGACTTGTCAGTTCCAACGAGTTCAACCAATCACAACACGGTGTGAGATCAATCTAACGGACACCTGTCAGTCAGCACATTTTCAAGACTGTTTGTGTGCATGTACGGTATGAAGGTGAGTTTCTGTATGTATGTGTGTGTGTGTGTGTGTGTGTGTGTGTGTGTGTGTGTGTGTGTGTGTGTGTGTGTGTGTTTGTGTGTGTGTGTGTGTTTGTGCTTACCAGTGCTGTGCCTAGTGGGCAATAGCTACCATAGCTACCTGGCTGGGAGTGAGGAATTTGTGGCCAGTGTGTCCACAGAGCCCATGTCACTCGGGTGTCAAACAGCCCCCCTATGCTGTCAGGGCTATTTTTACCCACGCTGCACCCTTAGAGACATCAAAAAGGCAGCCGACCTGCCACACATTCCACACAAACAAGCCATCACTTTGAACTTGGCGCCACACACCGCCCCAGTGTGCCGGGAAGTCTATATGGACCTCATCGGAACGCCGTCACTCAAACCGCGTCTCCCTCTCTCTCTCTAACCTTCTCGACCTGCCGTCAGACACTCTGTGCAGTCTCAGACCTGAGGGCACTGACAGGTTGGTGATGGATGGATTCTGCCAGGCTGGCTTGGTTGTTGTTATGCTTTCACCGAACACTTTATTAGGAACACTATACTAGTGTAGGGCCTCCCTTTGCTCTCAAAACTGCTTCAATTCTTCGTGGTGTTGATTCCACAAGATGTTGGAAACATTCCTTTGAGATTCTGATCCATGATGACATGATTGCATCACGCAATTCCTGCAGATTTTTCAGGTGCACTTTCAAGCTGTGAATCTCCTGTTCTACCACATCCCAAAGGTGTTTTATTGGATTCAGATCCGGTGACCGGGAAGGCCACTGAAGAACACTGAACTCATCGTCATGTTCATGAAATCAGTTTGAGATGACTTGCTTGCTTTGTGACATGGTGCATTACCGTGCTGGAAGGAGCCATTAGAAGATGGGTAAATTGTGGCCATGAAGGGATGCACATGGTCAGCAACAATACTCAAATAGGCTGTGGCATTGAAGAGATGATTGATTGTTATTAAGAAAACATTCCCCACACCGTTACACCACCTCCACCATGAGAAGGTGTACAGGTGTTCCTAATAAAGTGTTTGTGAGTGTAGTTGTGGCTCCCTAGCACTGTCGCCCGGCTCCAGGCCAGCATTGCTCTCATCCTTGTGCACGTCTCTGGTCTGGCGCTGGCTGGAGAGAGGGTCCAGAGGGCCAAGAGAACTCTGCTGCCACTATAAGTTATAGACTAGTGGAATTTCACCAGGGAAGTCAGAGAGAAATATTGTTTTTTTGTTAGGATGAACACGATGAAGTAGTAGTTTTACTGTGTCCTTAACCGGGACAAAAGAGCTACCGTGTGCTAGCGTGATCGATCGCAAGTCACTCACACGCCTGGCTGTGGCATCAACCGCTTTGCCATGGTATTACATCAAGAGTGTCTCACGAGGTTGGAAAGCAGTCACCAGGGGGCGCCTCAAGAACCAGAGACAGGACCCACGTGGGGACAGTCTTTCTGGCGACCGGACAAAGACATCGTGCTCACGTTCATTCAGGGAGTGCGCCCCAGCAGTCTCCCCACTCGAACTGCAAGAAGGAAAGGATCACAGAGAGGGGGGCTCTGAAAGGGCACAATCTCCCGGCTCTCACAACATACCTCAAAGTGCCTCCATTTCAGGTCGCAAAGACCCCTGGTGGATGGCGATCTTGCACTGAATCGGGACAACCACATTCTGAGGAAGACCTTCTGAGACTCGGTTGGACCTTTCACGGGCCAAACCCATAAATCCATTCCACCATCTTGTTTGCCTACTCACTAGAGGGAAGATGAGCGTGGCCATTAGGAGAATTACCACACATTTCCCCTCAGTAATCCTACATATGGATTAGAAATTCATGCTAGACTACCCACAGCATGAGTGAATACATGTCGATTGGTACTGAAAAAAACAAACTCTTTGCTATACAAACAGTAGGTATTTTTTTCCTTTCCAGTGTTTGCCAACTGTGCGCCGATGAGACTTTTCCACATTATTTGAACTTCACCTTGATTGTCGCAATCATTTAATGCACCATTTATGGTCAGCACCGCAAATCTCCTTAAACACTTATGAAAACAAAGCAAGTCACTGCATCAACATGTATCTGTGAGCATCAGTTCAATGTCACCGTGTGTTCCGAGAAGTGCTGAACCACAGGATCCGCGTACAGAACATCACCAGAATTGTCTGACGTCATTCAATCCTTCTTATATTACTCACTACTCATTTGCAATTACTTGAAATGACGACTAATCATGCCCAACCATGGCCTATCATGTGTGTTAAAAGACCTTTGGTTGACCTATTGTCATCCCTTTTTTGCCCATATGTGGACAAGTGTTAATTAACTTGCATTCTTCGACTTTCCTTTGCCTCTGTTCTTTCTTTCTCTCTCTCTTTCTGTTGTTTATTGAAATGTGAGAACGCTCCCGTTCTCCTCTCCCGTAATCACTCAATTAGTACCAGACGTGCCCTATTCCCTAGCCCAGCCACAGCCCACGCTCTCTCTACGTCAGTGGGGCGAGGGGACGGCTTAGAGAGGAGGAGGGTTACACAATACGAAGGGCTACAGATGTGTGGGTTGGAGGGAGGGATGGGGGCGTTGATGGGTACCAAGCTCTGTTGACGGTATTGTTTTGAGTCTGGCTCGTATGGGAAACCCCCTCTGTCTTAAAAACAGGCTCCTCTCCTCCAGACCAAGCGTATGCTTCTCATCAACTACGGCTGATTCATTGTCTCTTTTTGTGTGTGTGTGTGTCTCTCTCTCTCTCTCTCTCTGTTCTTCCATCTCAAAACATGTTTTGACACAAATATGTATATGCGTACACCATGTTCAGGACAGGTTCATTTGCCGTGGCTTGTAGGAAAGACTATTGGCGTTTTATGACCTTATACTATTATCTGAGATAGTGATAGTGTGACGTAAATTGTTTTACGTCACAGAACAGATACAGTGCCTTCGGAAAGTACATCCTAATCTACGCAGTGTGTAATTGATTCCCATGCAAATCAGAGACCGATATTAAAAGATATTAATTCCAAAATTACATGAACTATTATCCTTGCATTAAGATGGACTCAATTCAACTTATTGAGTGATTTGTTGATGACATTTTTGCATTTTAGCTAATTCTAAGTGTCATAGCAAAGTATCTGAATACTAATGTACATACTGAAATTTTGAAAAAAAACTGTTTTTGCTTTGTCATTCTGGGGTATTGTGTGTGGATTGATGGCAAATTATTTTAATTTAGTCCATTTTAAATTGAGTCTATAACAAAACAGAATGTGGAAAAGTGAATGGGTCTGAATATTTTCCAAAGGCACTGTAATTGCTTGGTAACCTTCTGGCAGTACGCACGCACACACACACCGTAGAACTGCATTATCAAATCCACTTGATATATTGGATACCTCTCAGTGTGCCACCCTGGTAAGTCAGGTGACATGGCCACAACATACAGTAAGTGGTTGTTAACCTGTTTGCCTCTCCATTCACATTTCCATAGCAACCGCATACTGGTCAATTGCTACTACATCCTCATTGCCAACATATATGTTCCAATTCACGCCTGATTTCTGCCCACACTACACACTCTGTGAGGAGCTCTTGAAACCAGAAAGAGCCCCCAAACCAGCCAGGCTAAACTGTTAGAAGAATAAACATGTACCAATGCCCCCACCGCGAGGAAACCGCTAACCCCACAGGTGTGACGCACCTGTCATCTGGGGCGACATTCTTTCCCTCCTGCCAGACTCGCTGTTGCACCCAAATGTTATTCTAAAAGAAGGACGGGGGTGTACGTGCTGAGCAAAGGAGGGTCTTTCCTGGCATTCTGGAATCTGGTCTCCAAGGCAACTGGGAAAAACATCACGTTTTCCACGTGAGTTTAAACACAGATTGCTACTCCCTCGATTTACTATTGGTTTTGCGAGAGACGGGGAAGATGGCGCTAGTCCCACGGGGGGATACATTTCTGACCAATTACCACACAGTTATAGATTAGCGTTCCTGACAGTTGTTGTTGCTTGGTTGCTATTTTCAGGCCATTACGACAGCTTTTAATGATCGGATGGCTGCACAAAATGTTTCTACACACTTCAGTGATATGAAAAATCGCATGGAAAAGTAGCTTATCCGTATCCTTTTGGTGTGAGTGGAGTTTTTGTCCTGCCCTCCCATAGACAACCTGTCTAAAAAAACTGTGTTTGGTCTCACTGTTGAAAATAAGCGCCCAAGATGGCGGCGGAGTGAATCGGCTTCCTTTAAAGAGGCTTTGGTTTAACCCTTACCCCTACACTGCCATCTCCCCACCCCCCTGGCGGGTGAGTGTATTTGTCTTTTACAAGGTGAGGATGCTCCCCAGTCATCAACACTGACCCCTCTCATTGGCCGCACATCATCCCAGTGACCTGAAGGGGGCATTTCACCGAGAGGCCTACACACTTTGGCCTTGGTCAACTGTGGCAGGACGGTATCCCTGGTTGTGCTAGTGGTTGCTGTGGCAACACGGTCCATGGGCCCCCAGTGTGTTTGCACTGCACACAGCTGTGTGACTTGGAGGCCATCTGGGGGGGCTTATGTCAACAACCCTTCACAAACAGTTCCTTCTTCACCCAGAGAGAGAGAGAGAGAGAGAGTGAGAGAGAGAGAGAGAGAGAGGTAAAGTATAACCATAGAGAAGTAAAGTAAAGCTGTGTATGCAATACTGTAATATCATGGACAAACAAGCATACAGTAGATACTGTGTAGAGTATAGACTGACATTGAAAAGCTACAGGCATAGCATCAAGCAATTGATTGACAACTGTAATTGTAATACAGCAGTAAGCAATTGAAGCCGTTGAAATACAGTGTTACTCTACCCCACTTTCAATATAACAAATGTGAGATCTGCATGAGGAAAGTTATGCAAAGGCCTACTTGCTGACATGATCCATTTTAATTAAAAAAATAAATGATATCCTCTACACACATACACACACGCACACACACACACACACACACACACACACACACTCACTCACTCACTCACTCACTCACTCACTCACTCTCACACACACACACACACACACACACATACACACATACACACACGCACACACTCATGCAAGCACACGCATGTATGCACGCCCGCTCGCACACACGCATGCACGCACACGCACACACACAATAACATTGCACCATTGCTCTTTGCCGGGAATCTGTATCGCTGAGCTCATCACTGCAAAAAATTCATCCAATAAAACAATTTATGGCTTCTGCTGATGTACAGCTGGCAGCACCATCACTAATGGATTTAAAATGTGCTGCCACTGGGCTAGAGAGAGAGAGAGAAGGGGAAGAAACGGGGAAAGAGAGAGATGGAGAGAGAGAGAGAGAGAGAGAGAGAGAGACAGTTGAAGAGAGTGAGGTGAATATTACCGTAGGAGAAGAGAGAGACTGTAAGCAGAGACCAAAAAAAGGATGAGAAAGAGAGAGAGGGGGAGACAGAGAGCATTGATTTACGATTTCACTTCAGCTCCAACTTCAGCAGTGCCTTTAGCTTCTCGCTCTCTCGAAGTGGTGCAATGTAGCAAAGATGGCCAGAAACGCACTCTTGATTTCTTTACTGTTTCTCTGAAGCCTCAGCCAGGATTTCATGCGCTCAGTCAGAGGTGCCATCTGATGAGAGGCAAGCCAGACACCAGCAGATTTATGGAGGCTTGATGTGTTAGCCTAGCGAAGAGGCCACACGTAGATATCTTTCGACTATTTTCACTAATGCCAAGGTTAACGCTTCAGCTAGCAGCCGCGCTATGCTAATCCTACTACCAGCCCCCAATTTGTTTGGCCCACCCAGGAGAGCCCCTGAGAGATCCCACTCCCTGTTATTCCAACCTGCAGAAGCTTTCAGAACGTTATTCACATTTTATTAGCCGAACCCTCAGTTGAAGAAATGACGTCCCTCCTAATTCCATTATTTAGCAATGGCTCCTGCTTCAGGTGAAATTACGTCATTTACCTGAACCTAGTTTCGATCTTTGTTGAAGCTGTGAGCTGTGGGGGTTTTGCCTGGGCGCCATGACAGCCATGACAGCCATGACAGGCTACGGGCGGCACACACCGGGGTGTGGGGATGGAGATAAGGACCATATCTAGTTCCATCACCATGATGATTTATCTTGTCAAAAAGGACGGAACCCATAGAAAGGCAAAGACCTTTTCTCTTGAAAATCAAATCAAAAGATGACTATATCTCTCTCTACCTGTGTCTCTATATGTGGAAAGATAGGAAGTTCTCTTGACATTGCTGAAAGATGCTCAAGTTACTTTCTTTACCCCAATCTCTGACATCTCACACATCAAACAGTATCACCACTGCTCTGAACCCAACCATGAAGAACACGTTTGGCTACGTTTTATAATTAACCATGAGACGCTGGTGCACTGCATTTGCGATTCATGTCGTTGGGAACTAATTGGCCAAGTGCTTGGATTGTCATAAATGGATCATTGGTCGGGCCCCGTCTCTTGCTGTTCAATGTTAGCGCATTTGTATACAGCCCTTAACTATCCAACCATGACCAGTCAGT
>NC_139665.1:11017088-11019588 GCF_951799395.1 Argentina silus
CATCATATTATAAGATGTAATTGTCATAGCTATTGATACAAAAGGAAGAATCCTATTTGTCACATTATAAAACCATAGCTTATAAATTAGTTTAGGAATGGCAATTTTGACAAAAATGCTTTTAATGGTTATGTTTGCTCATTATTGTTGCTAATGTTCGCTCATACCTTCCCCATATAATGTATACTTACCCAAACCACTTCAAAGCTATTCCTAACCCTAACCCTAACCCTAACCCTAACCCTAACCCTAACTCTTACCTTAACCACTTCAAAGCTATTCCTAACCCTAACCCTAACTCTTACCTTAACCACTCAAAGCTATTCCAAACCCTAACCCTAACCCTAACTCTTACCTTAACCACTCAAAGCTAATCCCTAATACTGCTTAACTGCCACGTTAGTCATTGCTAACATTCATCTATTTTGGCGATAAGGAAGATTCCCTAGACGTCTCTATTGTGATGAAATAGGACATTGCCTAGACGTGGTATAAGGACTTTTTGCAGCCAGCCAGCCGGAGGTAGACAACAGGCTTGATTCTTACAGTATCCCCTGGGGGAAATGGGCAGACTGTCTCCAGACAGCTTAGGGACCTTAAACACACACACAGACTTGAGTACACACAGACTCACACACAAATATGCACCTGCACATGCACACACAAGCACACACACACACACACACACACACACACACACACACACACACACACACATTCAGTGTGCACTCAGACAACACAGAAAAATATCAATGCAATGTACCTCCTCAATGTAAATATATACATAAAACTCAGACACAGACATCAAACAAACCTCATTCATTTAATTGATGCATTGATACAGGAAGCTTTTATGAAATATGATTTCATTCATATTCAGTTGCTGAGAGGTATAGTGTCTATGGCCTGGGGACAAGTATGTGTGTATGGTTCAATAAGACAATCAGTCATTTTCCAGCACTGCTAACGCAAGCAACTTATTTCCGAAGTCCCGGCTTGTGGATAAACAATGCCTAAATAAGTTGATAACTTTGATAACTTTGATTCTTAATTAATTTGGGGTAAGATATTAAAGTAGGTGAGAAAGTGAGAGCGTGAGGGGAGTGGGGGGGCGGGGGGCGGGGGGCGGGGGAATCTGCTTAGTATGCGTCCATGCTGAGAGCTTCCAGCCACGGTCAAGGTCTTGAAGATTTACGGAGATGGAAAACTTGGGAGAAGAAGCAAGCTTTGGCTTCTGTTCTGTGAATTGGCTTCTCCTTCTCTATCTCTTTTATTCTGTCTCTCTGTCTCTATCTGCCTCTCCCTCTCTCTCTCTCTCTGTATCTCTCTCTCTGTATATCTCTCTCTCTCTCCCTCTCTCTCTGCCTCTCCCTCTCTCTCTCTCTCTGTATCTCTCTCTCTGTATATGTCTCTCTCTCTCCCTCTCTCTCTGCCTCTCTCTCTCTCTCTCTCTCTTTCACGCTCACATGTAAGCACACACACACACACACACACACACACACACACACACACACACACACACTGACACATAAAATATTGAAACATCTGCCTAGTCAAGAAGCCGTCCTCTTCAAGTGCCAAGCTTTGGCACTCTCTCGCGTTCAGTTCTAGTACACTAAAGGGTTAACGACTCTCCTGGGTTAGTGTTATAGCAGCGCAGGAATCTGACTCTGGAAAATGGCTGCTAAGGAATAAAGATAGTGAAATTGAGGACAAGGGGTAAAATGTCACATCTTTTACAGTAAATCACAAAGCAGAGTCGGTACCCAGCTCTGTGCCTCAACCTCTGTAATTACTGTAGTACGTGAGCAGTGTTATCTCCTGTTACACTGTCTGGCCTCTCTGCAAACTCAGTTATATAACACACACTGGGTCATCCATAGTGAGAGAGAGCTGGATTTAACCTTATTTAACATGTAACACGCACGCACGCGCACGCACGCACACACACACACACACACACACACACACACACACACACACACACACACACACACACACACACTCACAGCCCATTGCACAAAAGGTGCTCTTATATGCAGCTGGATAGTAGCTGGCCTGGAAACGTCTCTCTGGGCCTCGACTGCAGCTTCACACACCAGGTATTACCATCTCTCCTCCTGGCAAGTCCACGGGGTCAGCAGTGGAGACGGCTCCATTCGGGACACCAATACACCTGCAGTGCGTAATGGTTCGGTATGCCCATGTAGGAGCGGGAGGGAAATATCAATGACATAGCATTTTCTGCAAAGTGGATTTATGGGGCTATATCTCATATTGGTGTATGTATTTCCCATATGTGACACTCTCTGAATTACACACACACACACTTAAAACTGTAGCTGAGGATGGTTTGTATTACGGACTGCTCTGTCTGGCATGCTCCAGTTCCTCCATTTCATACACACAGACCTCTGTATTTCATAATAGAAAGTGGCATGTAGCTATAAAGATGAATATGAGAAGGTAGTGGGGTTTATTCCCCTGACAGCCTATACAA
>NC_139665.1:11024588-11069588 GCF_951799395.1 Argentina silus
CTTAACTTAACTTAACTTAGTGTGTGTGTGTGTGTGTGTGTGAGAGAAATTGGGAGATGTATGTGTGTGTGTGTGTGTGCGTGCGTGCGTGCGTGCGTGCGTGCGTGCGTGCGTGCGTGCGTGCGTGCGTGCGTGTGTGTGTGTGTGTGTGAAATGAGGAGATTGTCAGACAGGCAGAAAGAGAGACAAGGAGGGAGGGGAGGCAGTAAAAGTGAGAGGGAGTTGGATGTGTTTGATGTCCTCTGCCTTGACCTGGATTTGGTGACCCAGAGAGTGAAAGGTCAGCCCCGCCTAGGTTTGACTTCTGAGGGCAGTCTCATTTTCTGGCACCTGGTTACGGTTGCTGTTTTGGCTTCCATAATCACACAGGGCATTACCTGCAGACATAGCACAGTTGCCAGTGACATGAGGGGTCAGGGGTCAAAGATGTTCACACACACACACACATACACACACACACACACACACACACACACACACACACAAACACACATGCACATACACGAAGGCTGTCAATGGAGTCTGTGCTTTAAACATTTCAAACACATATGTACATAGACGCGCGCACACACACAAAACACACACACACACACACACACACACACACACACACACACACACACACACACAAACCCAGTCCAGTCCAGTCAAAATGTACCACAGCCTATCCTTCAGCCTGTTATGTACGTACGTTATGTTTACAGATTACAATGGGTCATACATGAGTGATCAGTGAGGGAGTGCCCAGTGTGTCCTGGCCACAGTGTGCTGTTCCCTGGGTGAGAGCTGGAGGCAGAGTGTGTGTGTGTACTGTATTGTACCTCATGAGGTTGCTGGCAGGGCCGGGAGGCGGTGGTGTAATATTAATCCACTGGGCTCTTAAACCCGGCTGGTGGCAGTCAGAGAGACCACAGCACCTCGCCGACCGGCCGAGTGGAGTCTATAATCTGCTTTCCTGTGTCAGCCAGCACACGCCGCTCCAAGACACAGCCATCGCCACGGTACGCACACAGAGACACAGCACACACACACACACACACACACACACACACACACACACACACACACACACACACACACACACACACACACACACACACACAGACAGACAGACACACACACACACACACACACACACACACACACACACTACTGTATACACACATACACACACACACACTACTGTATACACAGTACAAACACACTCATAGATGACCCCCATACATACACAGACAACAGAGGACATACATGGCGATACATAAACATACAAAAACATGTTAAAATGGTCTACTGCTCAATAACATAATAGATCCTCAATGTGGTTGAAAGTAATCCACACGTATTATCTGACCTCAAACACTGACTGACTACTAGCAGCCAGTGGCCTTTGCAACATAATCTTTCTCTTTCAAATCACAACTCAAACAGACCACCTTAAGAGCATGATACTCCCTTGAGCTCCATATCCTGTATGAAAGGGATTCTTCGTTGATGCAACACTGCCACCCTCAGCATCTAACATGAAACTGCACTTTGAAATCTCTTAAGGTGGACTGGAGTAATTGTCCTCCCTGGTCATTCATCAGTTTTTAACAGGTTGGAAGAATGGAAGAAAGAATGGACCTGGAAGATGACTCTTTTGCCTCTCCTCCACTAACTACAAACTACAACAATAGCAGTTGGATATTTCACTTTGAGGACATGCCTCTCCTTGCAAAATCCTACAGAGTGGAAGCATTTGAAACACACGCGAACATGTGCATTTGTTATCCACAGTTCCGTCACCAGGGGGCAGTCTTTACAGTGGTGAAATGTGCTAGCGAATGGGTCAAACCCTACATGGTATTGACCAGCTGGGCAAGCACAGGGCTATGGGCCAAACTGTGTGATGGATGCTGTTTGGGATATCCACTACCGGCCAAAGAAAAGTGTGCGTCTCAGCACCGCAAAGCTCCAGCGGTCTCTCCGCTGAGTGAGATGTGGTCGAACCATGGCCAACGTGCAGTCAGCAGCCATTCAGTGGTCAATGGGATCACCCACCTTGGAATGGATAGAGAAGAGGGGTCAAGTAAATAGTTAGACTGGAAGTCTTGAAAGTCAAAGTAATCCTACAACACCCCCCCCACCCCCCCACCCCCCCACCCCCCAAGATATGAAAAAAAACAGCTATCGAGGTTGAGAGAGGACTGAGGAAGTGCTATTATTTGTGCAGCACATCCATACCTTGCGAAATAATTGAACATTGCCCTCAGTGAGAATAGTTGAATTGAGTTTTCTGTCTCCAGGTTTTTAGGACGTGTTGAAACAAAAGACTTTACAGTCCACGAATCAAGACAAGACAATAGCCGAGTGGAAACCGCAATTAACATGAGACTGATAATGGACAGAAGATACTGTTCAAAGGAATGGCTGCTCATTGGCTACAGAAGGGAGAGGTCGAAAGACAAGGCTAAGGTCAAAATGAAAGGTCAAATGAAAGGTCAAATGAAAGGTCAAATGAAAGTACTCAAAAACAACCCACTCAGCAGCGTTAAGAGAAGAGGAGGACCTGTACTGGACGAAAAGAGAGAGAGAGATGCAGAGAGAGAGAGAGAGAGAGAGAGAGAGAGAGGTGGGAAGGACACACACCGCTTATCACTCAGGGTCTACCAGGATGAAAGAACCCCCCCCCCCCCCCCCCCCCGAGATCAAATCACACAGATTCCCTCCTCCCTGTTTCCTAACAAGAGAGAGCGAGAGCGAGATGGAGGAGCGTGTCCTGATTAAGAAGCACAATGAGGAGATATGAGAGGAGAGATAAGAGTCACAATAACCAGATGAGAAAGGAGAGAGATAAACCCCAGTATGAGACACTCCAGAGCAGCCGCCATGACAGCACTGAAGACCTCCAGGCAGGGTTCGCGGCCACATGCGAGGTTGGTGGAGGTAGAAATCAGGACAGGCCCATTGCAATGCATGGAACGGAATGAGGAATGGTATCGAACACCATTCCCGTTTTATACCATTCCTCATTTCATCCATGCATTACAATGAGCCCGTCCTGTGATGTGTACCTCCACCAGCCTCCACTGTTCTTCTGTGGCTCAGTTGGTAGAGCATGATGCTAACCATGCTTAGATTGTGGGTTCGATTCCCGCTGGGACCATATATACCGAAAAATGTATGCTCTCACTGGAATATAATTTGCTTTGGATAACAGTGTCAGCTTAATGGCATATATATATATATATATATATATATATATTGTGTGTGTGCTGTATATTGCACAATGCTAACATACCAATTGCCTTGCTTGATGCTCTTTTATACATTTCTCACATATTATTCTACCACAGCAAAGAAAAATGCTCCCTTTCTGTTGGAGACGGAGGGTCTTAATCAAGAAAGATTGCTGGACTGGAAACCTGGAAGTTGTGCCAAGTTTCAAAACCCAGCTAAACTGGAACAACAAAATTAGAAATTACACTAGAATTGAAATTGGAGTCTGGGAATATCATCTTGAGTCTCAGATGAGATCAGATGAGTCATGTTTGTGGTTCTGTGTAACCCTCGACTGTATCACATCAACGTCGGCAATGTTGCTTCAACGTCATCACAGCTTTCGGGGGAGAGATAGCAAATCTCAAGTGAATACCAGTAACCCTAGAGTAGCAGTTGTGATTTTCACGAGCCAACATCAGATCAACATCACAGCCAGTGCCACAGGAACCCTGAGGGAACATGTTTAGTGACGTGACTCTTATTTGGCACGGAGAGGCCAACTCATTGTGTCAACAAACAAGAACGCAAACAGGGAACAGCGAAGGAAGGAGAAGAACACACGCCCGCCTCTGACCTCTTCGGTTGCTGTTTGTTCTTGGACAAGACCAGACGTGAGGACAAATCGACTCAGTTTGCTGACCAGAGTGGTTCCCAGGGAGAATTAGAAAAGGTCAAGCATGTAATGGGTAAAGAAGCACTTTGTGGATCATACATGGACCGGACGGTGGTTGTTATTGAATCTAAAAGTACAGAACGCCGAATGGAATGACGTTCAGGGGACGACATTGGTAGAGAAGCCCTGCTCCGCATTGTGGTGAAGCATTTCTCAACAGAATTAGGAGTGCCCCCAAATCCACCCCCCGCCCCCCGCCTCCCGCCCCCCGCCCTCTCTCTCCCTCCCTCCCTCCCCACTGACCACTGCTCTCCAGATGGAGGGGGATTTGTTTGCCACGGGGGTAAACAAGTGGTGACTGGGAGGCTCCATGGCTCCTCTCCCTGTCTCCCGCTGTCTCCTGAGAAACACATCCACAAGCCACAGACGAGACTCTCCTCTCCCTGGAGACGTTGTACAGTAGGCCAACTGAGTGTGCGCCTAGGGAGTGTGCTGCTCTGTCCACCACATATTAGTTTCCTCCTCCTTCCTTCCTTCCTTCCTTCTTCCTTCCTTCCTTGCGTCCTTCCTTCCTTCCTTCCTTGCGTCCTTCCTTCCTTCCTTCCTTCCTTGCGTCCTTCCTTCCTTCCTTCCTTCCGTCCTTCCGTCCTTCACTTGACAACCGACCACCCAGGAGAAGTCAGCTGTGAGGAAGTGGTGCTATCTTAAGTGATGGTCGTGACCCGTAAACACGCTCCCTTGGGAAGCTTGTACATTTACAGTACCAGCTACAAGCACACATGTATGATACAGTATCTTTGACCAGCTATACAGTATCTTGGACCTATAGAGTACAGTGTGGGTGTTTTGGCTAAGGGCTTCCTGGGGAAGATTTTGAGAACTTGTGAGAAGTGTCCATGGTGTCCTTATTCTACATAACATTGCATGAGAGGATGGTATAGTATCTTGGGTGGGGGTATTGGGTATGGCAATGGTGGGAAAAAACTTAAATGAGGCCTTGCCTCTTTCTACCTGAGGAAAATAAGCAGAGGTAAGAACCAGGTAGAGGAGATGTTGGGTAAAAGTGGATGGAGGAGGGAGCGAAGACATTGATGAAAACTTGGATTGCAGGTAGAGCAGATCAAAGAGAACCATTCCATAGAGAGAGAGAGAGAGAGAGTTGGAGAGAGACCTGGTAGTTTGTGCAGCACTATCAGAGAGACTGAGAGCAAGGGGGGCAGTTGGTTGTGTGTGTGTGTGTGTGTATGTGTGTGTGTGGGCCTGTGCCTGTGCCTGTGTGTGTGTGTGTGTGTGTGTGTGTGTGTGTATGTGCGTGTGTGTGTGTGCCTACACGCGTGTGTGTGTGTGTGCCTGCTCGTGTGTGTGTGTGTGTGTGTGTGTGTGTGTGTGTGTGTGTGTGTGCATGCATGCGTGCGTATGATTGAGTGAGTATGGCAGGTGGGGTGGTGGTGGTGTGTGTGTGTGTGTGGGGGGGTTGGGGGGTGATGGTGGTTGTGAGGTTTGGGGTTCTGTGGGGGTTGAGTGGTGCTCTTGTCAGCGCCCATGCTGTGGCCTCTCCCCCAGTGTCCATTAGGGTGATAAGGCTGCCATTGAAGCTCTGCCAGCACACAGATAAAGGGCCTCAGAGAGCCGCTCTGTGAACACACCGCCGGACCTACGGGCCTCCCAGCGCCAGCCACTCGCCCTCTCCACCTCTCCCTCCCTCCCTCCTTCCCCTCATCCCCTCTCCCATGAGGAAGCAGCCACCCCCCCCCCCCCCTTCCTCTCCTGTTCCTGCCACCCTGAAAGGTCCCATCCCACTGGTCCACCCATCCCTCCTCCCTCTCTAAACCAGGCCCACCCATCCCATCCCTCTCTCCCTCTCTCCTCCGGGCCCACCCATCCCATCCCTCTTTCCCTCTCTCCTCCGGGCCCACCCATCCCATCCATCTCTCCCTGTCTCTGCCAGGCCCATCACATCCCTCTCTCTCCCAGATCCACCCCATCGCTCTCTCCCTCTTTCCTCCAGACCCACCTATCCCATCCCTCTCTCCCTCTCTCCCCAAGGGCCCAGGGCAATGAGGAGGCTGGTGGAGGTGGGTTGGCTCCTACCATACGATCACATCCCTCTCTCCTCTCCTCTCCTCTCCTCTCCTCTCCTCTCCTCTCCTCTCCTCTCCTCTCCTCTCCTCTCCTCTCCTCTCCTCTCCTCTCCTCTCCTCTCTCCATCATTACTCCTAGTGCTAATCTCTGGCTGGCGCCCCCCCCCCACCTCACCATGTCTGGCCTTTCATCACGGGCCAGCCGCTGCAGGAATCCCCCCCCTGTCACCTCCCTCCAGTTTGTACTCTGCTACGGTTGGGCACGTTCAGTACAGAGACACACTGAAAAAACACTGTGAGGAGGATACACATGGTTGAACCTACACAGAAGTAAACAAGTTCTACACACACACATGCACGCACACACACGCATGCACATGTGCACGCATACACACACTCACACACGCACAAACAAGCATACACACACACACACATACAAGCATACACACACACACACACACACACACACACACACACACACACACACACACACACACACACATACAAGCATACACACACACACACACACACACACACACACACACACAAACAAGCATACACACGCACACACACAAACACACAAAACGTTCTCTTAGTCAGCTGAGAGTGGTCCTTTGATGTGCTGCAGAGGGAACTGCACATGTCGTCTCAGTGGGTCTGGTCTCCATTGTGATCTGTACCAGGCCTGGATCCTTTGAGGCCCCTGGGACTCCACAGTATAGGAGCACTTACAAAGGCCTGGGAACAATAAGCAATATTAAAACGGCTCACTTTGGGAGGCATTGCTTGCCTAAATATGTGGATTATACAGCCCACAAGAAAACCCAGTAAGCATTGTTTAAGGGCGCCACCAAACCACTTTCAATGGAAAAAAAGACAGAATATGTTTGACATGAGTGTGTTTTTCCCAGGGTTGTTAAAAGAGAGTCTCACACAGTTCTAGCTGGACTACTGTATACACCTTGAGACCCTCAGCATATGTCCTGTTGATATTAATAATGATCTACAGTACTCACTCTCTGAGCAGCCTAATGAATGGGAGCATTTTCCTGGGTGAAGAGGTTGTGAAGAGGAGGGAGGAGGAGAGAGGAGGAACGTGTTCTGACCTAGTTTACATTCTGCCAACACAAGAGGTTGTGGTTGAATTCTTCTTGAATTTTAGGGACTGATGTGGAGAGAGAGAGAGAGAGACTGATGGAGGAAGAGAAAAAGGGAGCAGGGGGGGAGTGTGTGAGAGAAAATGAGCACTAGCAAGCAGTCTGTTAGTCAACAAAGTATGCCCTCCGGGTCTCTGGTTCACACTCACACACATTCCCTTTATTCAACCGTTTTTTTCAGGCGTCTTTGCACAATATGTTGTGATGCTCTAATTAAAACTGGGGCTTAAGGGTCTGTTCACCAAACACCTACTTATTATTATGGTGTACCGTAGTAACTCACACTGTAAAGTTTAGTATTGTCCTACTTCAGTTCATTGAACTGGCACTACCTTTTAGTTAATTAAAGTTCAATTATTCAGGGCAGGAGCTACTGTTGTTTACTCCGATATTTTGATATTGAGATTAAGGACCACACACTGGAGCTTTGTTAGGTTTCACCCGGAGCATCCAGTCTTTTAGTGGCAACTCTCTCACCCTTTATCTCCCATCTCCAGGATCAAGTTTTCTGAGCGTGACCCTTCCTGGTACCATCCAGCGATGGAAAGTTCAATGCTGTAAAATGAAATTCGAAATACCTCTAGCTTATCAAATTAGGCCGATTTAAATTACCTCCAACCCTTATTCAGATGCACTGTTTAGCACAGCAAATCCTAAATGATTACAGGAAATTGCTTTTGTGGGGGGGGGGCATATTTTTCCATGACTGGCTTGGCGTTGCAGGGCTTCAACAGGTGGCTCATGTTGTGTTGAAAACAGAACATACAGCATCCTAACATAACCTTGTGTTCTACCATTCAGAACATACAGCATCCTAACATAACCTTGTGTTCTACCATTCAGAACATAGAGTATCCTAACAGGTCCTTGTGTTCTACCATTCAGAACATACAGTATCCTAACAGGTCCTTGTGTTTTACTATTCTGAGATCATGTGTTGCCTAGGATGATGCTACTGATGACATGATGAACCATTTACAGTTTTTCTTGATTGCTTGAGCACATTTATTGAAACAATATTCAACCTTTCAAAGCAAGTGAACACGTTTCCCTAAACAGTTAACACATTTGCCAAAACAACACAAAATGCACCACAACTCTCAACACTTACGATACATGTCACAAAAGCAAATCAGTGCATCAAAACAGTATAATTTGTCATCTAATGTGCTTGCATGTCTGTTATTGTGTTGGACATGTGAATACAAATATTTGAAGCGAATGAGAAACTCTGTAATACCTGTTCTATAGTTGGCCAGTCTGGTCCATCATGGTGGATACATAGTAAACAGTGTATTCATATACCACATAGAGTGGGACCTGTTTGTGATCACCCCCCTTTGAGATGATAACATTTGGACCATTGAGATACTCTCCCTGTCTAACACACTGTACATCTATAATCATCTGTTCTTCCTCCTCTTGGACTATTCCCCCCTTTCTCTCTCCTCCCACTTCTCCTTTGGTCTTGTTCTTGCCTGACATACCTATCAACCCCTTCTCATTTGCACTCTTCATTTCACGTTGCTTCCCCCTGACATCCTCTGTCCTTCCATCGTTCTATCCTTCTTTTTTTGGACTGTATGACCTACATCCGCTGGTTTGGCAGGGTAGTAGCAGGGGGAGCAAAACTGTTTTCCCAAGGGGGATGGAGGTGATGAGACGGGGGAACGGGGGAACGAGGGGGTGAAGAAATGGAGAGAGAGGGAATTAGAAGCGGATTAATCTGGTCTCATGCATATGGCAGCTATCTGTCTTAATTGCAAAGGGTTTCCACTGCTTTTTACCAGTTTAATCATCTCACTCAGGTTTTGTAGGCCATCTGGAAATGATGTGCTCTCAATTAACTCTCCTCTTCTCTGTTCACGGGTTTAAGACTCTCTCACTTTGAAGTCCCTTCCAGGTCTACAGCAGACTGGGGCTTCGCTCAAAGTTCACGTACGCTGGTGACATTAAACATCGTTGTTGTACGTTTTAGTAGCTACACTACCGCTGGAGATTATTTATTCCATGGCCTAATTCTTCTCTTTCCCTTCCCACTTTAAACGGAACCTGGTATTCATTACAAATTAATACTGGAAGAAATCTGGAGCAGCGCATTTTTCATTGTCGATGACAGATACAGACTCAAGGTCCGTAAGTCAGGATAATGATGCTGTCATGTCTGTTAGCGATCGGGCAAGCTAATCAGGGGTCTGGGTCTTTCTCTAGAATGCCCTTCCTCACTGTTGGGATCCCTCAGGCTCCAAGGGCACTTCCACAACACTGCTGGGACCCAGCACAGCGAAAAGCCTTCATTTTCATTTCATGCCAACAAGTTCAGCACCCAAAGTGCGAAAATCAAACTGAGTTGCCAAAGTGCCAGGCTCTTACACTTTCAAAATGAGAGCATTCGGGCAATGCCAAAGCCTTCTACCTCAAGTGTAAACAGAGGTGATAAATGAACATATTCCATCTGCCCCCTCAATAGAAATGAGAAAGAATAACAAATGCTCATAAAAATTAATTGATTTCGTGTGGATGGAAAAAGTGATGGACTCCTCGCTTGCTTCATTACTTTTTAGTCTCTGGGTGTTCGCCAAAGCCATAATTTGCATCCTTGCAGCAATGTTTATTTAACAGCAGATGTTTTGGTAAAAGTTAGAGAATGTTAGCCTTCGATCAGAAGCCAGTCTTTTCAATGCTCCAAATCAACTTCACTCCCTTATAAGGAGATGAAAATAGGACTGTATCATAACTTTGTTTGTGTCCTCGTGTTTGTACACATTCAAAACATATGGGGATGGGAGAAGTGAAGACAATTAAACTCCCGTATGAACTTCATGGTGAGTGTCTGAGGGCTCTGGGCCAGCTTTCCACCTTCTGATGACAACCATGTATCTGGTGCAACACGTGCAGAGGTATGGTCTCAGAGAATACCACTGATGCTGCATCATACCTCTCGCTGGACCACCTTGGAAGTTTAACGACTTCTCTCCTCTCTCTTTGTTCACCCATATGTCCGTACCTCTGCTTGGCTGTTTGCTATTTGCTTCCTGCTGACTCCTCCAGAACACTGACCCTCTGGACAAGGTCGTTGAGTACAAGTATACAAGTACAAAAGACAGTGTCATGTTCTGTTTTTTAATGTATGTTTGTCTTAGTGTATTGCACCACTTTGTGTGTGTGTGTGTGTGTGTGTGTGTGTGTGTGTGTGTGTATCTTTCTCTGTCTCTTTTCGCTTCTCGGTGTGTGTATGCAATTGCG
The DNA here is from genome assembly GCF_951799395.1 of Argentina silus. Classification (NCBI taxonomy): domain Eukaryota; kingdom Metazoa; phylum Chordata; class Actinopteri; order Argentiniformes; family Argentinidae; genus Argentina; species Argentina silus. Next base: position 11,034,947 of record NC_139665.1, read on the forward strand.
TCTGTGTTTAAAGTAAAGGGGGACATGGGGAACTGCTATACTTTGTTTTCATTGAGATGATCATGTCACAATAGGATTAAATACTTCTCCATGTCCTTGACACCCCTGTGGGGCCCTTCTTCTCTGGCCCCGATCCTCAGCCTTGCTTTGTTTAGATCGGGGGCCTCCTGAGCAACCCCCCCACACCCCCCATCCCCGAAGCACTCACAGCTGAGACACAGGCTGGAGCGATTATTTGGATGAGGAGTTGTGCACGTGCGCACCCTTTCCAAACCACAATCCCTGCTTTTATGTATGCGAACTCACAAGCTCAGCAATGTAAGTCCATTCCACCCACGGCAAACTTAGGGGCCAACTCACAGCCTAGATGGTCCACACTGGCCTTCATAGCATGGATTTTCATTTACCTATGTATTGGCCTAAATAAAGGGACAGTTACGCACATACAGTTATCATGCTGAAATACTGAATGATATTGCAGATAGTCATGAAACTCTTCACTTACACTCATCTCTAAATACTAAGTGATGGTGGGACAATGCATTCATGTATTCAGTTGCAGTGAAGATCAGAATTAAATGACTACAGTGAGACCCATAAAGCAACTCACTGCAAATTAGACATCTCTTTAACTATCCCTAATCATCTATCCCTATACTTTTGCTTGCAGAAACAGACTGCAGAGATGGTCACATCGATCATCTCTTTGGCACATTTACGATTCAGAAATACATATATCGTTATGTTACATTAATCTCTGGGCCTTATCTCAAACTTGAAGTAAATAATTGGGCCAGCACTCTCAAATATAGAAAAATAAATAATATTTGAATGCATTTCAGCAGTCACTGTGGTTGCGTTTTGGCATTAAGCCTTCATCAGCACAGGTAGTGCTGGAAAGTAGCAAAAAATAAAAAATAAATAAACCTCATTGGATCGACCCTGGGCTACAGCGCACAAAGACACATTCATCAGAACTCTTTTAGAGGTGAGCATGTCTTTTCTTATCTAGAACCTTTCCATTCTGTCTTTTGTCTGAACTGGTGGTCCAACAGCTGTGGCTTGTTTGGACATGGCAGGTTTGTGTCTGTGTGTCTGTGTCTTCTGTGTGTGTGTGTGTGTGTGTGTGTGAAAAGGGTTTGACAGATAACACACTAACAGGGGTTTGAGAGATGTCTATGTATGAAACAGTGCAGCGGACCATAGCAGGTCTGGCTAAAGTCATTGAGTCCCATGTGTACGCTTGTCCAGCCAGCGAAACACTATTGCTGTGCAAACTATTAGTGTCAAACCAGTGGTGCTCTCCCTCTCTGCTCCTTCCCTTCTGTGTAATTCTCATCCTTCCTCAATTCACAAATGAAGATTTACAGACTAATCCAGTGAAATACATTCAACACATTAGAACAGACACTCACATACTGCATGTCTGCGTCCAATGAGAAAGGGAAAAAAGCTAATCAACGGCACATTTTTTCTGACTGTATATCAAACACAGGATGTTTGGGTGTCTTTTGTGTCAGTAAACCCATCCAAGCAGACACATTTCGACATGAATGTAAACATGTGTTGGGTTAGGGTTAGGAAATTAGGGAAACTAGGACTCTGGTTTAATCTTTAACTACAAACTGTAAACAGTTGTCAGGAAACATCTTTTTACCTTAGCATGAATATCAAGCACACGTTTCTTCAAGGCACACTATTTGCATTATAACCAAATCAACCTCTCTGTTCAAGACATTGTAGTATATTGGTTATCTTTATCACTGTGAATGAATGAATACTCAATTCTCTCAATATTAAGGCCAAAACTGGGGCCTAGCATTTGTCCTGTTCAAGTCAGGTGTTCAGGAAAACCTCCCTAATCATAATCTGCATTATCTACCCATGGTAACTTACTGATTAACAAAGAAGCCTGCATCCACTGACAAAAAACTTTTCATGATCAAATTCTAATTCAAACACTGGCGGATCTTTGTCCATAGCAGCTCTGTCAGTTTCTCAAAATGCAACTAGGGTGTCAGTGAGGGGAGAGAGACTGAACAGAATGTGTCCACCTAAACTGCTCTGGAAAGCGAGCACGTTCCGCAGATTCCTCTGTGGTAAATACAACATCATCGGTGGATAATTGTGACCACGTTTTCTGCCCTCTTCAGCTCTTGGTTGGCTATAGGAATGAGGAAGGCTGAGCTGGGAGAGACAACATAGAGAGATGCCTCAGAGAGGGACCGGAGCCAAAAGAGGAATTTGGACGTCTCTGTGAGCTTCTGTAGGAGCTTTCTTTGTTTGTTATTCTCTGTGCAAGTTCAACCACCTCGGCTCCTCACCTCTGTCTCATCCTGACAGCTTTGTCCCGACCTCTTTATCCTCTCCAGTCCCTGCTCCTATGTCCTCTCCATCTTTTCTCTGTCTTGGGATGGAGGGATGGATGCTGGCCAGGCTCTTCCAGGAAGTCCTGGAGGACTCTTCTCCTGGGACGAGGGGGGACAGAGCCAGCTGGCTCCTCTGGGCCTCAGACTCTGTCACGCCACACACACACACACACACACACACACACACACACACACACACACACACACACACACACACACACACACACACACACACACCACCTTGTACCACCTAGGTGTCTCTGAAACATGATTCTATGATTCCATAAAAGTTGTTTTGAGGTACTGACATAAGGCAGATATCCACATCAGTCCCCTTCATGAATACTTAAGCCAATCACTCCCAGAGAACGCATGTGGATGTGATTGTTGGGTATTTAGAGTGGAAAGTCTCCACAGGACTACTGGAGAGATGTTGAAATGACAAAAACACAGCTCAACTCCATAGGAAACATAGGATTAAGAGACTGATCAAGAGTTCAACAATTGGTTTTTAAAGAGAAATACTGTTTGTTGGGTCTGTGAGTTGAAATGTGAAGTGCTCAGCAGAGGAAATGGAGACAGACAAGGGTGTGCGAATAGGAATTATTTTGGTGTACCACATAGTTCATTCATAACAGCTGAATGTAATGAAGCATAACAAGTTATTTGGGGTTAACGTGTCACTCACATCTTTAAAACCGCTTTCACATTGTACACTCACTGGGCCCTGGTTCTGTACTCTGTTTACCTTAAACTATGCACATTGCACCACCTCTCTTTGATCCCCTGTTGGTCACCTGTCTGTGACCTCCTGACCTGCATTCACAAACAGCTGTTTAGCTGTCTAATTTGCAGTATTTCCCCCCAGTTCACATAATGTACCTCTGCTCTTTCCCTGAACCCCCCACAGACTATGTGGAAATAAATGCTTTCCAAAAGAAAATGGGCCAGGTTACTTGATTCCCTGTGCGTAGCAGGTGGTGTTCCCCCACTGTCCTATTTACAGGGACCTGAGAATGCCCTCTTCATCTGCCTCAGGCTGAGAACCTCACGGCCCCATCATTCATCTCTCTGCCAGTGCTGAGAGTTCACCACTAGCCCCTCTAGCCTTCCGAGCCCCTCGGTCCACGTCCTGTCCTGTCCCATCCCGTCCACTTTTGTTTGATCAGACCCATTCACCTCAGTTTCCCCTCCAAGGCTCTTATCCCACTCTTTCCCTCTCTCTGACTGCTGTGTTGGTTTGTTTGCCCGCACTGTCACACTCCATCAATCTAACCCCAAATCTGGGTCACTGGAAGGAGCTCTCTCTCTCTCTCTCTCTCTCTCTCTCTCTGTCTCTCTCTCTCTCTCTTTCTCACTCTCTCTCTCTCTCTCTTTCTCTCTCTCTCTCTCTCTCTCTCTCTCTCTCCCCCTCTATTCTTTCAAAATGTTGTCTTCCTCATTATTCACTCTCAGCTCAACATTGGCAGATGGTATTGTGTGTCAGACAGGAAAATGCTCAAAAGTAAACTTAATTCACACAGCTCCCTCTCTGTCAAGAGATGTTTGAAATTGAAAACGGAACCAAACAAAGTGAGAAGATGAAACGAGAGATGGTCATAATGAGCACCAAAAACAAGATAGTACAAATTAGGACAATATATGATGGCCAATATGATCGTCAATGATGGCGGATGACGTCCACAGTGTTGCACGTTCAAAGGGGTCGAGTGTTTGCTCTTCTCGATGATGTACAGTGTGATGCACCACTGGCGAGTGCATTCTTCTCGTCTGATGTTTGGCTGTAACATATTACCTGCCATGTACAGTATGAATGGGGCACAGAGCAGCCCTTGTTCCTTTGACTCTGTGTGCATCAGCTCTTTTTATGCAGGCTGTGGATTCCTGTCAGAGGCCTCCCGTATGTGCAGTGTGATGTGTGCTTTGTCAAGGAATGAGCGTGAAAGAGAGAGAGAGAGAGAGAGAGAGAGAGAGAGAGAGAGAGATGTAGGTGTAAGGTATAACCCCCTCCCCTCCTCCTTCTCTCTCTCTCTGCTGAGGCTGCACATTCTCCCCCACTCTCAAACCATGGGCAGCCTCAATCAGGAATGATGGGTCATGATGGAAATGTCTGGAAGGAGTGTGATGGAAGGATGACCTCTATAAAAAAATAACACTGAGGTTCCTTGAGGGGTTCTGCTGGAAGGAATGCAGTTAGGGCTGACTTTTCTGGAGGAGATGTGCCACGACCTACTGAAAAAAAGCTTTGAAAGAATCTATCAGAAGGGTTATCGAGAAAATACTTCTCACAATGAAGAATGATTTTCAAAGAGATCTGGATTGGTTTTGTTATAATATCTCTGGGATTTGACAGAGCAGCCATATAATCCAGAATCAAAGGATATGCCATCCACCAAATGATGCTACCTTGTGTCTAATGATGCAGAGGTTCAAGGATACCCCCTTCAACACCTTCCATTGTACCATTGTACCTGTTGCCTTTGTGTTGAAATCGTGACTTCGCATCAGCATTCTTTGGAGCAAAGGAGAGACTTCACTGCCAATTGCTGCTCACTGTGCAAAAACTCTGCATTCCTGTGAATCTGCGCCCAGTCTCCCCTGTTGGCTCCCAGTTCTTTCAGTAAAGGGAGTAAAAGAAGCTCTGTGTATGGTTTTGTATGGTTTGGAATGGGAATGGGGATTCAAGGTTTAGTTTCCTGACATTCTTCTGGTGTTGAGGTGGTGGCTCCAATCCTGTAACTCACTGAGCAGCTCTGCCAGCAGTCAGTAGTGCTGACCATTGATCTCTCAATCATAACAATCGTAACGGTATTGAAATCGTAACGGTATTGAAATCGTAACGGTATTGACTAAAATGCCAAACATTTGTTTGTTGAGTTTTTAGTTGGAAAAAGAAAAGTATCAGCAGAAGCGATTATGCGACGTGCAGTCAGGGTCGGTAGAACTCTGTGAAAATGAATAAAAAAAGAACTAATTGGAATGAAACATAAATACATTTGAACAATAATCATTTTGTCATCTTCATGTTTTTTTCTGCATGATAAAATCGATTTCTGAGCTAGTACTTTACCAAATGTACGTTGATCTGGTAGGACATGTGCCAGGAGGCCAGGGCAAAGGCAACAGTCTGCCTTTCTCACCCTTCAGACTCAAATGCAAGGAACTGACATGACTTGCGTATGCGTGTTTCTACCTTATACTGCCAGCGAACAGACGCCACCTTTTTATAGAACATGCCTAGAGTTAGTCACCCCTAAACCTACAGTAAGGCCACACAATATTCCGTAAGCTTTTTTTTTTACAGTCCTATTACCACTGGTACTGTATCTACGTGTAAACATAACAATTGATATCTTTTTTGATTTGCTTGAAATAATTCATTCTTGGAAACAGTTGCTACTATACTAGTCTTTAATTAAGGTCTTAATACGACTGTATGGGACCACATTTCCAAATGAAGTCTACCCTGGAGTTCATTCCATTGTCTACGGGGCACATAATCCAAATCCAAAATTCAGAGAAGGTACGGGGAACATCAAGGACAAGCCAGTCCTGTGAGAGTGACGTCTCCAATTCAGAAGGGATATGAGACAGGTTGGGAGTTTCTGGAGAAACGGCTTCAAATGGTCGACATATTCAGTCTTCCTCTTTGTCCACCTCTCTGCATGCGGAACATATACATTCAGGGAGAGAGGTTGGGGCAGTCATGTGCTCACTGGTGAATGTCTCTCTCTTTTTTGGCCATCTGGAGTTGTGTGTGTGGGGGAGCGATGAGGAGTGGAGTGGGTTTCCTGGGGCAGGTGACAGCGATTGAGGCCTGTGTTTTCCTAGGCCTCACAGAAACTGAGGAACAGAGGCCTGGTCCTGATTACTGAGTTGCTTTTAACAAGGCCTACATTTTGCAAACTAATGGACCCATATTTAGATTGCATATAAATTGCTGAGACTGAATGGATATCTGTGGGTTAAGCTTGTCTCTTTTTTCCCTTTTTGTTGGAGGGAGCTTGCAGGCCCATATGAATCCAGTTATCACCGATTCTTGGTTTGTGAAAGGAAAACTTTTGTTTCACATTCTTGAACATGATGGGTTTATTTCAACCAGTGCTAAAAGAAAATACACAAAGGGAAGTGTGTTTCGAAGTAAATGCCTCTGCTCTTACAAGGAAAACAACATTCAAATTCCTGGTGTGTAGGTGTGTGTGTTTCTGTGTTTCTGTGTGTGTGTGTGTCTGTGTGTGTTTGTCTGTGCCTGCATGTGTGCATGTGTGTGTGTGTGTGTGTGTGTGTGTGTGTGTGCGCGTATGTGCGTGTGTGTGTGTGTGTGTGTGTGTGTGTGTGTGTGTGTATACGTACGTTTGTGTGTGTGTGTGTGCAGGCGTGCAATCGTGCATGTATGCGTGCATACAAATATACTGTATGTATCATATATTGCATTGTGTAGAATGTACAGTAAGAGTGTGTTGAAATATGAAATAATTTCAATAACATTCTACATTTAGTTATTCATTACAACAAGCTCCATGTATTGCATTCAACCATCAAATTCTCTGCTGTCCAAAACCCAAGTTCATCCTGGCCAGTTCCAGGGGGGGTTAGGACACGGTTTGAAGTTTCTCTACCATTTTACCCCAATATGAATGAGACATTTTGAGGTCAGACACGGTTTCTTGTAACTACAGAAGAGGGAGTACAAAAGAAGCTAGTTACATCTTAACGGTCCCTCCTAAAGACCTCTTCACCCCTGTACAAGTTTCTCTCCTTTTAATAAAAATAAATAAATCCTTCTTCTAGCATTGTGACTGCCTATGGCCCCTGGTCTGAGGATTGATTTCTTATCTTATGATGACTGATGGATAGATGATTCACTTACTGAAACAAATGTATTTGTTATGTCACTTTGGATAAAGGCGTCTGCTAAATGCCATAAATGTGAATGTATATGTAAATGTAGTTGCAGATGCTGAGGGAAACAGTACTATCCACTAGACCAATCAGGCCATTGTGTGAGATACCAATGAATCGTAAGAGTCAGTAGTAGCATTGCGACCTACATGTGTTTGTCTTTAATAGAAAGAACAGATGGAAGAGGAACTATGAATGTAACATTTCAGGAATAATCTCCACAGACTACCTCATTAACTGGAATAACCACTGAATCTGTCAGTCATCTATAATAAAAAAAAACACCCCCACATTCTGATGAATTCTGTTGAATGAACCAGCGTCAGTGAATGAAACACTACGTGACTTGCGGTTTCTAAAGGGGAGTTGTCTTTTCCCAGGATACCAAGAAACAATGAGTGGAAGAGCTGGGTAACTCCCCTCCCCTCCCCACCTGGGCGTTGAGTCTCTCACAGCAGGATTTGGGATTACTCACAGATTAACTTCCTGCTCGGTCATGACCCGAGTGTAGCATTGTTAGCCAGGTTAATGAAAGATGTCAAGGTGTGAAGGGATGGAGGTAGCGTCAGTGATGATGTCACTAGTATAGTCATTGTTGATTGGTCATAGGGTGATGTCTCTACTCATTTGTTCACTCGTATATATCCCGTTGTTAATGGTTAAACTTCAGTTAAAACGAGACGCCCCAGGCCCTCATTATTAACCAAGTATGTGTGCGCCCAATTACGGTTGAAATGGGTAAGCCATTTATGACTGTAAGGTCAGTTTCGATTCGCCTTCGGTGAGGAGTACAGAATGGACTGTTTGTGCCTAGACTGGCTGAATGTTTTAAAAATAAATAAATAAATAGCAGGCAAACTGCAAATGTATACATGAAATGTATATATTATTTGTATAACATGTTGCAGTGATTGTCATGAATGTTTATAAGATTACTTAAAAACAGTACGTATGTATGCGTTTCCTTTGTTGGAATATACACTTTTCTTACAATATTTAGAGATGATTCATACACAACATATATATGTCATACATTATTATAATATGATAGTGAAATGCACGTTTTTGCACGCACATTTCTGCATGTTTTGCTGTGTTGCTAGTTCAGCTGCCGTTTACTATCTAACCTACAGTAGCAAAGTGGAACAGTAAACCCTGAGGCATTTGAAAAGAACACGTTTGATGATATTCGTACTAGATAAGGTGTGGCCAACACACAGCTTGAATAGACACCAGTCTACTCCAATCATAGCGGAATCTATATCTGATTGCATTCCTGTGTTATTTTTAAATATTCCATTAGGATATTTGTACAGGGACCAATGGGACCAGTTTGGGCCACGACTATCAAAAAGTAAACTCATGTGTTTGATGATTTATGATATTTTCCAGGGATCTAGCCCACCCAAGGTGGACATGTTATCATTGGTTGGCTTGATCTATTTTTGAACGATGTGGAGCAAATCTCTGCAAGTCGCTTTTACCAACCACTGTACTGTAGCGATTAACCTTGTGACCTTGAGTCCAGGAAATAGTCCCACTATACTCCTCCCTGCCATGCCCACTACTGACGTTCTAAAGGGTACAGCGGTTTGGTGACTCCAGCAGGTTTCTCCCTGGCTCTGGGAAACAGACTCGTAAACAGCTGGGAGTCACAGCAGGAATCAGGCACACAATGCAGAGTGTGTGTGTCTGGCTGTGACTTCATATGCCACAACCGGAGGAGAAGATTTTGACTCACACACACACACACACAAATCCCAGCAGGAAGAGATGGGCCATCTGGACAATGAGCACCGGTAGGTTGGTCATGTTTGACTGAGTATGAGTTAATTATAAATGTGTGTGTGTGTGTGTGTATTCATGTGTGTGTGTGTGTGCTCGTACACATGCATGCATGCGTGTTTGTCTTTGTGACTCATAACAATGTATTGCCGGGCACTGATTACCCGTGCGCAACTCATGACGTATTAGAAGCACTCAGCAACAAAAAAAAAAACAGGCTTGAGTCACCAAGAAAACTAAACATCCCTTTTCCCAAAAGTACATTTCTTAAAGGAGATTTAAAGGAATTTTCTCGTAAACCTTAGGAGAAAAACCGCCACTCACTTCCATTCTGGTAAGGACACAATATCAACAAATATCCTCTGAGACTCAACAGAAGTTAATGTCTCAATAGTTTGATAGCTAAAGGTGTATTTTTTTTTCATTCCTCTATATTGAAGCAGCTTCTCTGTGTGGCGATACAGACACCAAGAGGGGCTGGTCTCAGTGGATTTGTTCATCTTGTGGCAGTTGACTGATGCCACAAATCCTGAAGTCCATAGCTAAGTCAGAGGCCAATACAGGGACGTTCTAATGCCAGCGTTGGCCAATAGTGAAATGTTAAAATGTATTACATTTTTTTTTAAAGGACAAGAATTTTTCATAATTTTCCCCAAATGGAAGCAATCACATCTTTCCACTCTGTGTTGGAACAACTCCTCATTCCTTGGAGTCCCATCCAGAGGGAAAATAAGTCCAAGAGAGAGCGTCCATAGTGATTCCCGTTTTTTAGATGGATCCAGGCTGCTCCCGCCAGAGACCAAGGGCCAGGGCCGGACGCCACGATCAGAATAACACATGGACAGATAAAACTGGATGAGGGATGCAGAGATGAGAGTCCTTCGAGTGTTCCGTGACACGCGAGGTATGTCCCTGGCCCGTAACCCTCAGCCCACTCTTAACCCCTTCCCCCACAACACCCTCGTCACCTGGCCTCGAGTGAGGAGCCGGACGGATAGTCAGAATGAAGTTGGCTGCCATTTTGAAGGGGCGGGGGGGAGGCGGCTATGTCCTCAGACCCTCTACCATCTTCGTCGTCCAGAAAGGAGGCCCTTGCAGGATCTTTTCCGTCCCATAACAATGAGCTATTTCCCAGAGCGCACCTGGCGATACAAACACACACGCACAAAATGAAGAAAAAAAAAACACCTGGAGCAAATTCAGGAGCAGGGTCACAGAACACAGCACATAGAATGATATGTTGAGAACGGAGATAACTCGGTAGAATTCTGTCTATCTAATATTATATTTCATAGATTGCATTTTTTCACTGCACATACAGCGGGTGACCTCTATGCATGGTCAGAATGCATGGTTTCAGAATCATTACGTGGCGATTTTTTGTTTGTCAGAGCACGCCAACCTGGTGGCAGTTCATCTTTTGACTTGCCGTTCTTACCTGAGCACATATTGCCAGGATGAATAGGGAGCTCTCTATAATGAGCGTCATTGAAATAAAATTCACCCATTTTTGCACAACTATGTAAGTAAACAACACAATTTAAATATGCATGATCGCGTAGGCGCTCTGTGTCGCTATTTGCTAGGCAGTGCCGTTAGGTATAATTTTCACACACTGTGGGTGGTTTGTGAATGAGACACCGTTTTTTTCTGGCTATTGTGATGGTTTAGTGGTCACAAAAGCCCCTCAATCTTTTAGTGAATCCACCCCTGAGTTTTTCTTGACAACATGACTTGGAAAAGAAACTCTCAAAATGGCTACCCCTTAAGGCTCAACAACATCCACCATTACATCATCTCTCCAGAAGCTTTACATCTCCGAGACACTTATCAGAAACTGTCTGACCTCTGGGCTATATTGCAACATCCATGAGAGCTTTGACCGTAAATCAACCACCTGTACAGAGCTACAGTACATATTGACCTTAAATGGAACAGGTCAAGTAAAGGTTGAGAGGCGACTTGGGTATTCACTGAAGCTCTTACTCAACTTTGGTTTAACCTCCATAACAAACATGCATAGAACATAGATTTCAGGGTTCGACAGACCCAAGCAGCCTTTTAATTCATCATTAAATAGTACTGGAATCACTCAGACGGTATTTTGTAAAGACGATATGCCTCTCAGCACTCCCTCCCCTCCTCTATGAACACCCTCCAGTGAGTACAGCATCTAACCCACTCATTCATCTGAGCCTGCCCTCTCACTGTCAAAACACCATTATTCCCAAGGAACACACGCTTAGATAATTACTGTGTAAATCATGCCAATCAATTACCGAGGTGAGGGAGGTAAGGAAAACAGAGAGAGGGGAAGGAAAATATCAAATCAAATATGTCTAGTACACCACACACACACACACACACACACACACACACACACACACACACACACACACAGCAATGCCCACACGCAGACACACACAATTGTACACACACACACACACACACACACACACACACACACACACACTCAAACTTCATAGGCAAAAGCAGGTTAATGCACGCAATCACCGAACAGGAATATACTCACAGACAAATGGACATACTGGACACACACTCACACACTCCCTCTTGCACATGCATGGCCATGCACTCACACACACACACACAGGCCCACGTGCTGAGACTCACTCATTTTTCATTCCTGAGCTCAGGGGACAGCTCAGATATGAGCAGCATGTAAAAGTGTCTCAACTTTGATGGCATTATGTATGGGGGTTAACTTACACCCTACAGGGTTAAGTGACTCTGTCATAGGGGCTCTCACACTGTCGGAGTTCATTCTGAGAAAGAACTTCTCCTCCTTCCCTGTCCAGACGTCTCCCGGGGTGCCCCTGCTGTAGCCTAAGCGATGACATAAGAATGCAGTGTAGTGTAAACAGTGTTATGTAATTGTGCCACTATGGATGATAAATGGACCAAAGGAGAGCTGAGAATCTCTCGCTGCAGACGTCAGCGAGGCGATATACCCAACGTCGGGCCAACAACCTGTCCTCTTAAATCAGCGGGCCTGAGGGAGGGAGAGAGAGAGTCGGAGACGGGGAGAGGGAGGAGAGAGAGAGGTAGAAGGACAGAAAGTGAAGGAGAGAGAGAGTTACGTGGATAGAGACAGAGATGGAGGATGGGAGATGGGATAAATGGGGCAAGACAGTGAGATAGAGAGATAGAAAAAGTTAGTGAGAGGAGGAGATGGGGGGGGGGGGGGGTGCATCGAAGTACAGAATGTGACAGAAGAGAAGCTCCCAGAGGCTTTGTCTACACCCATTTCTCATGTGTTAATTTTCCTTTTTTTACTGAATATTTGTGGTGTAACTTGTTTGTCTGTATTTGTCAGCAAGGTTATAAATATGTACACTACAGCGCAAGGATATGTTGCTCCTAGGGAGATAATTCACACCCCCACTCACCACCCTTTCTGTTAAAGGGATTGTTCAGTTCGTTTTTTTTTTTGTTCCCAAAAAAAACGTACTTGGAGGGTTATAGGCTCATCCAGACTTTTTTCGGTCATATTGCCATTCTTGAGCTTTCTTCATAGACACTGGTATGGCTAAATGCTAGCCAAAGAAAGCTCAAGAATGGAAATATTACAGAAAAGGTATCAGATCAGACATTGAGAAACCTGAACTATCCCTTTAACTTTTGGATCATCAATCTAAAGGGCATTTAGGAGAGCATATTTTTTCTGAGAAAGTAACCTTAGGGATTCACTTAGGGAATTAATCCCTATGCACCATTCTGTACTAACATTGACATCAAACAATACATCTTAATCATTTAATCCATGATGATTCATCAGAACTTTGACAGTTTTAACTTGTAATCTAGATAATGGTTCCTCTTCAGGCGAAAGAAGATAATCCATCATTCAAATTGAATGGTTGTGAATTCGCGATGAGTGAACTTCAGCCATTTCTCCCTGACTTTGCACAGACTGTAAGGTGAATTTATCTTTGTCAGTGAACAATACCCTCTTCATCTGTAAAATTCCTCCACCTCGCGCTACAGAACGGGCAGAAGTCATTGTTGAGAGTGAACTTCCGACCGTGAAAGCCACAGAGGGCCCTCGCGCCACTCGACACCCGGTCCAGGAATGCAAGGTGCTAGGGCAGCAATTTCCCTCTGCAGGCTGCCTTAACACGCCACACACATAGGCGCTCATTACAGCTAATGCATGCTCCCTGCAAGTGTGGGTTCATAATGTACTCGTTTAGTGGGAGCTCTGTGTGTGTTGGTGTGAGTGTGAGTTGGGGTGCGAGGGAGGAGAGAGAAAGGGGGAGAGAAAGACAGAAAGAACCCAAGATGGTAGTACAGAAAATGTCATGTCTGTGTAAGGTGTCAATATATGTGTTTGGTGTGTTTGCGCGTGAGTATATGTTCTTGGGTGCATATGTGTAGGCAGTTTGTGTGTGTGTGTGTTCGTCCGTGCCTGCATGTGTGCGTGTATGTGCATGTGTGTGTGTGTGTGTCCGTATGTATGTGTATGTATGTGTGTATGCGTGTGTGTGTGTGTGTGTCCGTATGTATGTGTATGTGTGTGTGTGTGTGTGTGTCCATATGTGTGTGTGTGTGTGTGTGTGTGTGTGTGTGTGTGTGTGTGTGTCAGCTAACGCAAGTATGTCTGCTCATAACTTACAATTCAGTATTGTTTAGTTTCCCCAGCTGGCTGAAGGGGGCGGGGGGGTACTGTTTCAAAGATAACACCAAAACACAATTAACCCCCGTGACACTGGAGAACCGCTTCCTGAGACTCAGTTACCTTGCCTCGCCAGCACTTGTGAGGGGGTCCATTGTAAAACTCTGTGTTTGCTTTGGCCCACACTCACCTTTTCGCCATTATTCCGCCTGTATGCTAGACATTTAACAGACGGGTTCAACATGCTGCCTTATCCAACATTATCTTTGTCACTTAAATGCCCCTCATTCCCTCCCTTAAACACACACACGCACGCACGCACGCACGCACGCACACACACACACACACACACACACACACACACACACACACACACACACACACACACACACAAACAGCACACAAACACACTGCACACACCACACACTTGGGAAAGGATTTCAATGTTATTTTGTTAAAGTTCAATGGCAGTTTTTGTGCATACCCCCTGCACATTCCTGTCAGAGTGCTGTAAAATAAACGGCAGGGCTCTAAATTTAAACTACCACTGATGGAGTCGGCTGAGGGAAAACAAGCAGCGGCCGCGAAAACGACACACGGCGAAACGCACCTCCTCGGGCCGTTTGTTTCTACAGATGTGAGGGCTCTTAGTTGCCTTCTCGTTCTTTCACTGTGGTAAAATAAGGACAAAGGAAGCGAAAGAATGAAATACTGAAACAAAAGTCTTAAAGAGTAAATAGCAAACGACAAGATTTCTCTCAAATGTCATGCTTGCTCCTTGCTTGAAACTCCTACTTCAGGCATTTCAGTCCATTTCAATCTCACCCATTTAACAGTCATTCACATAAACCCTGTAGAAAATCTGATGGTCTGCAGCAAACAGATCTGAAAAAAAAACCTCAACCTCAAGGTGAACCTTTCTGTAGTGAAGCAAGGCTATACACTACAGAAAGAAATCATAAATTCCTTCCATTCATCAATATGCTTTATGGTTGTTTGCACTGGCTGTAGTAGGGACTGTTATCAAAGGGAAGTGCCTTGTACAGATACTATAATTACACACATATAAGTGTATTGTGTGTGTGTGTGTGTGTGTGTGTGTGTGTGTGTGTGTGTGTGTGTGTGTGTGTGTGTGCGGAAGCGCAGAGGGAGGAGAGTAAACAGCTGGCCCCGAGTTCATGCTGTCTGTGGGTCCAGCCTCTCTGACTGCTTCATCTCCTTAAAGAAAACAGCTGGAGCTGTCAATGCAGATAGAGCGCCTCTACCAGGGACAGACAGAAACAGAGACAGACAGAGAGAAAAAGAGAGGGAAAGAAGGAGGGGTGTGGGGGGGACAGACAAGATAAGTGACAGATGGATAGAAAGACAGAGGGGTAGATATGGAAGATGGTGCAAGCAAGGCCACAAAACAGAGAGGACGGGGAAAGAGAGAGAGGGGGAAGGAGACTTAAACAGGCTCCTCTCTTCTACTCCTGTGGTTACAATTTCCCCCTCTTAACCGTAACCCAAACCCAGAGAGCTGGTATGAAAACAGTCAATCTGCAGACCCCGAAAGCTCTTTGACGTCAAAAGGGTTTCCCCCGGGGCCATGGGGACCCTTCTGCACACGTCAGCAGAGAGGAGGGCCCAAACCCCTCTAACTCCCATCTCTCCATCCCTCTATCTGCCCCCAACACCTCCCAATAAGGCCTTTCCTAATGCCCCTTACGCTGATACCTCCTCCTCTTCCCTGCCTCCCGGGTACCTTCTCAGAACTATGCCCATTCATGCACGTGTTAGCCCATGAGGACCCATGCTAGCATCCAACACCTTCCCTCTCCCAAGCCAAACATGGCCGCTGTAATGGCGAAAATCTGCTGGCAGCTGCTGGATGTAAACAGGGCTGAACTTCTGACCTCAATGCTGTCTTGTAAGGTCTCTGTTTTCTACTGCATGTGGGGGAGAACCCATGTCCTCCCTCCTATGTCTTAGTCGAAAGAGGAGACATATTATAGTACTACCAGCGTGTTTTAGAAGAGTGGGCCACTCTACACATGGGTAAAGATTCGGGCTGTCAGTCGATTAAAAACAATTATTGATGTATTTTTTGGTGGAAATGTTATATTTTTTCGCCACAAATGTGATATGTTTTTGCACAAAGCAACTTTTTGTCTTTGTCTTGGTTTGTCTTTGTCTTGGTTTGGTGATATTCCTAACTGAAAACATCAAGCTTGTTCTATTGGCTTAGCCAAATAGATGCTCTGGGTGCCTCTGTAAATCAAATAGAAGTCAAGGACAAACCAGATCACAACGTACTCCCTCCAGACTCTACCGTCTAACAGCAACAAGGCCAGGGCCAGGTCAAAGCCAAAAGGATAAAGGTCAAACACATTGCAAATCCAATGCTGCTATAACTCATGCCACCACATTTCCCCCTGAGCGCCAACTCTAGGAGAAAGCGGGATAGCCAAGACAGCCAGCCAGGGAACACCTGTTAGATCCCAAAACAACAACAAAAACAAACCAGGGCAGGCCCTCTCATCTGGCTCCCACCCTGTTCTTGGAAAAGCGTGTTGGTCCATGCTGGCGGTGGAGAGAAGCCCAACACAGCTCTCTAATCAGGGGCTTCTGTTCTCCTCCCAGCGGACAGCTGTGGAACCAGGTGAGTCCCAGCGCTTTCATCTTAATGACAAACCTGGCCAGCTGCTGTCAACGAGGCTGAAGGGCTTAAGACCCAACTGCAGAGGGATTAGGAATGGGATTGGGAATCGGGAGTGGGTTTTCCATATGGTCATATGCCATGTTACATAACGCCACTCCCTTTGGAAGTGCGCAGCAGGAGCATTGGAGGAGCAGTCTCCCGTTCGTGAAATATCCTGAGTGAAAGACTGTGTTGAGTCTTGATAGAATCAGCAAAGTCAAGATGTTTTTCCAGCACTACGGTGGATGTTACACAGAGCCAGGTGCACTCTATGAAAACATGGCGTAGGGTAGTGACCTGACATTGAATAACACACATTCTTAAAGGTCAACATAAGAAAAACACCTCTCCTAATTCAACACTTGACACGTCTATTGCACCTGAATGCACTGGTGATCATTCGAGTGCTCAGTGACAGAGCACAAGCAATACCGTACATCTATGTGTATTAAGATGTGACATTTATACTGTACATTTATCTTCCATCTAGATTGCAGTGCAGCAGATGTGTGAGCAATTGTGTTTACGCCCAAGATAAGCTAATACCACAACAGAACTGTTTGAACGCTCTGTATCTCAAACGCTCTGTACATGCAGTGAAGGCTTGTGGAGCTCTGTTATTGTATTCGCTGCAGGGAGACATTGCCCAACAGAATTGGGAAACACACCAGACAAAATTAAAGCAAGAGCAATTAGACTTCTCTGTGCGGCTTTCATTGTCATTCTTGGGGGCGGTCATCATAATTGTTTTTAAATGACATACATCGGTTATTTATTTGTGAAGAGTGGGCCTTTAGTTTCAGTGTGATTTAGCCACCTGCTGTCACTCCTCAATGTTACGGTCTGGCCCGAAGTAACCCACATGTCCCTGATGTCTTTATCGTTGTGTCGTCTTAACAAGCATTTCTGTGAACTGCTCTGGAACGAGTAAACATTGTTAAAAGCTTAAAACATGTGTGCCCGATCAAAAAGGATTGAAACAGAAAATGTGTTCAAAGATTGATTCGATTATATCTGATGTGTCTTTCATTTGCTTCTCCTTGTACTTTCTTTCCATTTCGGAGACATTTAAAATGTGATTTGTTACACTCCACACACATTGAGCACATCTAAGCCCCCGCACCCCCCGCCTCTCTCTCTCTCTCTCTCTCTCTCTGCCTTGCTTTCTCTCTCTCCATTTCTCGGAAGAGGCTCCAGGGATGTGTGGACAGTGCATAGGCCTCGCCCCCCCCCCACACACCTCTCTCCCCTTCTCTGCATTCTGAAAGGCAAACAAGAGTACCCAGCTCTGATGTAAGATCTCAACCTGTATTGACCTTTACCTTCAAACCTCTGACCTCTGACCTCTGACCTGCTCTACTTAACTTTCCTTTCCCGCCCCTCTTAAACCCTGACTCTGGCTACATATGTCCATCCCATTATAGAGCTTTGAGATATCTGGAGTTCAGATGAAATAATCCAGTTAATCCAATGCTGCAGTTCCAACCCTAGCCCTATATCTCAACTGTAGCCTGCAGTATATAAGTCTTTGTGACTCAATATTGTAAGAAGAAACAACAGCTAGAGTAGATAATGGACAACAAACAGTTATCAAAATGTCCTCATTTTAAGTATAGCCCATTCAAATGCTCTTAGTAATATTAACCTCTCTAACACTGTATAGGAAAGACTTATGATACCGCTATATAGGTATAAATATATAAACAGATATACAGTATGTATATGTCAAAGGTGAGTTAAGAGAAGCAGGACACGTAGGCTACACAAGGTCATAGGCAGGTCTTGGCTGACTGTTGCACAGGCAGATACAAGGTCAAAAGCTGGGTCTTTAACCGGCCAGTCTTTAGCCTGCCTGCTGCCCAATGGTCCTGTTCTGCTGTCCAAGTAAAGAGCAAATCTAAACACAGAAACCATGTTCAGTTGCTGATAAATACACTTGAAAAAATATTTGAAAGCCCAAAAGCCAAGCACATAGAGATATACAGTCCATCTACACAAGTACGCTTAGTGAAACTGGAGATGGTCCTCTCGGTTTGTGTAGGCCTTTGTTGCTGTAGGAAAATGTATATTCTCTTCCTCTCTCAACCACTAATCTCCAAATAAATATGCCAATTATATGCTCTCCAATACATGATATTAACATGAAACGTCAATGGCGTACTTTATCAAGAGTCATCGGATTCATCTGTGAATGTACTATAAGGTTTTCTTCTATGAGGATTATTTTTGAGTTGCATGAGGATCCCTAAGAAATGTGCAGATCAAATCTGGAAGTACTGATGTCCGTTGCTCAGCTCTGTTTTTGGCACAAACAGCAGGCCTCTGCTGTCAAAGAGCCGTCTGCGGTGAGAGAGGGTTGTGTGTCTGCTCCTGTAATGTGAGGCTTAGACCTCGTTTGGATCCAACACCCAAAAATCTATTAGAACCATGCTGCCCCCTAAAGAATAGATCGGGGATAACATTTTTGAGGGGGGAAAAAGATTTAACTGAGCAACAAAAAAAAAAAGAACAAAAAAAAAAAAGTTTTCCCAAATCTCCCGATTGTCGGAATTCATCTTTTACTCTCTTACCCAATTTCAAGTGCTTACACAATTCTGACACAGTGAACTCTTCAAAAGACAAACAGTACAGTTAGACTGAGAATCAGCATCAACCCCAAGGTTCATCCAAAAGTCCAATTCATCATTCAATCGGCAGGAGGGTCTTTCCGTCTTTCTTCTCACTCATTACCAATAATCCTCCTGATAGGGTTCGGGATGAATCTTATAATGGAGTCCAGCCAATAGGTCCTCTGTCAAGGGATTAGCACATAAAGGTCGCCTACGCTCCTGTTGGCATTGAACAAATGCTGAACAAACCTCTCTCTCTGTCTGTCTATTTGGGTTAAGACTTTAATATGAGCCTTCATTCAGGGCAGTAAACGTATTTAATGTCTGCATCCTCTCAAAGTTGAGGAAACCCATCAAAGCATCAAGCAGTCATTTTCAACGACTCCTCACTTTCACAGTGGGTTTTATGAGCTTTGGGTTCTGTGAGGCAACAACGAAAGGCAGTGGGAACAGCAATCCTGTGTTAACAGAAGTGTGAGACGTGGGCGAACCGTGTCCCTGACTGTAGGATGTGGCCGCTTTGGGTGCGAGAACCGCAACAGAGAAACCACCAGACAGGGGTTAGATGTTGAGACGGGCTAATTAAACAGGCACCACAGCATACAGTACACACCATCAGACCAGCCAGCCACTTACATATGGACATGAGCTCAGTGGGAGTGGGTTGTAACACTCAGACCCCATCTGAAATGAAGTGCATAACAAAGTCTGCAAAGTCTATCACTGTCTAGCCCCCGACCTGCTCTTCTTTCTCACGTGAACTCATTTGATTGTGCTCAGCCGATTCCCTCGAAGAGGGTGACTTACAGTGGGTTATTAAAAATGATATAGATCATATAACTGGCTACTGCAGTAGCAGTGCAAGCGAACTAAACCAATAGATTATAGGTGCATAAACGCCACAATATAAAGTCGGCCATGTTAACCCTTAAATATTACATTCATAAATGAAAGAATAGTGACATCATTTTCATTGCTTAGCATTACAACATTCAGTGTTAAGCAATAAAAGGTGTGGTACCCTTCTACATTGTTCATCATTCTGGTTGTGGTAATATCGAAACAAAGAGGGAAACCATAAAATACAAGGTTATTTCCCACGAACTTTGGGAAGTAGAGTTCCAGGACCTTTGAGACCTTTGCCTTTCAATCTTAACCCCACTGGGCATGCATGCACATGCCTGTGCTCCATCTGTCAATCAGGTCAAACTGCAGTACTGCCCCAGGTCACCAGGGGAGGCTAAGCTGGTAAGAAAAGCCCTAGGGAATAGTTAAAGATGTTATTAGATGGGTCACTGGTGCTACGTAGAACAGGTTTGAGCTTTGCACACATAGGGTCTTTTCAGGAAAGAGTCTATGACAGAAGAGAAGTAGAAGCTCCGCAATTAATGGTTATGGGGCTATTTTGCAGTTTAGGGTTTTGGTCATTGGAAGGTTCATATGATGCTAGAGGTTGATGCAAGGGTTCAGCAACTCTACTTGCCACTTTGCAAACGTTTGTTGGCCTTAAGCTGAGGACTGTGTGGTCTAATGAGATAAGAAATCGATTAACATTACATCATGGACCATACAGTCAACACTTAAGCCAACATTTGATGTCAAGTATTGGAGACACAAATCCTGTAGCATCTGTTTAAAGGGACACTTCACCACGTTTTGTTTTACTTCATATTCATTCAATCTTCAGCACCATACAAGTGTCTACATACAGGATGTGAAAACAGCATTTTTCTACGTCCTGTATTCCAAAAGGAAGGTCCTAAGGTCCCAGTGACATCATAGGGGGTCATTTCCTTCGGACCTTTTCTCTTTTCTTTTTTGACTCCAGACATTTTTTCACACGTGTAGACACTGTCATGGTGCTGAAGATAATGAATATGAAGTTAAACAATTGTAAAGTGTCCCTTTAATAAGGTTCATTTGACCTCAATAGTTGTCTTAACGCTGTACAGTATGCTGCATACAGTATGTTTGCAGGTAAGAAAACACAAAGCTCATATTTTCTCCGCCCTCTTCCCGTCTCTCCATCCCCAGAGCGTCATGTTAAATGACTTGCTGATACTAAGCCATGTGTCTCCTATTCTTCGAGTGGGAGTGCTTTAGTTGGACAAGGGCTCAAAAACACCCCACAACCCTTCCTGTGTTTCTCTCCCAGAGGGGTGATATCGAAAATAGAGGATTGTGTCAGGGCCGGGTCAGTTAACACTCCACCCCCAGACACACCCACTCCTCGAGTCCCTGCATGGCTGCTGGATGCTGGAAGTCTAGTGGCATCAAGTGGTTCCTTATCAGTTTTTGCATCATGAACAACAGCTAGCCTCTCAAATGTTCTTGTCACATGCCACACGACTTTCACCAATGTCTCTGGCCACAGCATAGTACAGTGTGTGTTTGTGCCCTGGGATGACCTAGCAACTTACCACAGGGTCCTAACCTCTATAAACGTGGGCCGCATTGGTGTCTCCTTTCCACTCCTCTCATGTCTCTACAACCCGAAATCCAAACTAACTAAACTCAATGACAGTAGAGTTGAAAAGAAAGCTTTGGGCTCGGGGAGTTCTTTAAGCCGGAGAGATGAGTTGAGACCCAAAACTCAGACCGCAGGCTCCACAGATGGAGCACTGGCACTGACTGATGGACAGTATCATCAGCTTGTGCTAGTTCCCACTCTTTCCCCTCTCTCTCTTTCTCTCTCTCTCTCTCTCTCTCTCCCTCTCTCCTTCCTTCCTCTCTAAAGAATGGCTAGGATGCAGGGTTCTGCTAGAGTCATAATGCAGTGGAAACAGGACAGACAGGGAGCCAGTTGAAGGGCCCTGGTGCGCCCCTTACGCCTACCCTCTGATGGGTTTACAATGTGACAAACCTCCTCTCACCCTTACTCTACTTACTTACACACACACACACACACACACACACACACATACACACACACACACACACACACACACACACACACACCATATATGCTAATTGAGCATCAGAGTGACAGAGCAAATTGAAACTGAAAAAGCAGGGCTCTGAAAACCCTGCACAGTCAACATAACAACAACACTCAGACATACTGGGACTGGGATGAGGACGAGAAACCAGAAATGGAACATAAGGCCATTGTTTGTGTGTGTGTGTGTGTGTGTGTGTGTGTGTGTGTGTGTGTGCATGTACGTGTGTGTGTGTGTGTGTGTGTGTGTGTGTGTATGTGTGTGTGTGTGTGTGTGTGTGTGTGTGTGTGTGTGTGTGTGTGTGTGTACGCGTTCCCTCGTATGTACAGTATGTGTGTGAAGCTCTCTCCGGAGAGCGCGGATGCCATGCTGAGTCAGGAGGCCTTACGCGGAGCTGATTTCCTTCCTCCGGGAAACCCCGCCCGCCCACGCTCTCCCTGACGAGCTCAGCAGACCCTGAGTGACAGGAGGAGGCTGCAACAGGAGAATCTCAGAACCCTCCACGGTATGGCTTACCCATACAACCCCACCACAGAGGCCCCGTTGTGGTCACCGCACCAACAGGAACCCACCACAGGATCCTAAAGGACACTCAGTTGAAGAATAAGTTCCTCTGGGGTGGATAGTCTTCAGTAGAATGGTGTTAGAATAACAACGCTTTCTTAAATTAGCTTGAGGCTATAAGCCAAGTCAGCTTTTTCGACACGTTTTCGCAGAGGGCGAACTCCGCCTTCTGAGGGGGTCCTCTGTAGGGTCCGGCTGTGTAAACTCAAGCTTAAACAGGCCGGTGATAGTCGCAAGCGGCGCCGGCTGTCGTGGCAACGGGCCAGCTGGCTACTTTCCCGCTCAGCTGTGTTTTAGCTTGAGGTCCCAAGGCGTTGCATCACCTACAAATGTAAACAACGCCTCGAGCATGATGCAATACTGTTTGGGCCACAGCGGCTAAAGCGCAGTCCAGGAATACCATGCAGTCTTATAAGTGGTGCAGGTCCCCACAAAACACCTCCTTTTAGGGGCACTGTGTGTGAATGCTTACCTCAGAGTGTTATGGTGGAGCTATATAGGTACTGTACACCAGTGGAGCCTGGTGGAGATAGAAATCGGAATGGAATTCTTATTCCTGTTTTTGATTATCCTTCTTCCATTCCAAGCATTACAATGAGCCTGTCCTCCGATGTCTACCTCCACCAGCCTTCCCTGGTACACACACTCTGCTATGATTCAAAACCCAAGATCACTGTGTAGCACAGCAGCAATTGTAACCCTAGCCACCAAGCATCACATGATCAAGGTTGTGTGTTGTCTTGCCTAGTGCCCTATAACCTTAACAAGGCACAGGGCTACAGCGGTTCTGCCTTCCTTTACTTAGGAAGGATGGTTCACTGTTTTTACACTTACATTGTTTTTTGGGATACATCTGCCATGTTGACGGTTGATCCAGATGTTTTCTAAGTGCTTACATTTGTTTTTTAGTTATGCCTAGCAGCTGCGATCCTTCAACTTGGAGATAGAAAGGGAGTATCTGGGGCAAAACTTCTTGCTCCAAAACATTATGATAAATCGGTAGCGATCAAGCAATTAGAGCACATGATAAAGAACGTTTAACATTTTTAAAGTTCTGTATGGGTCCAAAAGAAGCGCTTTTCTAAAATCTGGTGTCAAGGTCGAGCACTGGCATTTAAGTAGCTACAGTATTTTACATTTTGTTTGTCTGCAAGGATATACTGCTTCACAGTTTTCAGTGTACTACTGTCAGGACTGCAGAGTCACTTCCGATCTTCCGCCGTAGATTGAAAACCCATCTCTTCAAGCTACATCTCAACAGTCCCTCCTAAAGACCGCTTCACCCTCACTACCCCCCCCTATACTAACCCTAACCCCGAGACCTCTTCTCCCCTGCTACTCCCCTGTACAAGTTCTCTCCTGCTAATAAAATATATTAAAAATAAATAAATAAATAGCCTACTGGCGTTACGACTGCCAATGGCCCCTGGTGTGAGCATTGATTACTTTGTCTTATGATGACTGTTGGATAGATGATTCACTTACTTAAACAAATGTATTTGTTGTAAGTCGCTTTGGATAAAGGCGTCTGCTAAATGCCATAAATGTAAATATAAAATGTAAAGTGTGGCCAAAGTGGGCAGCAAAGCACACAACTACAAGCTTCACCATTAAGGTGCAAGCCGTGTAACAACAGACTGTTGCATTCATTCTAAACTAACAACCAAAGTATCAGAATCCCGGATGTTTTGGTTGAATAAGCCTCTAAGGCATCAAATGAACTGGATGCCCCAAATTGGAAGAGAAAGGAGCAAATTGTCAATTCATTAAAGTAAACACGGTTAACCGCTGATGTACAGAATTTGCTCTGGACCTGTGATTTTCTGCTTGTATGAACCTCTGTGGATGTCTATACCACGCTGATGGAGGTTGATTTTCTGTTTGTATGAACCTCTGTGGATGTCTATACCACGCTGATGGAGGTTGATTTTCTGCTTGTATGAACCTCTGTGGATGTCTATACCACGCTGATGGAGGTTGATTTTCTGCCTGCGTGAGTGGGCTGAGATGGAATGGTGATCTGGCTGAATCAAGTTCTGGATGAATGCTCCAAGACGTGTGTGTGTGTGTGTGTGTGTGTGTGTGTGTACACAGAGTGCGGTTTATTCAAGTTGCATTGACAGGATGGTTTGTTCAATCACAGACACACACAGATACACACACACACACACACACACACACACACACACACACACACACACACACACACACACACACACACACACACCCTGCGGTGATTTGGAGACTCCCACAGGCATTTAAACCACTCAGTCAATCTCCCTGTGACCTGGGTTGTGACAGAACCAGGTCAGACACTGACACCCGGAGCCAGAGGTGTGAGATCTATACCCTGCCCCCCCCCCCCCCCTAGATCTATAGCCTGCCCCCAGAGTACCCCAAAACCAGTCACCCACAAACACATACTTCCCACCCTCAACCCCTCTACAGTATCTCTCTGTCCTACTCTCCTTCTCTACCCCTTGATCATTCTCACTATCTCCCAATCTCAGTCAGGATATCTCTCTGACCTCTCATTTGAGGTCAACTTGGAGTGGGAATGGAGATACAGTATGGAAAATAAGGTTGAGCTCCCCATGACCCTAACCCTAACCCTCCCTTTCCCCACAGCTTTTATTACCGTTCAACCCTTTCATAGAGTACATACAGTATGTAAAGAAGGTGGACAGCAACCTCAACACATGACTCAGCCCAACATTAAATGCTTCCTTAGCATAGGGGGGGGGTTCATATGTGACACAAAGGTCAGGGGTCACGGGCCAATTTCCAGGCTATGACCGTGTCTTCAGCTCCGACACAGGGCTCTCATATTCTGCAGACTCATTACAGGGCACAGAGAGGAAGGAGATCAAGGCAGCTCTCCCGCAGGTTAATTTCCTCAACTAACCAAATCTCTACATCAAATAGATCATCTTTCACCACAGCTCAGCTCTCCAGCTCTTTAGTCCTGCACTTGGGCCCAAAGACCTTCCAGCAGTCACTCTGAAGTCCCAGAAACCAAGGTAAATGTCATTTCAGCAACATTACTCAATATAGCAAAAACAAATCAGTTGTATTCATTTTTATAATGAAAGTACATGATGAACAATCAAGGTCAGAATGGCAGCAGCACTCTCCCCATGAAACCAACCCAGGAAATGATTTACATTGTGTTTCAGGCCTAGAGACGAGGTTCCAAATCAGTCCGTAGCCCCTACACACTAACCTCTCATGTAGATCTGAGAGGACTAGATAGGAGTAAGCAATGAGGTAAATATGCCAATCTACCTTTTGATAGACTCTGTGGAATAATCACTGCATTGCTTATACTGCACCTATCCAAGCTTTTCAGATCTACAGGAGTTCCTAAGAGGTCAGAGGCCGATTTGGAACACAGCATTACTCTCAATACCCCTTTCAATTGTATCTTAAACCAGGCAGACACTGCACGATTTCAGCCACAAATTTGTCAAGAGCCAAGTTCTCATAACGAGATTTCCATATCGACTGTAAACGCAGGTCATCTGCGGTGAACTTAACACACTCGCACAGTGTGAGTTGGTTAAGGACATAAAGGGAAGTTTGAGAGGTTCTACGGGCCGATATAAGAAAGTCAACCAACGGGAATCCAGGATGCTGTAAAGAACAGCAACATGCAAGTTGCATTTGGCATCATACTTATGGAATACTTAAAACAATAGCTACATAATACAAACTAATTCTCATTTGGAAACTACAGAATTGAAGAAACACTTGTGGAGCTCTGGCAGGACCAAAGGACCAAATAATCATGATCATCACACATTTCAAATTATTTGTAAGAATAGACAGGTAGGTCCATGCCTGGATATCCATGCCTGTCTAAATTCTCCTTATGTTTTTTAGGCTTTTTCTCAGAGCATAAGAAGACGATGGCTGCAGCTGTAATGTCTTATTATCTTACTGTCTCAATTGTCTTAGCTGTGTGTCCACCTGAATTTAGGGTTAGGGTTAGGGTTGCTGAGTAATTGTGACCTGCCAGCATATCCTGCCGGCAATTTGCTATTTGTGATGTATTTCCTGTCACACCTGTCACACCCTTCCCCTATCAGGGCTGGTCGTGTCAATTCTGGGAATAATCAGGCATGCCCCCACCTAACAGACAACAACTTTTCATGGCCATTACCATCCTGTATGGGCGTTGAACAAACAACCTTTCCTGTATAACAAAAAAAACGAAGCTTTTAGCCATACAACCCTGATCCAGAGGAAGTCTGTAATATTCCGGTAATATTACGAATAAATGAGTAAGATGCCATCAACCTACTCAATCAGTGAAGCGATAAAATAGGTCATATTCATACACCATTTCATTCTGACATCATCGTATTTCCTGTACCACCTTCGTCCGTGACAGATTTCCTTCCTTTCTTTCATCAGCCTTGGAGGACAAGTACCAGCCAGAAAGGCTGCTGCTACAGCTTGCCTTGGCCACTGTGGGAAACGTCTGCAGGAAAAGAGGTTCGTACAATTGTGACATCACCCCATGTCCTCCCCCCCAGGCTTGAACACAGGGAACCAAGCATTTCCCACTGTGGGTGTTGAAGGGCCGTCTGATCTCTGGATCGACTTTGGCTCTGTACTAGCAGCAGTCACAACCAGTGGGTTTCCAAAGATTTAAGCTTCTGTTTGGGCAGGGGTCCATTCCAGCTGGTCAATGCTGTCAGCATGAATGTCAGCAGTTTGGGAGGGAGCAAGGATTTACTCTACAACCATGTGAAATGGGGTCCTCTCAGACCCAAACCTACAGTGTATCCCCCTCTAAAGACTCTCCATGCCCACACTGGGTACACTTTATTTGAAGGTCTGCTTACAAAGTGCTTATAAACCATTAATAGTTTGTTGACCACTAGTAAACTGGTTATGACAATGTCTGTTAGACGATTTTCATTTGTATTTTTTTTATTTTTTACACTTTTACAGTATTAACAATACTAAAGACATGTTAAGTACAATATAACAATATAACCTATACCAGCAACCCCCCTCTACTGAGGAGCGCAGGAGACTGTCCCTAACAAATGGATTGTTCTGTTTTCAGTAGATAAGAATACCAATTCCCAGCAGCTGCATGTAAATTGAGGGCAGAGGCCTGTTTGAAATCTTACACCATGGTAAATGTGTGCAACTTTATTTATACCCCTATTTGCATGATGCAGATGTTTCACAAGGTATCTGGATAAAACCACTGTGGACCTGCAACTTTGCGTTGTAGGTATCATGAACAACAGCCTGTTACCTGATGTTGGCTTATATTGTAAATCAAGATACAGGAACTGTAGCTATTGAGATTGAGTTTAAATGACTTCCATGTGTGGCTTATCAGCACAATAACTAAACAATAGGGCTAGAAATCATCCCTTGATTATGGCCTACAGTGATAATAACAAGATAACAGCACTAATAGCTCTGTCCTCTGATTGAACCCGTGATGCAGTAGCAGGAGGACCCGTAATTAAAGGCAACAACCCGTAAAACTCTACTTACGGTCGACTCTGAGCGAAGACAACAAGGAAATGCTTGTTTGCCTAACCCTTGTTCTCTTATGTACATTCCCCTCTTCTCTTACCCTCTGCTGGCTCCAAACGTCCCCTACTCAGCTGTGGCAGAGGCGCTGACAGGCCCATGCGTCACAGCTGTGTACTTGTTGGCAGGATTGATAGCCAGTTACCGTACAGTACTCTGGCCCTGACTGGTGGCTCTCCTGGAACTGCTCTGACCATCCAGTAAATGAAGTCAGAGAAGGACCCTTTTAAAACAATGCAATGAATGGTGCGCAATTCTGTCGTTTTGGTTACGGTGAAGAATACATACTGTACATTTGAATCTTTCAACTCAAGACATGAGCAAACACAGCAAGCTGCTAGAGAGAACTGCTCATGTCCTTCACCTATGGTGGTCAATAGAAGCAAAGGGAGAACTATGGAGCACATCTCTGACAGAATCTGCAGCCTCGGCAGCCTCTCACTTACTTCATGTCCCACAGTGATCATCTTCTGCGGAAGAAGTCCTTTAATGGTATAACGTTATAGCGGAATGAAGAGGAGTAATGGGAAAGAAATTGTCCACCTACATACTGTTGTTAGATTCAATATTGAACGGTTTATTTTCCCCCGTCTGACCGCGAAATGCAAACAAAGTGGTCTGGGAGAGCCAGCGCTGGGAGCCTCTGGTGCAACGTAACTCCATTCTACTACGACACCAGGCTTCACAGTTAGCTCAACCATGACAATGAATGGAACTGTAATCATCCATGTGGCGCTGCACTCTGGAAATATAACCACAGCTTGTAGGGATCCTCTTGTGGGGATCTTCCAGCTCAGTAGCACCCCTCTATTGGCAAATCCAGACCTGGTCAAGGGCCTCTGGCACAACCACAGGCTGATGACAGGGAAGAGGAAGAGGTGGGAGGGAGAGCGAGAGAGAGAGAGAAGAGACAGAGAGAGAGAGAGAGGGGGGGGGGGGGGGACAGAGAGGAGGAGAAGAGAAGTGTCAATGAGAGGAGCAGCTGTCAGGAGCTTCCTCTTTGGCTCTCTTGATCCCTCACAATCCCCCTCCACTGGTTTTTATGATGACTTGATGAAAAATCTTCAGGGCTTCACAGGAGGGGACGGGGTGAGGCAATAATCATGCCACCCCTAACACTCTTGGTGACTGCCAGCTGGGTCCTCTAACGACCCGGAGCCTTGTCTTTCTTTCTGCCCATCTCCCTGCACCACACCCACCTGCCACTAGGGACTCCACCTTCTAATGGCTCCTTTCCTGCCCCATATGTCAAGAGAAGAGGTGGGGAGGAAAGACAGACAGGGGTGGTGTGGAAGAGAGCGAGCCGGGGCCTTTTCCTCCCTGCAGCTTTATGGCCTACTTACCGGTGGCGTGCTTTCATCTGTCCTGGGAAGATATCTCCAACGGATCTGTTACAGAGATTTCAGTGGGCTTCAGGGAAACTGGGTCTGACAGGGGTGCAGAGCTGGACCGGATGACCAGGGAACGCTCACGACTTCAGGCCTTTTAACACCCCTGGGTGGCCTATTAAGGCGCTGGTGTTGGGCAGATCCTGTCATACACGTGAGGCTATCGCCTACATTATCCACAGGATATGTAGACACATACTGTATACTGTACGCTCACACTGGCCACCATTTAATTTGCTGTTGCTTGTATGACAAAACGGTTTATTGTATTGATGTGCTACCCCTG
Source organism: Argentina silus (assembly GCF_951799395.1). NCBI lineage: Eukaryota > Metazoa > Chordata > Actinopteri > Argentiniformes > Argentinidae > Argentina > Argentina silus. Next base: position 11,064,667 of record NC_139665.1, read on the forward strand.
CAAAATGACAGGCCGCGCTCATAAAGGAGGCCAGCATATCCATCTTATGTGTGGAGAACGACTCCATGACTTCAATCAGAGGCTGAGTTACAGCCTATCATCCTGAGAGTCTGCTAGACGTCGAGTCATCGTCTGCTTTGTATTTTCCGTAGAGCAATCACAACAGGGAGGGGAGGGGAGGGGAGGGGAGGGAGGGGAGGGGAGGGGAGGGGAGTGAGGCCGGGGGAGGGGAGGGGAGGGGAGGGGAGGTGCTAGGGAGACGGGGAGATGGGGGCAGGGTTGCACGTGCTGTAAGTAGCACCGTGTCAGGCAGATGGGGAGTGCAGAGGCCTTAGGAAAACAGGAGTGGAGGAGGCCATGATTCATCTGCCGGTCCTGATCCTCTGCTATTGGACATGGGGGCAGAGAGGACGCCGGGTCTGACGTTGTTGTGTCAGAGGGGGCAAGCGAGGGGGCAAGCGTAAGCATGAGCGTGAGATGGGCAAAGCGGGCGTGGCATGACAAACTGAGGAGGAGGTTCACATTAACCTACAAACGAGAGCAGTTTGTTCAAAATTGGTGATCTGTATCTTTTTCTAGCAAGAAAGTAGCTAAGTAATATTGGACTGTGATATAAAGCTGGATAGGAAGCTGTCTGACCGAGCCCGGGAGAGCTTTCTGTGGGATCAGCTCTGGTCTCCCAGAGATATGCAGACAAGCCAGCAGTCTCAAGGGTTCGAGAGAGAGAGAAGCTGAACACATCCCTGTAATCCTTACTAGGGCTTAGAGAAACTGAAAGGAGGAGAGAAGAAGAGAGGGAGGAGGGGGAGAGAGAGAGATGGAGGGAGGAGGGGGAGAGAGAGAGAGAGCGAGAGTGGGGAGGGGGAGAAAGAGAGAGAGCGAGGGAGGGGAGGGGGGGAGAAAAAGAGAGAGAAAGGAGGGGGGGGGAGAGAGAGAGAAAGAAAAAAATAAGAGAGATAGATGGGTCACAGGGCTCAGTACCATGCTCTGAATAGCATGCTGGGAATGTTGTCAAAATATTGCTGGAACTCTGACTCTTTGTCCTTCACACGCACTCCACCGTGTGTGGGCAAAGCTTAGCGTAATACTGACTGGCGTTGAGGATATCCTTTTGAATAATACTTTCTCATTCAAAATGAAAGTGACCTGGCAGAGGCTAATTTCACTTTCAGGCTGGCTTATGGAGTACAGCATCTGGTTAGAAACAGGACCCAGTTAAAGAACCCTGATGAAGGCTCTACTGCCTGACCAACTACTCTAATTTATCCCTCTGTTTATGTGGGACCCTGCGTCAACAGGTCCCTGGTCCGCTTTCAGAAGAATGTCACACAATCTGAACACAAAAAGAAATCAGATCACTTATTTAGTTGTGCAATTGAGGGATTTTGTTTCAATTTTTAAATCACCCCCTCTATAACATCGTATTGGAAAAATTCCCCTCTTCTTCATCCAGCCAGGAAACTTTCTCCCGAGCCGAAGCCCCGGCCTGGTTTTTACGGTGTGCGGAGAGGCTAATTGGCTTAGCAGACAGCCCTTATCCACGGTGACTTATGATGCTAACTGCTTTAGTTCTCATCTAAAGAGCGACAGACTCATTTTACTGACCACCCTGGGAAAATACCAGGCAAAATACAATCTATGTGTGTGTGTGTGTGTGTGTGTGTGTGTGTGTGTGTGTGTGTGTGTGTGTGTGTGTGTGTGTGTGTGTGAGAGAGAGAGAGAGAGAGAGAGAGAGAGAGAGAGAGAATTTCTGTTTGTTTGAATTTCTGTCTGTAGATCAGTAGAGGCTAGTAGAGGTAGAAATCAGAGGACGGGCTCATTGTAATGCGTTAGGGTCATGGAACGACGAATGGTATCAAACACACGTGTGTAAGAGAAGTAAGTGAAAGAGAAGAGAGTTAGGAGATAGATAAGTACTACACTGACTCATTGAGTCAATTAAAAGATCAAAAATTCCCTGCTGACATGGTAGGGTAGTTTCCACACTGGTTAAAAGACTTCTGGAAAATGACTGCTCTTGTTTCTTACTCCATAAAGGAGGGATGAGTGGAATGTGATCTATCATTTGATCTATTAAGCTCAACACCATGTCTTTTAGTCATTGTGCGTGTGTTTCAGTTTTTGGTGGATAAACAAATAATTTCATCTAGACCACAGCCCTATTTTCCAAACCCTTCTTCTGATAAAAAAAAAAAGAAAATTCGGAGAAGAACAAAGGAGGGACGAGTATTTTTCAAACATCACATTTCTTTCGAGACCAGTTGGCTCTGCTGTTAGAGGTGGCTCTCCGTATAAAATAGCAAGAGGGGCTTCAGACCAACCCGTCAAAACATCTGGGAAGAAACAAAACAAAGATGACTGCGTAAATGAGCTGTGACCTGAGGCCAGGGTCTGTGGGAGTCTCGGGAGGATTTAGGGATTTGGGGCAATGGGGGGAGGGAACACGTGAGGTGGTGGTGGTGGTGGAGAGGGGGGGGGGCAGGGCGTCGGGCTGTCGACTCTCTTCATCGGGTTCGTAGGGACGGCCGTTTTCTTGGGGGGGGGGGGGGGGGTGAGGGAAGTTTGCCAGGGTTTTAATCCTCAAAGAAGCCCTGTCTGAGCAAGGCCCCCTCCGTGGCCTATGCGCTCGCAAAAACTAGGCCAGAGTTTTATTATGTTTAATTATGTTTTGTGAAAGTGAGAGGGCTCGGGTTACAAGGGCCATGTGCTCTGGGTTAAGACAGTGTGAGGTCCCTCTGACCAGCTACAGGACGAGCTCCTCACCACAGCCTAACCTCAGCACATAAACACAGCAGAGACAGTACATACATACAAACACATACAGTACACTCCCCCCTGAACAAACAAACAAACCTCTGATACCCCGAATGTCTGCCTACTCACTCACTTGGCCTGTATACTTTCGTACACATGGACAGGAAGAACGCCTTGTCTTGAATGTATACATAAGTGTTAAACATATCAGACATGCTCTAGTCCAATGCACATAAAGACCTGATCTATAAAATCCTATCACACAAAAAATGTCTACTGTTATTGCTCTGTGTCATCAGTGCGGATGTTTTGATGGGACAGAACATCAGGTCAGACAGTTGGTTCTCTACCTCTCCTCTCTGCTTGGCTGCCAGGGCTAGGCGTAGCAGCACTAACAACCTATGAGCCAAATCCAGCTCTCAAACCACTACTCCACATAAAGCCACTGCTTCACATAGACAACTACGAGGCCCAGGGCTCACATACCTGACCTGCCCAGAGCCCATATAAAGTCAAGAGTCCGGATCCACAGGTCTGGCTCTCAGATTCTTTTAACAGAATAAGTGCATTAGACTACAGTCTGTTGTTTTTTTTGGTCCGTTTGGTTGTGGGGAGAGAGAGTTTCTCTGCATTGAAACAAACCATGGATAGATGAGTGGCACAGTGACAAAATACAGAGAGGGCAAATTGCAATACAGTAGATTGAAATCATTAATTCTTTCTGTGTTATGTTTATGTTTATGAATCATAAATCATCTGTACGTTTAAGAGGGGAGTCACGCTCCTCTCTATCCTTTCCAGTATTGCCTCATGGTGTGTGTGTGTGTACTGTATGTTTACCAAACCTGAAAAATCCCCCTGTCACCATGCAATTTCCTCACACACCATTAGATTAACCACCGCATTTTGCTGCAGACGTCAGACCAGTCAGACACCAAGAGTCAAGTTTCAGAAACACGTTGCACCATCTTGCTTTGGATGAGTCCATGGACTATTGAATTTAACCAAAACAGTAAATCTCTTGGAAGAGGACACACTTAAGGGGGATGACTTTACGGCCTTACTGTGTGTGCAACCACAACTTTACCTCAGCTGATACTACACTGTCTATACAAAGAGATCTGTGTGTGTGTGTGTGTGTGTGTGTGTGTGTGTGTGTGTGTGTGTGTGTGTGTATGTGTGCATGAGAAAGAGAAAGATGTGACAGAGAAAGAGTTGGGGAGCGGTGTTGTGGCGGGCCACTTGTGGCGATTGGCATAGTAGCAGTTGGCATGGCGACCGCCACAGCACGGTATTTATGGGCTGTTTCTGCGGCCGGCTCACCGCAGCCATGCCAGAGACAGACCGCGGGCCTGCCGTGCCGATCCCTGTGACGGATTCAGATCTGTGCCACCCTCAGAAAGTCACGAGTGCTCCCAATCGCCGAGACGCGGAAAATCCCTGATCATGACCAGCTACGCTACCCTGCAGATCTCTGCTCACTCTTAAAATGCACACACCCACATGCACGCATGAACACACACACACACGCACACGCACACGCACACGCACACGCACACGCACACATACACACACACACACACACACACACACACACACACACACACACACACCACTACAACAGTATCAGATAACGATTGAAACTCCCGTTGGCTCCTCCAGGAACTGACGTCTGGTGATGTCTGGCTATGCGCCCCCGTGTATCATGGGTTAAGTTACACAACACTTACCTGGTTTCATACCAGTGGCCAGACAACTAGCACTGCTGCCTAGGAGACTTGGCAAAACACCACCATAATACTCTGTATCTAGAAGGGCTTTCTTGGCTTGTACTAAACGAGGAGAGGAGGCATAGCAATTGCTTGTCAGAGAGTGTGACTATTCCTGGCGCCATGGAATGTTAGAGCCATGAAGTGCGTAATATTGCGTAGACTTACCGTACTACTACTTACCGTATCTATTTCCCCCCTGTGTGAAATCCTCACCCCTTTTTGTTGGGAAATGTTCGAGTAAAATGCCACCCAGGTTCAGCACACTGGGTTGAGCAGCAACAGATTAGCAACAGATTATCCAAGTCAAACGTAATCGTTTTACACCCAAAAAAATAAATATTAGCATAGCTTTCGTGTCTTAGTGTCTACCAGTGAGAACCAAAGGAAAAGAGAGAG
>NC_139665.1:11074588-11259588 GCF_951799395.1 Argentina silus
TAACAAACTCTGCCTTTACCTTTCCTGTTAGACAACATATTATTTGTGCGTCAAAGTCAAAGTATCCAGAGCAAGTTATTATAAATGGACACGTCATGTTTCACAAACACAAAGTGGGTTCCAACCTGAATCATGGAAAATAAAAAGAGACTTGATACCATAGACAAACAATACCACTTAATCTTAATCTTTTTTAATGCTTTATTGATAGAAATGTTGACCGTGATGATGGCCTGGAGTACCAATGCTAGTTTATTGCCATTTTATATTCAGTCATCATTGGCCTGGGAGCTGCCACAGCAGCACAATGCCCTCCACAGCCTGTAGAGGACGCTCCGCTTGGCCTTGATCGGGGCCTCATCTGAAAATTATAAGAAGGGGTGTCTCCCATACTTAATTAAAGAGAACATTTGTTACAATATGAAAGGAAATGATCAGAAATGTGTTAGTGTAATCTCATGTACCTGATTGGACACTGGTGGCTTCCTTCTCCACCTCCATTTTGTCTTGGCTAGCAGCCAAGGTGGCATCCATGAGGGTCTGAAAGCAGCAGAGGAACTAAGTTAAACATTTCATTTGTATTTGATTGTATAGATCGGTTATGCAGTCAATACAATACTACAGTATGGGCAGTGCTTACCTCATTGGCCTTCTCCTCTGCTGGTAGACTGTTCATCTCCCCCTGGCTCTCTGCCTTAATGCTCTCTTCAACGAGGGTCTGAAAACCGAGAACATACCTTTTACCCGCTTTTCAATGTACGATCTGATCATGTGGTCTACCAAACCTTCGATTGGACATGACTGTCAAGACCAAAGCTTACCTCGCTGTTAGGTGGTACCGCCTCAGCTGGTTCCATCTCCTCCTCAGTCTGTGTGGCCACGTCCACACCTTTGGTGGCCTGAGGGGCTGTGTCTCCTACCAGGCTGGAGACTGGTACCTCATCCAAGGGGATGGTGGCAGCTGGAGCCTCAAACATCCTCTGTAATTCAGCTGCGACCACATCGGTCACAGAGGAAACAAAGAGTTTCCTCCTCAGCTGTCCAGGGGTGAACATGGATGTAATGCTCCTGTGGAGGGACTCTACCATGAGCACACCAATGGGGCGTGAGAAGAGGGCCTGAGGGGTGGGGTCCTTCAGAGCAGATGCCAGCTTCTTGATGACCGATGTGGCCAAACCTAGAGCCATTTCACTGAGTGTGACAGAAAACATTATATTATTACTGTCGCCGTCTGCAGGGTGGGGCCAAAAGGCCTGGAGGAGTCTGGGGATGATCTCCACCACCACCAGTTCAGGGCTGGATAGGCTCTGGCTGGGCTCCTTGGCAACATTCTCAGTAAGGGTCTCGAGAGCTTTTTGGACCAAGCCATTGATGTATGGTTCCCTAAAACAACATTGAAAGCCAGAGAAAGAGCAAAGACATAATTTAATGTTTAACCTATCACATCCATATGCTTCCAGAACATTGTCTTGCATTACTGGTTGTAAGAACAAGTGCCATCGGCAGTCACTATGCTAGAGAAAGCACCTTACATAGAGAGCTATCCTCAATAAGGCGGCAAATTAATATGACTCACGAATCAGCGAGGGAAGCACAGGTGTGGCTTGGCCCCATGCTCAGCAGATCTTCAAGAGCCTCATATTCCATGTCCCGCATCTTCAGAATTGTGTTCAACTCCCAGGCCTGATACAGGACACAGATGTATCATTAGTTTCCATTAGAAATTAGGAAAAAAGATTGGCACAAATGTTATAGTAATAGAGAATTTATCTACTTCTCATGGCAAGTGGAGAACACAAACTGTCCTCCATGTTGGCACCAAACCTTTTATATCAATAGTATTATTTTGGGCATTCTCAGTTGAATTTCATAGTCATTGAAACTTTGGTGCTAATGGCGCACATTGATATTACATTCATCAAACAGAGCTTGCCAAACTCTGTAAATATGTGGCTTTGACTAACAATACTTTGGACGTTACTCTTACCAATTTAACAAGGTCGTTGCCCTCCTCCAGAGCACTCCTCCATAACCTTCAAATAAAACACAGGGCAAGTTAACTCTCTCTACATATCCCTGTTGTTTTTGATCAATATTATCTTGAATGCCTATGGCAGAGAATGGCAGTGACGTGTGCGTGGACATGAGGCCACACGCTGACTCACTTCTCCCTCAAGGTTTTCTTCCCTTGAGCGACCAGCCAGTCACTCATGTCCTCTGGGGTGATATGAGTTGGGACATTGCCCTCTTTCTGGAGGTGTAGAAAATGAACCATGCCCTTCTTCTGCAAGACAAGGGTTACACATGAGACAATAGGGGACTACAAGAGGAAACATTTCAGTCATATGCTTGTCATGACATTTTAATTACACATATCACATGCTATAGTGTGTAGTGCGCTATTCATTTCTCTAGATCTGTCTTTAGATATAATGTGTCTTTTGTTATTTGGTCACCTTGAATATCAATGATAATATATTATTGTACTATATGTGGTGTTCTTCGTTCTCTATGGGTGAGTCTTACCTGTGATTCATAGTACTTAGCCTGCCAGCAGGTCTGCAAGGTCTGCAGATACCGGTTGCTTTGGCAGAAGCTCTTTAGACAGAACAGTTTAATTAGATTGACATATCGTATCACACAGACACTTTGGAATTGTACAAATATGATCAGCATAAAATAAATACCTCTATGGGTCCATACACCCTTGGGATGCTACTCGATTCCATAGCTCAGTTTGAAAATACAATTTGAAGTCGTTGAAATTGAAATAGCTCTGAAACAGGTATTTGCTAAAGATAGTTGTAATGATGAACTGAAGGGGATTCTAGTAAGAGTGGAATGTTTACATTCTATTGTGATGCTGATGGAATGTGTCCATTTGTGACAGGCATTTAGGATGAAGCATCATAAAGACTTGAATTCTGTACTGCTGTCATTACTAATGAACACAATAGAAACATTCCATTTCCATAGTAACAGAATGTTAACATACTGTAATGCATCATAGCCTACAGTTCTACTTTGTCATAATGGACTAGTTTTAAGCTCACTTGAGGATGCAGTCTCACTGTACAACAGCTTTCTCAACAGAACCCTGAATGAGCTGGCCCCTCTCAAAACCAGGGTAGTCTCATTCAAGCATAGCGCCCCCTGGTACACCGAAGAACTGTGCTCTTTAAAGATAGCCGGCCGGCGTCTGGAGCGGCAACACAAAAAATGTGGATTAGGTGTCCATGCGCAAATGTACGACCACCACATTGCTGTTTACAGAGAGGCATTAAAAATTTGCACTTGAGGGGGTTGAGTCTCAGATTCACCTGACGCGTGCGGACGAGCACCTTCATAAGTTTGCGTCGTGCTCTGCTTCACTGCGGCCTCCGACGATCATGTCGTCAACGATGATGGCATAGGGGTATCCGGCGAATATCTGCTCCATTGAGAGCTGGAACACCTCGCTGACTGCATTTATTCTGAATGGCATCCTGAGAAATCTGTAACGGCCAAAAGGTGTGCTCAAAAACATAAAAACATACCGGGTCATCCTTTGACTCAGCGGGCGTGATGACTGCTCCTCCTTCTCCGGGTGCTTTTACCTCCGCCTCGTATACAAATGATCTCTCGCGTTCAATATCTTCCGATCCTGCTAGATTGAGGAGAATATACGCCTGTGTGAGGGATGACTTGTAGGAGTGTGCCGCTGCAATGAAAATGTCATCCTCTTGTTCGAACACTCGCCAGTTCTCTGCGACGTTCCCATCGAAGATGAGTGGGTCGGGTCTGCGGAATCCGTCAGCAATCACGATACTCCGTTCGTTGCTAGTGCTAGCTTGCGACGTTAGCTTGTCAGCTCGTTGTCCTCACTCGATCGGTGAGTTGATTTTCCTTCTCCTTTTTCAAAACTTGTACAGTCCATTATGTCCGCGTTTACTTCTGACACCATGTGAATGTCCATACGGAGGGAACACTTTATAAAGTGAACAGTATTTTTGGAATAACATAATGGATTAACAGGACATACATAAGCGGTAACATGAGTGCTGTCTGAGCCATAGAGGTCTGCCCATGCGCAGTAGCAGGTACGGTGGCTACTATGACAGTATAATGCAAATGGCATATTGTGAATGCTCTACAGATACAGTTAATACCACAGACAAACAATACCACTTAATTAACCAGCTCAACCTTTCCTTCATACACATGCTCAGATAAAAAGCTAAAATTGACACCAATTGCGATGCAAAATGAATGCTTTATTGATAGAGATGTTGACCCTGATGATGGCCTGGAGTACCAATGCTAGTTTTTTGCCATTTTATATTCAGTCATCATTGGCCTGGGAGCTGCCACAGCAGCAGAATGCCCTCCACAGCCTGTAGAGGACGCTCCGCTTGGCCTTGACCTGGGCCTCATCTGAAAATTACAAGAAGGCGTGTCAATATCTACCATACTTAATTAAAGAGAACATTTGTTATGAAAGGAAATTATCAGAAATGTGTTAGTGTAACCTCTTGTACCTGATTGGACACTGATGGCTTCCTTTGGCACCTCCATTTTGTCTTGGCTAGCAGCCAAGGTGGCATCAATGAGGGTCTGAAAACAGCAGAAGAACTAAGTTAAACATTTCATAGCTCGGTTATGCAGTCAATACAATACTACAGTATGGGCAGTGCTTACCTCATTGGCCTTCTCCTCTGCTGGTAGACTGTTTATCTCCCCCTGGCTCTCTGCCTTAATGCTCTCTTCAACGAGGGTCTGAAAACCGAGAACATACATTTTACCCTCTTTTCAATGTACGATCTGATCATGTGGTCCACTAAACCTTCGATTGGACATGGCTGACAAGACCAAAGCTTACCTCGCTGGTAGGTGGTACCGCCTCAGCTGGTTCCATCTCCTCCTCAGTCTGTGTGGCCACGTCCACACCTTTGGTGGCCTGAGGGGCTGTGTCTTCTGCCAGGCTGGAGACTGGTACCTCCTCCAAGGGGATGGTGGCAGCTGGAGCCTCAAACATCCTCTGTAATTCAGCTGCGACCACATCGGTCACAGAGGAAACAAAGAGTTTCCTCCTCAGCTGTCCAGGGTTGAACATGGATGTAATGCTCCTGTGGAGGGACTCTACCAGGAGCACACCAATGGGGCGTGAGAAGAGGGCCTGAGGGGCGGGGTCCTTCAGAGCAGACGCCAGCTTCTTGATGACCGATGTGGCCAAACCTAGAGCCATTTCACTGAGTGTGACAGAAAACATGATATTATTACTGTCGCCGTCTGCAGGGTGGGGCCAAAAGGCCTGGAGGAGTCTGGGGATGATCTCCACCACCACCAGTTCAGGGCTGGATAGGCCCTGGCTGGGCTCCTTGGCAACATTCTCAGTAAGGGTGTCGAGAGCTTTTTGGACCAAGCCATTGATGTATGGTTCCCTAAAACAACATTGAAAGCCAGAGAAAGAGCAAAGACATAATTTAATGCTTAACCTATCACATCCATATGCTTCCAGAACATTGTCTTGCATTACTGGTTGTAAGAACAAGTGCCATCGGCAGTCACTGTCCTAGAGAAAGCACCTTACATAGAGAGCTATCCTCAATAAGGCGGCAAATTAATATGACTCACGAATCAGCGAGGGAAGCACAGGTGTGGCTTGGCCCCATGCTCAGCAGATCTTCAAGAGCCTCATATTCCATGTCCCGCATCTTCAGAATTGTGTTCAACTCCCAGGCCTGATACAGGACACAGATGTATCATTAGTTTCCATTAGAAATTAGGAAAAAAGATTGGCACAAATGTTATAGTAATAGAGAATTGATCTACTTCTCATGGCAAGTGGAGAACATAAACTGTCCTCCATGTTGGCACCAAACCTTTTATATCAATTGTATTATTTTGGGCATTCTCAGTTGAATTTCATAGTCATTGAAACTTTGGTGCTAATGGTGCACATTGATATTACATTCATCAAACAGAGCTTGCCAAACTCTGTAAATATGTGGCTTTGACTAACAATCCTTTGGACGTTACTCTTACCAATTTAACAAGGTCGTTGCCCTCCTCCAGAGCACTCCTCCATAACCTTCAAATAAAACACAGGGCAACTTAACTCTCTCTACAACACAATCTCCCTGTTGTTTTTTTATCAATGTTCTCTTAAATGCCTTTGGCAGAGAATGGCAGTGACGTGTGCGTGGACATGAGGCCACACGCTGTACTCACTTCTCCCTCAAGGTTTTCTTCCCTTGAGCGACCAGCCAGTCACTCATGTCCTCTGGGGTGATATGAGTTGGGACATTGCCCTCTTTCTGGAGGTGTAGAAAATGAACCATGCCCTTCTTCTGCAAGACAACGGTTACACATGAGACAATAGGGGACTACAAGAGGAAACATTTCAGTCATATGCTTCTCATGACATTTTAATTACACATATCACATGCTATAGTTTGTAGTGCACTAAGATCTATTTGTTTAGATCTGTCTTTCAATATAATGTTTCTTTTGTGATTTGGTCACCCTGAATATCAATGACAATATATTATTGTACTATATGGGGTGTTCTTCGTTCTCTATGGGTGAGTCTTACCTGTGATTCATAGTATTTGGCCTGCCAGCAGGTCTGCAAGGTCTGCAGATACCGGTTGCTTTGGCAGAAGCTCTTTATACAGAACAGTTTAATCAGATTGACATATCGTATCACACAGACACTTTGGAATTGTACAAATATGATCAGCTTAAAATAAATACCTCTATGGGTCCATACACCCTTGGGGTGCTACTCGATTCCATAGCTCAGTTTGAGAATACAATTTTAAGCACTTGAAATTTAAATAGCTATTTGTTAAGATGAACTGAAGGGGATTCTAGTCAGAGTGGAATGTTTGCATTGTTAGTGACAGGCATTTATATGAAGGATCAAGCATCATAAAGGATGAAGCATCATAAAGACCTGAATTCTGTACTGCTGTCATTACTAATGAACAAAATAGAAACATTCCATTTCCATAGTAACAGAATGTTAACATACTGTACTGCATCATAGCCTACAGTTCTACTTTGTCATCAGGGACTAGTTTCTGAGGTGCTTTTCCATTGTGTGTGTGTGTGTGTGTGTGTGTGTGTGTTGTGTTTGTTCCTTTTGTGTGTGCTGTATCACAAACCAATAAAGATTCTCACTGCTAGAGCCCTCATCAGAAAATATCTAATTGTGTGTGTTTTGGGTTCTCTTACCTCCACTATTTCTTTTCCTGTTGTAAATTACACTCATGAGTCTGTTTTTAATTGGCGTAGCCATAATGACTTCCACTATGAGAAAACAACACAGACAAACACGTGTTTGAAACATGTATGTGGATATGTACTGTATGGTTTCAATTACTTATAATGAATACTATGTGTGTTTCACCTCTCCTTCTTGTGTCCATAGCCATATCCCAAACCATATACTGTAGCTAGCAACCTTGGCACAATCCCTTCATTTGTTTTACTCTAATATCCTTTTCTTTTGCTCTCTTTTTGCTTTGATAATACCAGACACTATCAGCTGATAATATACAAGGTACCAACTGGAGACATCCAGAGATCCAGCAAGCCAAACTGCCTGAATGCCTGTATTTAATTATAGTTATCTGCTTCATTTCAGGACTGTTCTTACTGATGATAAGTGCAACTAAAGGTCTACTTCATAATAGGGACTGTACTGTTTTGACATACAAACCCTGAAAGGGAGCCAGTTGGGAAGAATGTTGACATGATAAGTAAGTGTGTATAAAGTATAAAACCAATTCATTTGATGAGTGCCTTCTTTGCCTGAGTGTTCTTTGAAAGGGGAGGGGACAGTACAGAGAACGGGACGATCTGACCTGTTTCAGCACTGCATCCACATCATGGACATCCCATTATATCCCATTATTTTTTACGGTTTTTTAAGGGGTAGATCAGCTTTGAAATTAGATATAATTTAAGGTCTATAATTTCCCCCTACCCGAACCCTCCCCTAATGGATGAAAAGAAAATAATAATTATACTTCTACTTCCTGTACATTCCATCATAAGGTACATATATTTAACAACTGTATTGAATTCATAAGTGAATCATTTAATCAATTGGTTATTCCAATTTGAATTCCAACCTTCAGATGTCCACAGGTTAACCCGTCTTTCCAAGTATATTACTATTTTACTTTTCCCTTTTGCAATCCATCCTTTTATTTTATCCTATGTTTTACAAAGGTCTTGAACCTCTCTATTTGTATTATATCGATTTATATTCTGCTGAAATTTCCCTCAAAATAAATATTGTAGCTATGAGAATAATTACATTTCCCAATGAATAGGCTTGGTTTTTCAGATCCCCTAACAATATAGATTGTGATATTATGACTTTACAACCATTCCTGGACCAGACTCCAAAAGTGAGCTACTGATGGACAGTACAAAAATAGATGATCTATTGATTCTGTTATTGTAGCACAATCTGCACAAGGCTTCACGGCCCCATGTATGGAGCATTCTCAATATTGAGCATTTTTGAAGCAAACATTTTATATAAGAGAGTTCAAATTGAAAAGAACCAATTGCTGTGTCAATCCATAAATGAATGGTATTGGGACATCAACAATCTGTTCCCGACTGTCTTGAATTGTATATGATTGTTGAGCCAAAATAACTAACATTTCAATGACCATAATAAACATTTATGGTAATCCATGATTTCTGAAGGGAATTGATCATTAATGGAGAACGATGTGTCTTTGAGCTCCGTACATGGCTCTAATAATCTGTGTGTGGTCCATCCCTCCTCAAACTCAATCTCTCCCTTTAACCATATGTGGTCATGGTAGCCTGGTATACACGGTGAACCAGCAAAAATGATGCAACTTTCATTAAATATCACTGTTGGTTTACCTGTCATTAAAACACTGGGGATGAATTCTCAACCAACCATAGCCCAGATTGCATCATTCACTCTGTACACACTGTACACACAAGTTAATAACACTATATCACACACACACACACATGCACACACACGCACACTCACACGCACACACACACACACACACACACACACACACACACACACACACACACACACACACACACACACACACACACACCTCCCAGTTCTCCACGTAGGGGGAGCCCAGGTACTGAGAGGACCCATTCGAAATGTGTTTTTGTACCTGTACCGGATTGATTCAAACACTCATGGCTCACACGTTATAACCTCTGTGTCCCTATCAACTACTAATACAGGTGGTCACAGGTCATCCATAACATTTACTGCATACCAGCTAATGGTCATAGCCATAACAACATGTACCTGTTCCCATATGGGCTAGTGGGCCTGATCACTGTCAGGCCAGTGGATAGATTAGTGAGACCCTGAGGGAGGAGTGGAAGTGTGAGGTGATAATGCAGGAAAGAGCTGCTGTTGTGTTGCCCTCCCTCTGGCTACTCCCCAGCCACAGGTCAGCTCAACGTGAGCCCTCACTGTCAAAATGATAGCCTCAGTACCACTTGGGGACGATTAGGAGCAAAACAACTCATTAATTGTTTTTTATTAGTCTTCTGGTAAATGGAGGGCAAATACCCTGTTTATATGAGCCCCCCCCCTCCACGTCTCCCCGGCCCCAGCCTCTCTTCACTCCTCATCCCTCTCTTCTCCTCATCTTCGGTATAATGCAAGACTGACTTTAACAAGCTGCAGCTGTTCAACCCAATGAGGGCATAACACAAGTCCCGCGCTGGATCACGTGGCCCCTGAAACACACATGTACACATTTGCGCACGTATGCTCTCTCTCACACATCTAATTTCTACACATTCAGAGGGAGATATAGGTCTGGTATTGGCATACAGATCATCACATAATACATCACTTGAATTAGTATGTGTAAATCCTCATTCCTATCACAAGACCCTACTGAGTGATTGAGAGTTTACCTTCCCATTGACACACTCGCTTTGGGTTTTATGGCCTTGGGCAGCCTGTCATATTCTAATGGCTCAGACATTTATGGGGACATTTATGCAGTATAGCACTAGCTCAGGAACTACACTGGCCCCAAATCGTACCCCAACAAACTGGCAAAAGTGACCAGTACACTCCAGAGAGAAGAGAGCAGGAGTTCATTTACAACAACTACTTATTCTGTTCCTTCATAAATGTTTGTGCTTAGAGACCACTGCAAAGCCCTTCTATGTCTTACCTCTCAATAAACTCAAATTTGAACCGCTGTTTCTTCTCTGTGGAGGTGACATTACAACCCCCTCAGTTGGCCTTAGTCTGTTAGCAGCCCTGTTGATTCACTGAAGAAAAGCCCCTCAGTCCACTGACTCAGTGTACATTTTGGTTAACATTGGTGGCGGCCCTATAAAAACACAGAAAAAACGAAAGAAAAACTGTTTGGGCAAATACAAGAACTGCACTTCATGCACAGTGAGAACACATCACTCTGTACCAAACAACAAAAGCTGCCCAGTAAAGTTAGCGATAGCCTATTGTCGTTTTGGCAGAGGGATGAAGACAAACAACGCTGTCAGTTGCCTGAGTGCTGCTAATGTTCAAACATTAAGACACCACTCAGGCATCTAAGTGGAGAAGAAGAGAGTAGAGGCCCTGAACATTCAGCACAGATAAGCTGGTTTGTATCCATTAGGCTTTAGTGCTAAGGGAGTGTATGAAGCCGGGTTCTGTGCCATCATATTCAATTGAAGTTAACAGTTTTGCTGGAATAAAAAATCCAATACGTTTGACAAATCTAAACATAAAAGCGACAAAACGCTGACACAGCACATTTCACACCATTCTCCCCCATTCAGTCAGTATGTGGGTTACGGGATCCCAGTAGGTCACATATGTCTACTGTCTCTCCCACTCTGGCAATTTGTGATTCTCCATAACGCACCGCAGTAGCTGCAGGCATAAAGCCCGCTGCAGGTTACCTGCACATGCACCGTTTTTTCTTGCCTCCTGATTTCCATTTGGCACGCACAGACGTTTACAGTGATGATAAAATACGTCAAAATAAGATTAACACAACGCAAACATTAGGTATGAGATAGCATCAAAGAAAGCATGCAAGTTTGTGGCCTGGTGAGAGTAAATTGTAAAGATGTACACTGCCCTCCAGTGGCGGCTGATGCAAACTCTGAGAAGAGTGAAGATTACATTGATAACTCGAGACGATTCAAGACAAACCGTTATCCTACATTCTTTCCACATCAACAAAGGCCAAACTGATCATGCATGATCAACTGAAATTGAAGCTCTGTAGAGATCTCTGTCGAGAAAGGAACCCTACAAGCATAACACTGTCTCCTCCGAGCCACATCCGAACAGCCCAGTCCCATGTTGTACTTGGCCCATCCAAGGTGCACCTCCAGCAGCCTCCATCTTGGGTGTGTGTGGCCCCTATAAATCCATGGCTCTTTGAGATCCAGGAATGTCTAAATAAAAAAAACAAGTTTGTTTGTCTTATCGCTAAGCGCTCGGACTAATTACATGTTTTTATGACCCTGTTTTTATAGGTCCCTGTCGTGTCTGTAATTCAGAGCGAGAGGGATTGTTAATGAGTAAAACAACACCATCGGAGTTATAACGAGGGCCATATGGAGCTGTACAGATCAGGGCCATAGGAAAGGAGACAAGCAGAATGATTGTGTATCATTATAGTGACCCTGCCATTTGCTTGTGCATCATGGCCTCTCATGAGTGGGTTCTTGATCCCATTGTCACAAGAAGTGGTAGGTTTGTAAGTGCAGTGTATCGTCCCACTCTGTCTCGATTCACTAGGCTACAGTATGGTTTGTTTCAGACAATACTTCTAGGATCAACTGGGTCAAAGAGTATTTTGATGAAAAGAGCAACATCTATCTATGTGAGGATCCATGAAATATGCAGTTAGTTTCTGTTTGAAGTTGGGTGAGGATTATCCTTTTATACGGGCCTGTGGGGGGAGGGTTCTTGGAATGTAACATCCAATGAAACTGTGAGCACATTCTCCCATCGCTCCGTCCAGTTCAATCCAAGCCGTATCAGCTTATCTAACATTCTCCAGACCTCCAAAAGATTTGGAAGTATGGCTATGCAAGACTAGGTGAGAATAAATGAAGGAGTATCTAACACTAAAAGCAATGGTCAGCCTCCAAACCCCTGCCCGATCACTCCACTCTTCCACCTCGGCTGGCCGCCTGGCACCGCTGCCTCTACGTGGCTGCAGCAGCCGCAGTACTCGGTCACGGCTTTTCACTGTCCTGGCGCCCCATTGTTGGAACAAGCTTCCCACTGCTGTCATAACTGCAGTCACTACCAATCTTCCGCCGTAGATTGAAGACCCATCTCTTCAGGCTACATCTTAACGGTCCCTCCTAAAGACCTCTTCACCCCCACTACCCCCCTGTTCTCCTGTTAAAAAAAAGTCCATGGACAAAGAATAGGGAAAATTACTTATTATTATTTTACTGAATACTTACACTAAATTACACTAAATCACCAGGGCAGTGTTAACAAATGCATGCAACTGGCACTGGTGCCCCCATGTCTGTATGAGACACTTAGGGCTAGAGTAATATACTAACAGTCTCACAGTCACATATAAACCATAATGACCATATGACATGCACAGACAATGTGGTAGGTATTTACATTTAGAGAAATGTCAGGAGGGACACCACTTGTCAAGGCTGCCTGAAATCCGGGAAGAAGAAAAAGAAAAAGAAGAAGAAGAAGAAGAAAAAGAAGAAGAAGAAGAAGAAGAAGAAGAAGAAGAAGAAGAAGAAGAAGAAGAAGAAGAAGAAGAAAAAGTAGAACGATAAGCAAACTGTATCTCTGACTGTCCTATAGTTATGCCTTGAACTACAACTCCCACAATGCATTTCAACACAACAGGAACTGGGAAACTCAACAACTCACGTCAGCTACCACAACACGTGTTAGACGTTCACTTATGTTTCAAACCAGGTTGCAGGTATTATGCCACGTTTTATATTTAACAATGTCTGCAAGACATTGTGGTGGGTTGAATGGGGCCTCTGTCAAATGAATAACGTGCCCGACTGACCCTCTAGCATGATAACACGAGTTAGCATAGTGCTATCAAGCTGTTATAGCGCGATCTACACTGCATCAGTTTCATGTTTTGGCTTTATGATAGAGGTTGATTGGGTTAGATGACCTAATAGAATGTTGTATGGCAGACTCTGGTCAGTGGCTATGAGCCCAGCACATTAAGTGGTTGAAAATTTAATTATTGTGCTACTTTACTACAAGTGCTAGGAAAGTAGTAGCTAGATTGTCTGATTTGGGGCCAGTTGCAGTCAATGCAGCATTAACATAGCGTGCGTTGAATTTATGACACTCATTAGACATTGTAAATCGTGTCCATAAACCCAACTTAATCCTTTTGTTTTTATTAACACTTGTACATTACTGAAAGCGTTTGTGGTACTATATAAAAGTGTTGTTGCAATGGTGACATGCGATACAGTATATTTTAATATTGACCATAAATGTATTTTACTGCGGGGTTAAGAATACCATCCGGCGTCAGTGTCTTAGGACAGATAGTGCGACTCTGTCCATGTAGTAAACATTTCATCACATATACAATCCATCACTTTCTAGGTAGGACATACGTGAGATGGGCCATGTCTGAAAGTTCATGCTGCAACCTATTTAGTAGGCGTTTTTTTGTAGGCAAGATCATGAAGTTTTTACGAAATTGAGTATACTCAAAATGCCAGGCTGGCATACTGGATTCTGTCACCATTTAGTATGAATGAAATGCACACTACTGACTACTGATGGTGATGACGGGTAACTATTTTGATAATGACACCCCTAACCTATGTACAAGTTTATTGAAACTTGAAAAATAACAACAACAGCGAATGTCGAAAGTGGCCAAAAGTAAGATATTTATAGTGGGGTCAATGAGGAAGCTCAACTTCCATACCCCAGTAGAGGGGGGTGGCTTCAGATGTCCGGGATTTGAAAGCATCCGGCGTGAGTCCTGGTGATGAAAGTCCAGGTGATTCGCACTAGAATGACGATACCTGAGACCAATAGCATTCAGTGACGCAAAATAACATCACCAAGTCTCCGTGGTTGTGTAGGGTGTGGCTCTCTACTGTCTGACGGCTCTTGTTGTGTATATGTGCAGCTGCCGGTGGCCTAAATGTATCCTACACCCTTGTACTCCCATGCGGGGCGAGGTCCCTTCGCTGATGTGTACGAGCCAGCAGAGGACTCCTTCCTCTTGATAGACGCCCTGGAGCAAGACGCTGAAAAGCTGCAGCAAACGAGGTGAGAGGCTCCTGACCCTACCTGGCTGTCACTCCCATGTCAAAACATGTATCTGATGACCTTTGACCTTCTCTCCTATTCAGCCCCTCTGTGTGTCTGGAGGTGGGTAGTGGCTCTGGGGTG
Source organism: Argentina silus (assembly GCF_951799395.1). Lineage (NCBI taxonomy): Eukaryota > Metazoa > Chordata > Actinopteri > Argentiniformes > Argentinidae > Argentina > Argentina silus. Next base: position 11,089,011 of record NC_139665.1, read on the forward strand.
GTGTCTGCCTTCCTGGCATCAGTAGTTGGACCTACAGCTCTCTACCTGTGAGTAGTTGTGTGTGTGTGTGTGTGTGTGTGCGCGCGCGGTTATGCGTAGGGCTAAGGCCATATAAACCTGATTAATTGTTTAACGGATACCCCGCTTCATTTTTGTCACAAAAAAAGATGATATAGATAAAAAGATGATACATTATTATTAATATGCTTAATGCATAGTTTTTCTGAGGCCCAAAGCATGGGCGAAGTAGGTGATCGCATGATGACATTATTTTTGTGTGGGTACTTGTGTCAGTGACTTGTGTTTGTGTGTGTTCTCTCCAGCTGTACCGATGTAAACCCTGCCGCTGCTCAGTGCACCATGGAGACCGCTCGGTGTAACAGTGTCAGTCTGCAGCCTGTAATCACTGACCTGGTAAAATCCCCCCCCTCCCCCCCCACACACACACACATGCACACACATTCACTCCCTCCCTCCCCCTCAATTTGACCGAAGTCCACCCTCATGTCTATTTTCTGGTTTAGGTGGACACAGTCTCACCAAGGTTGTCTGGAAAAGTGGATGTTCTTTTGTTCAACCCTCCTTACGTGGTCACACCATCAGAAGAGGTAGGAAACGGTCCGATTGAACCTAGCCCTGTCACTAGAAGTGTGTGTATGTATTTGACAATCACATTGATTGCACCCTCTGTGTGTGTGTGTGCGTGTGCGTGTGTGTGTGTGTGTGTCTCAGGTTGGTAGCAGAGGCATTGAGGCAGCCTGGGCCGGTGGAAGGCGGGGCAGAGAGGTGATGGACAGGTTTTTCCCCCTGGTTCCACAGCTGCTTTCCAATAAGGGGTTGTTTTACCTGGTCACCGTGGCAGAGAACAACCCAGGTACGTTTTCTACTTAAGTCATTTTGGGGTACATCTCAATTGTCTTGAGTAAGCTTATCTACACCGTTCTAAAAAGTAATATAATACCCAGAGTAATATGGTACCAAAATGTTATTTTTTGATAGATAGATAAAAGCTTTAATGGAAGTAGTTTAATGGTTTAGATAGTGCCTTTTCCATTTGTTCCAGTTTCAACCCATACTAAATGGAGCATAGTGTTAACTCTGACATCTCTGCCCCTAGAGGAGATCATCAGTGTGCTGGCTGAGTCAGGCCTGCAGGGGGCGACGTGTCTGTCCAGACGGGCAGGAAGGGAGAGCCTGTCTGTGCTGTGCTTCCATAAAACGTGACCCTATCTTTCAACCTAAACGGAACCGCAACCTGCCGCCCCAACCGGACTAGGGCTGTGTTCGGATACCCTTCTGAACTGAAGGAATCATCCTTTCTCCCTACCTGACCCGGAAGCTTCTGATCAGCAGCCATGGAAGACTGTTCAAATTGTACAAGGCATGAAGTTAAGGAGCTTCAAATGTCCTCACCTTTTACAGAGGCTGCATGGATGTAACTTTTGTGGAAGCGTTTTTGGAAATATCGGCTCACAATGCATTGCTCAGATAATGTAATATTTTGACAGGTTAAAATACTTTCGTTATGTTCTCGGACATGTTTATTAACCCAATTATATGCCCACTCTAGTAATACTGTTATAAAGTGTTATATATGTTGTTTTTTTAGCAAGTTCGGTGAATGAAAAAATCCATCCAAACGTTGCTTTATGTGACATCAGTGTGAACGAGGATTAGTCAGATTAATTTTAGCGCTGCTCTTTCCTTTATCTCTCGTCCTTACCTTGAACTCGCAAGGTAAGTAAAAAAAAGCTGCCTCTTCCCAAGAATTTAGAAGCAGCTTTAGGACCACAGGCTTGCAGCGTTGCAGGCCTCATCAAAAGTACAGGACTGGTTACATTACCCCCCCCCCCCCCCAGGACAACCCCATGGGTCCGTTGCACTGTTGGTTGGGGGGGAAAAAATGCTGTCTTTACAACATTGCAGTGATACTGCCGAGTAGGACAGAGTGAGTTTTCCTTCAGTGTTTTGTGTTGGGCAAAAGACCCCACTGTAGCTGTGTGCATTGTACGGTGTTTTTAAAATGAAGAGAGACCCTGTGGACCAATACCCTGGCAACAAAGACAATGTCCTAAGCATCTCACAAAAGGGTTTTTGTTCAATAATATGTTTGATATACATTGGTTGTTAATAAAAAAAAAGAAAAAGAAATCATGGGAAACCGGGGAAGTTTAATGCAAGGACAGATAGAAATGCCACAGTTGAGGCATTTTTCACTAAGTGTTATACAGAGAGCAACCTTGACTCATTTCATCATGATAGCACAATACAACAGCAACAATCATCTGCCCACCTGGAAAAAGTGCAAACACAATATTGGATGACCTTTCATGCAATTTCTCACCGAGGAGTAATCTAAATTCTACTTCAAGTAACATTCTCCTATAATGGTTCAAATGGAATGTGTGCAGTGTTTCTGTTGACATTTTAGCCTTGGCACAAGGAATACATCTTAAAGGAAACAATTTGGGACAACAGCCAAGGGAGGAATGGCATTAAACAGAGAATGCAATCATAGCCGCGGCAACCTAGTGTTATTTTCTGGTCCCATACTATACCATTGAAACACTATTATTAGGGACTTGTAAAAGTGAAAGGCATGGTTGGCGTTTAACCCATTTGGAATTGACTTGTTTATAGTCATTGCTTGGAGCAGCCTCAACTCATTTCAACATAGCCTTGATTTGTCAATTTAAAAAAATGTTGGTCATATATTGTAACTGACAGGCATGTGGACTAGCTCAGCTGACTAGACAGTGGGGTGTGTGTGTGTGTGTGTGTGTGGTGGTGGTGGTGGTGGGGGAGAGGGGGGGGCAGGTTTAGCCCTGTGAGACTGAGCTCCAGACGATGCGGTTGTCCTCCCCGAGCTTCACGGCCCCGCCAGCCACCAACTCGAGAGCTGCAGGGAAGGCCCTGTGCTCCGCCTCCCGGATCCGATCCGATAGGCTCTCCTCTGTGTCACTCACCAGCACGGGCACTGCCTCCTGTACGATGATGGCCCCGGCGTCGACCTCCTCCTATGGTCAAAGGATTGGGGGGGGGGGGGGGGGGAGAGACAGGGGATCTTTAAGATCAATATCTGGGGTGGAAATTAAGTATTATTTGTGAATAAGAATAAAAAAATAAATAAAAAAAAGTTATGTTTCATTGTAGAGAAGAACAGCAGGAGCTGAACTGCTGCTCTGGGTCAGTTCAGACCACATTGTGCCCTCAGGGCCGACTTGTACTTACAGCCACAAAGTGGACAGTGCAGCCGGTGACTCGTGCCCCAACCTGCAGAGCCTGCTTCTGGGCGTTTATACCCTTAAAGGAGGGCAGCAGGGACGGGTGGATGTTCAGCAGTTTACCTACAGCACACACAAACACGTCACTGCTTAAGCATCACTTTTTTTCCTGAAAAAAATAATATATATCTGTACAAAAAAAAACATTTGTACAGACACACAGTTTACAAAGAGAAACCACTCGGTGGTCCTACCGTTCCATTTCCTGACGAAGGGACCAGTAAGGATCCTCATGAAGCCGGCCAGACACACCACCTCCACACCAAACTCCTCCAGAACACGGTCAATGGTGCCGTCAAACTCCGCCCGGCTGCCGTACTGCTTATGGTCCACCACCTGACCAAGGAGCAGACGCATAATGACCACAGAGCTTACACATCAAAATAAACCACCCTGACTTTACTACAGGGGGCTTGGATAAGTGAAGGTAATTTATGGAATGAAAGCCTACAGGTGAGTTTATACCACACTGGTCTTTTCAGTACAGTACAGAGGGAGTAGGTCCAGCGATAACTCATTTAATTGGACAGGAGAGGGAGCCACTGCGGTAGTGTTCAGGCTGAGGCTGAGAAGTACAGACCCGTGTTTGTATCCCAGCCAGAGAGGCTCTCTTCAGGCCCAGCACACCTGGCCGGTTGGAGATGACCACCAGGATCTCAGCTGAGCTGGATGGCCGCTTCGCATACTCAATCAGCGCCTGCAGATTAGTGCCTGGGACAGAAACACACACAAAGCCATCCACACAGGTCAGGTGATACTCAGTTCTATTTCAGTACATTCAGTACATTTAAGTGCCATAAACAGTGATGTACTTCCCCCACTGATATTTGACACCCAGTCGTGTGTTCATCACGCCACATTCAATCGTACATTTCCTCTCATTGGAGCGAGCACTCCGGCACTAGTAATGGTACTACTCAAAGCAGTACACCACCCTAGAAAGTTTTTAAGTGCATTGATTGTATATTTAGATTCCGAATTTCTGTCAGACTCACCATATATTTCAAAAGTCCATAACAACACTCAAAGGCAACTCTGAAATACTTCGCCGATGGTAATGTAAAATGTGTCTGTTTTAGCTTCTAGATAAAATGTTCTGTTCTACAGTTTTAAACATACTCGATACATCAGTCTTTTTTCCTGAGTAATAGATCTCTCATGCTGTCGACACTAATCGGCCTGTTAGGTGCCTCAGGTGCCCAAATGCAGTCACAGAGAAACCAAAACCCGCCTTTTGGATTGGAATTTCTTACAATAAAATGAGGTTAAAAAGTGGGCTACAGATAAATTAGGTTCAAAAGTTATAAATAACGTATCAAAAAAGTAAAAACAGCCAAATGACTCGAAGCAGAATGTGTCAAATGTCAAATTATAAGCAACATTGGTGTAACAACCTTGACTCGAGTGTGTTTAAGATTTCTTTCCAGAATTAATGGGCTTCAACAGGCAACACAAGCTGACCAAAAGCTGCATCTAAACATTGAATGAAGCGAGATGCACAAATAAAAATTGTGTGAGGTAGGTGACTATCAAATCCAGGACTAATCCAACAACTATAAGATGTAAATGGAGTAGAACATGGCTTTAAGGCATTATGATAGCCACATTACAGTCCTACAGGATTCTAATGGCAGGGTGACCTATGACGAGAGAGAGAGACACACACACACACACCTGTCCCTGAGATGAGGATGGCCACTTTGGTCCTCCTGCGTGGGGTAATACCATCCCCTTGAGACGGTCCATTCTGCAGGACTTCGGTGTCAATGGAGGGGGTGGGGCCCACCTGCAAGCTGTGCTTCAGGTTCCGAATCACCACGGGCTCCGCTCCTACACAAACACACACACTTCATCAAAAACAGAAAATGCAGCCCATTCTGTACAAAACCAAGAGCTGTGTTTGTGTGGTCCATCAACTATCATCCTGACAAAGAGTAAACATATGTGACTGCACTTATGTATCCCTCTGTCCCTGGCCTCACCAGGCTGCTTGTGGGCGAGTGAACCCACAATCCAGGCCTCGTTGGCCTGAAGCTGGCGTAGGACCCTCTGGGCGTCCGGAGGGGACACCACCAGCACACCACCCAGGCCACAGTTGAAGGTGCGGCCCATCTCCTCCTCACTAAGAGCCCCCTCTCTCTGGAGCCAGGAGAACACTGGGGGGATGCTCCAACGGGACGCATCTGTAAAGGACACACACACACAAATTCAAAAACAACGTCACACAGACATTATCTTTATAAGATCCTGTTTCATCCTCAAACGTATCTTGTTCACACCCGCCCTTTGAAGAATTATTATTTTTATTCATGTGACGTTGTGTGTGTGTGTGTGGCGTGTGTGTCTCACCAAGGTCAACAGCCAGTTCCTGGGGCAGCACTCGAGGGATGTTCTCCAGGAGGCCGCCCCCTGTAATGTGGGCGTAGGCCTTGACGGCTCCGCTGCGTAGGATAGGCAGGAGTAGACGGCTGTAGATCTTAGTGGGTGTCAGTAGAACCTCGCCTGCCAATCAACAGGAGACACTTCACTTCAATGGGGGGGGGGGACCTTCACGGGACAAGGGCATGGCCCTGGTACTTCCCACAGTAATGAACACAGGACATCTATTAAACATACCCATGGTCTCTCCAGGTTTCCCAAAGGGCGCTGGGGAGCTGTAGCTGAGACCTGCCTTCTCCAGGACCTTGCGTACCAGGCTGAAGCCGTTGCTGTGCACCCCTGAGGAGGCCACCCCGATGAGCAGGTCCCCTTCCACGATGTCCCCCAGTCTGGGCAGCATGGCACTCCTCTCCACGGCCCCCACACAGAACCCAGCCAGGTCGTACTCCCCAGGGCCGTACACACCTGGCATCTCCGCTGTCTCACCACCTGAACGAACACACACACACACACACACACACGATTAAGATACTGGTATAAACTCAGGTAACACAAGCGCACACGCACGCACGCCCACATTTCAGATCTTCTCTCTCACTCTATCTACACGCTAACAACCACAGCGCTTGCGTCCAAGGCTCGGGACCCCCCACCATCTACCCGAGTGCATCTCGGACCCTCACCGAGCAGAGCGCAGCCTGCCACCCCACACGCCGCAGCAATCCCACCAATTACAGAGGTGGCCACGCCCACGTCCAACCGCCCGCAGGAGAAGTAGTCCAGGAAGAAGAGGGGCTCCGCCCCCTGGGCCAGCACGTCGTTGACGCACATGGCCACCAGGTCCTGTCCCAGAGTGCCGTGCTGCTGGCACGCCTGGGCGATCTACAGAGAATGAGGAGAGAGTCCGGGAGGGGGGGGGGGGGGGGGGGGCAGGTGAAGCCACGACCTCAGGCAGACAGGAATTATAGTATGTTTCTCTTATAAATGTCATTACAAATAAGAGCTGGCAGGGTCGGTCTAACCTTGAGCTTGGTTCCTACTCCATCTGTCCCAGACACCAGGATGGGGTCAATGAACCCTGCAGCTTTCAGGTCAAAGAGTCCTGCAAAGCCCCCCAGCTCAGCGTTGCACCCTAGTGGACAAGAGCAGGAACAACAATACCACTGTAAGGTTCCCCCCCCCCCCCCCATCATGTGTGAGTAACAACTCATTCATGCATGTCTTTCACAACACGTTGTATTTCACTGTGGTTTACACCAATACAAGAAACTGTTAACTAACTTCGAAGAGAAGCCACGGTGTGCGCAACCATCTGTTAAAGCCAGGCACTTCAATAAACCATTTGCTTTATAATTCTGTTAAACTACGATAAAACAGACAAGACAAACAACCTTATTTATTTGCACAAAATTAACTTCACAACGGAGGAAACGTAATTAGCTTTTGAGGCTGATTAGCCGAACGATAGGCTGACTGGGATGAATGCCTCTGCAGCTCTTAACCATTTGGGTGATGAAAAGCACCTGACCCTGAATCAGTCTTTAGAAGCCATTTCTACCTACTCCTGTGCAGTAGCTGAGACTGAAGTCTACGTAAGGGGGAGAACTACCTGAGCGAGAGGTGGCCTTGGCCAGAGGCTTGATCATGTCCACTAGCCTGTTGCCTGCGGCAATGTCCACTCCACTGTCCTTATAGGTCAGGCCTCTGCTGGAGAAACACACAGCAAGGGTCAGAGGTCGGAAGAAAGCGCCAATTAGGCTGCAGCAATCTCTCTTCTATGGGCCGTTCAAACAAGCCATTAGGTCTGTCGGTCAAATCAGTTCACTTCCACCTTTATTAGAGGATAATGCATAGATAGATGATACTGCTTTGAAATAATTCAACATTCCACACGCGTCTCTCCTTGAACAACCCTTCGATGGAAAAAAGGAAATGGGTCTACATTGTAGTGAAAAGCACGCATCATGATATTGAAGTGGATCTTCAGCTAAGTGGCTTAATGGTTCCATTTCAATAACTATCTAAGCATCTCCAAGTCATACAAAGTAAAACTGGAATTTTAAGTAAATCAAACATTTTATTGGAAAATCTACGCAGCACAGAATGTTAAGTCTCAAGACACTACTGGAATGTAACACTGTCATAAATCCTATGAAAACGATACAGTAAGATACTGTAGTAGAACTGTATATTTAACTGTATATAAAAGACAGTGAAAAAATAATAATAAAAAAGACAAAATGGTCAATGGGAAAAAGGGAGTGTGTGTGTGTGGGGGTTCAGGCTGTCCCTCTCTCACACACACCTGTGTTGGGTCAGGTGAGTGATGGCTCTGTGGCCAATGTCATGGCGATACACAGCCCCAGGGAACCCTATGGCCTCCACACCCTGATTGGCTGCGTGCAGGGCGCTCTCCAGCGACGCCCTCACTGCGGTGACCGTAAGGACACGTCCCCCGCTCGACACCACACCCCCATCCTTGAGTGCAGTGCCCGCGTGGAACACCTGCACCCCCGTCTCCTCCACCTGAGCCAGCCCTGAGAGAAAGAGAAAGAGAGAATACAATTAGCCCCCTCTTTTCCCCGTCATTCCTAACAGCCTGACCTTTATTCACAATATCTCCGGCCTGAAGATTTTCATAGTCATATAAAAGGAACCCTTCCTTCTTCTAGCATTGTGACTGCCAAGGACACCTGGTCCTAGCGTAGATTTGTTGTTTTCTTACGATGACTGAGGCATAGATGATTCACTTATTTTTTTAGACAAATGCACTTGTCGTAAGTCGCTTTGGATAAAAGCATGTGCTAAATGTCAACTATGTAAATGTAGTCAAGTCACTTACTCTCAGGGGGCCCAAAACTTAGGGGGCCTTACACACACAACTAGCATTCGTTTGGTTTGGTTGGTGATACGCTATATACTGGAATGTTAAGACTGTAAGCTGATCTGATATTGACAACATGTGATGGAGCAGGGGTATCGTTACGTAGGGGTACCTGTGATCTCGACACCTTTCTTGTAGGAACCGGGGTATCCAGCGCTGGCCATGACCACAGTGACTGCAGAGCTGCCCTCCTGCCATACGGGGGCGCTGGAGGCCAGCTTCCCCTGCAGGGTGCTCTGGAACACCTCGTATAAGTCACTCTTCAACAGAGGCATCAGCACCTGTAGCGACAGGGGGTCCAATGTGTCATGGACCATTGCAGGATGAGACGCTACACACATGTAACACACACGTAACACACACACACACACCTGACACTCTGGGTCGCCAAAGCGGCAGTTGAACTCCAAGACCTTTGGCCCCTGCTTGGTCAACATTATCCCTGCATACAACACACCTGAAGGAAGAGGGATGAGATATGCATAAGAAAAACAACTATTATGCCCCCCCCCCCAAATCTCCTGCAAGGGCCTACTATTTCCCACTGACCCACGTAGGGGGCGCCCTCCTCCCTCATCCCGTCCACAGTCTTCTGGAGTACCGTCTCTCTGATCTGCTGCAGAAGCTGCTTAGATACCTGGACAGACACACGAGCAGACGACAAATTCACTAGCACACTCTAATCTACACAACTCTCCTCACGTTCTCCCAGTCCTCTTACGGCCTACGCTCAAAAAACTACATCTCCCTGTCTGTCCCCGCTTCCCGCTCCATCTCAGGCTCCAAAACATTCCTCCCCAGTTTCATCAGCAATGTAAATGACCTGCTTATCCCCCCCTGTGACTGGTTATCCCCCCCTTAGCCCTTAATTATTCAATTGTCCAATGCTGTGTGTTGCCCCCTTATCCATGTGTCTGTTCTGTAAATATGTATGTCTGTTATGTAAATATGTATGTCTGTTCTGTCTGTAAACTTCAAATATCACAAATGAGCCGTGTGAAACAATGGTCAGTGGTAGCCTGGTTGCATAGGATAGATACATATGTAATGGTTGTGTGTGTGTGTGTGTGTACCTGAGGGGTGGGGCAGTAGGCCCCCATGCCACCTGTGTTGGGCCCCTGGTCCCCGTCCTGCAGACGTTTGTGGTCCTGGGCTGGGGGCATGGGCGACACGGTGGAGCCATCGCTGAAACACAGACACTGAAGAGAAAGGAGAAAGAGAGAAAGAGAGATAGATAGATAGATAGATAGATAGATAGAGATAGATCACAGGCAGTCAGTGAAAAAAGCCAACAACATGACCACATATTAGACTGTTCTGTGTCCTTTCAGAACAGTTACAACTATTGAGGGTAAGATGGAGAGAGACAGGAATACACTCACAGACACTTCCTCCCCCTCCAGCAATTCTTCAACTACCACAGTCTCCCCAGCAGAGCCAAATGCTTTATCCTGCAATGGAGACCAGTCAGTCAGTCACAGACACACACAATCTTCAAATGAGATGGATTTGTTGAGTCAGGGCGGTGACACCTTATCTCGCCAAATTCCCCAGAGAGCAACATTCAAGGCTGACTTGTCCATAGAAGCTACTACGGAGGAAAAAAACCCTACACCATTCTAGTTGCAATCGAGTAAAAGGACAGACTGGGGTTTTCAACACAGTTTAGGACGAGGGTGTCAAAGATACAGTCAGGTTGTCGAATCAGGCCAGCGGGTGATTTGCGCAACAACAAAAAAAGTCATTATCAGTTCAATTCGCCACGCAACCAATACAAGTTAAATTGAGCTGCCACCCCTGGTTTAGGAGGAGGAAGAGGGACATATTGGCATATTCAAGGTGATTACAGTGAAAAGAGGAATGGGGCTGTTTGTGGAACGTTGCTGGGTATTTTAGAGCCAAAAAGGGATCATTGAGAGAACAACAACTTGGTAATGGAAATTGACCCCTAATCACTCGTGTGGAGTAACGAAGATGTAACGAGCGGTCCCTGACCAGACGGGCTGTTTTCCGGGGCGTAGTGATTAGTAGCGTACCTTCATGATGTCCATCACAGCCTGGCAGGCCTCGTCCTGGTCCTGGGCTACGATGACACCCTTCCCTGCAGCCAGGCCACTGGCCTTCACCACCAGTGCAGGGAAACTCGCCCTGGGTCAAAACACAGGGCTCAGTCAATTCCAGAGTCCCATTACAATTCAGCCAATTTCAGGGACAAGTTGAAATATGGAGCGTTGTTTTCCATTTCCAACTCTGAATTTAGTTCCTTTCGTATGCATTGACCCTGACCCTAGCCGGAGGTGACCCATGCTGATGGACCTCTGGTTTCAGCTGAGGTTGTCATCTTTTCCTGCAAAAATGGAGCACCGTTTCCCCCCCTTCTTCATTTTCCCCCTCTCCTCTCTAACCGTTCTACACCTTCCTCAGACCTCCACTTCCCCGTCCAGCCTGTACTGACCCGCGGATGTAGTTGCAGGCCTGCTCTGGGTCGGTGAAGGAGCCCCAGCAAGCCGTGGGGATGGCGTGGCGGTCCATAAAGGCCTTGGAGAAACTCTTACTGGCCTCCAGCTGAGCAGCCCGCGCCGAGGGGCCGAAACAAGGGACCCCTGCAGCCGACAGGTCGTCCACCATGCCTGACAGAGAGACAGAGAGGTGGAGCAATGGAGAACGAGAGAAAATCAAATGGAGGGAAAGGTTGAGTGGAAATGCATTACGCTAGCTTGGCATACCATTTCAGATGATTGAATCTAGATTGGGGAGAGATCGAACAGGCTGGAGGACAGCAGAGAGGGGGGGGGGGGGGTTCTCACCTGCAGCCAAAGGCACTTCAGGCCCGACCACCACTAGTCCCACATTGTGGTCTTTACAGAACTGGGCCAGGATAGAGTGGTTACTCACAGACACCTCTGCACAGAGAGAGAAAAATAAACACAAAAATAGGCCCAGAAGAAGTGGTCCCATAACAAGGGAGAGGTACAGATACAGTATGTAGAGCTGATATGACTGATAGCTATTTCAGTGCATGCTCACCAGAGTTGGAGATCTTGCCACAGTTGGCGGTGCCCGCATTCCCTGGTGCCACCAGGACCTGCTGGATGTGTGGCGACTGCGCCAGCTTCCATGCCAGGGCGTGCTCCCGCCCACCACTGCCAATCACCAGCACCCGCTCTGCCATGGCAACTGGGTAACAAAGATATATAGGAGAACCAATCACACATGCACACACACCATAACACACTCCCTGAAACTAAAAGACCTACCCTTCCCAAGAACTCAGTGATTGTAAATTAAATGGCTTTTAAAATACTTTAATTTATCATTCATAAGGAAGCGATTCAATTGCATGTAAAAATTGACCTATGGTGCAAGGAGTCAGAGAATGAGGACCTTACCAAGGCCTCTTAGCTGTGCAGAAGTGTTGACCTTTACTGAAGCCTACCACTTAATTTATCTGGTAATAGAAATGTCACATTAGCAGGGACACGTCCACCCGTAAAAAACATTGTCGCCAATTAGCTGTCATTGTCGGTTCGTGTCTGGGCCCATTAACAGCTATATAATTTGCATAAAACCATTCAAATGGCCTTGACGTATGAACATGCATGCGTAAGTGACCGGAGAAGTAGTCCGGGAATAAAACTTAACAATCCTTGCCAAATGTATGTGTCCTGTAATGCAGTAAAATATGTATTTGGCTTGCGTCTTAGACGTCCTTGCTCCTATATACCATGCCACTGTCGTCGTCCACACACACACACACACACACACACCACAGGTCAGAGTTTAACCAGTCTTATCTTACCTGGAATGACCTAGAACCCAAATGATTGACTTCCCGACATGGAATACACTGATTGTGAAACGTCTACATCAGCAGCACAGCAGGGACGTATAGGATAAGGTACTATAGAGCGATGAATACACGGGAACGTTTTCAGCATGATACGCGTGGTTCCTAATTAGTCGACCATCACGCTTCTATTGGAATTACTCACTCATGTGACTCAACGAGGCACAATTACAGGTTTTTCTAGGTTCAAATAAGAAATAGGCCGTCAAGAAACAAACAAACATATTTTATCTGCACATTGACAGCAATCTGTGCTTTAATGGGGGTAGCAAGCTTCTTGTTGCTTGGGCTGAGTCCAGATGGTTGCTGGTTATGGCAGCATTTTGATTGATACAAAGTAACAAATCGAAGGAATAGCTCCACAAAAAGTTTTTTTTTTTTAAATTACAATTGTTGCAAGTTTGTGCTAGCTTCTGCTACTTGAGTGGATAAAAATAAATTCGACAATCAATCCATTCAGATTATTCAGCGAAGTTTACTAGTTAGCAAATCAATCCGTCGTATTGACACATGTGCAGTCGACGTGCAAACAAAGTTGAACGGAACTCTCATTCTCTTTTTATTGATTATCCACACAAATCTGAGCTAACGAGCTAAAGTTTCATCTAGTTTGCATCGAAACTGTAAAGTGAAGCCATTAGCTAGCTAGGACAACTCTACTTCGGTACCACAAGTATGCCAGGGCAGTCCCCTACAACTTCTTCTGAAGAACTGTATGAAAGTGGATCGATGCCAGACTCACCTGTATGTAAAGATGTTGTTTGTTGTTCGAGCCTTGCCAGACGTGATCGCCTCGTCCACAGCTGGGGGAGACTGAGGGTGTTTGTTCACAAGGGGCAGGCTGCACCAAGAGTATCAACTCTCAACCCACGTGGACCCAATATGATAGACACATGCAGAATGGCCAGCCTGAAAGACTAAGCAAAGGGCGGCAATAAACCAACCCCTTCAATTCACCTATCCACAAAGCTCACAGTACATAACTGTAGCCTACAGACCCATTTGATGAGGAAAAGTGTTTCTGGTAACTATTGTAAGGTAAATAATGTGCTTATTTAGAACGTCAATAGACGCATGGAATCATGGGAGTTGTAGTTTTTACGCAAATAGACCACTGACTGTAATGATACACGTTTTCTTTTTTTTATGTAGAGAGAGAGAACATAACACAGGGAGGGAAAAACACACCTACATAAACATAACATTCATAAGGTTCATAATACCTTCTACTAACATCATTCTCCACTTTGGGGACCACCCTCTAAAACCAAAAATGGCAGTCATTGTGTAGTATACATTATAAGCGCCCACCATGAGCACACACATTGTATACTCCCATACAGTACAACATTGCAAAGACATCATGCTACATACAACAAGGCCATATGACTTTCCTAGCATATGGCACAGGCTCAGAGAAGCACATTCCATTTGATTGTCCTGCTGGATGCCGTCTTTCTAAAAGTGCACCATTTCAATGTGCAAGCCATTCAAAGTCACAGCAGATCAGCAAAGTGTCCAATCATATGAGATTAGAATTTGGATATCCTACTGTTTCAGGTCCTGCCACAAACATGGAGGGTTGTGTCTAAATCACAGCAGGCCAGGGTAATGAGTGTCCAGTCACAACAAAGGGAGTTCAGGGGAGTGAAGAAGTTCCTGCCCTAGTTCTGAGTCTCTGAGAGCAAAGAGCGTGACCCCTGAACTGTATGCTGCAGGTATCACTATGTGTGTCATCCTGGGACGGTCTTCATCCTCATAGTCTTCCTCACGGATCATCTGCCTCACTTGGCCTACAAGGCGAAACGGGACAACACACAAATAAGAACTCAAGTGCTCATTGGCATTTTCTAGACTAAACTATAATGCTATCATGAGATAGAGGGGGGAGTAGAGAGAGATAGAGATAGAGAGAGAGAGAGACTGAAAGAAAGGTAGAAAGGGAGAGAGAGCTCACCCTCCACATCCAGTACTCTCCACCGTGAATCAGACTGGCCATCTGATAGGGCAGACAGAGGGGCGTCTGATTTCAGTCTCTGCAGCACATCCTCCCGACGAATAAGCAACACTGATTCGCTGCAGAGCCGTTGATGTACCTCCCCTTCAACCACTGGGGCACAGAATGCATCAGGTGAAACACAGGCTACTACTTCAACAAAAAAAACCGTTAAATCAATTAAAGCTACATGACATGGTCACACAGAAGCCACACTAAGACACAACCCACACCTTTAGACAAGAGTTACACACACACACACACACACCACAGACACAGACACAGACACACACAGACTCACCAATATCTAGAGGGTTGGTCATGTAGATGAAGTTGGGTCCCACCCCAAATATGAGCTGGTGGTGCCAAGCATCGGGCACCTCGTCTCCCTCAGGCACTACCAGCTGCATGTTCATGGTGGCCACAGGCACTGCTCCCTTCCGGATCCACCTTGCCAGCCAAGGTACCAGCTCCACCCGCCGGCGAGGGTAGAGGGGAAAGAACCGTCCTAGCACCCGTCCACCACTGGACTGCTCTGCTCCTGCTATTAGCTGTGTGTGTGTAGCACCTGGGAGAAAGAAACAGCCAGAAACAGAGTTTGAACAGTCTATATGCATCAGTAGAACAGATGTCAAGACACACACACACACACACACACACACACACACACACACACACACACACACACACACACACACACACACACAGTTGAGGGTTTTGATGGTCAAGGATGAGGGACTGTGCAATGTGGTATGTAGAATATATGTCTATGGTATATGTAGAATGATAGGCTAACAATAGTAAAGGGAAGGAGTAGGCTACTTAGGATGGTTAGTTGTGGTCAGGGTTAGGCAGCTGTTGTGTTGTGGGTGGTTGTTAGGCTAAAAGTGGGAGGTTACAGTCAGGCCTGGAGGGAGGTGATTATTGTGAGAGGTTTAATGTGCTATTGCTGTCAGCAGGCTACCACTATCAGAGCAGAGTGTACTGTCGTTAGGCAGATGGTGGAGACAAGACAGTACCAGCCACACTCCGGGAGAACAGGTAGTCTGGCAGCGGGGCTTCGTTCCTCCTCAGACGCGTTTGCACACACCGGTCAGCAGTCTCGGGCGCCACGGCGATGCCGAGAGCCTGCAGCACATCGACGACAGCCGTGGCCCCACACGCAGATGCTCCGATCTGCAGGGTCTGCCTCTCCATGGCCTCCTGGAAGGACCACAGCATGGCCTCTTGCTCCTCTGCATCACCAGGACACAGTGACGCTCCAGTGGCTTCACACTGCTTCTCCTCGTGAGCACACCCTCCCTCCATCTCAGACCTAGTTACTGAAAAGACAAGTTCTAAATGTCATAGTATGCACAACATCTTAATGAAGCAGTGAGTTCACCCTACCCACTTCTGAGGAGATCCTTGCAAAGCTGAACGGAGCCACAGTATACTCATTATTGGAAGCGGCAAGCGGGTTCTGGTAAATACCCCTTCCCAGTGACAGCAGTAAGAATGACAATATTCATGAGGCTACACCTTTTGCCAGGTACTGTTTCTGCCGTCTGCCATTTGGAATCATGAGCGCTCTGGAAGTCTTCCAGAGGAAATTGACAAACACATTGCACGGCCGCGAGGAAATCGCCATTTTCATGGATAACATGAAATGGCGCTCGACTGAAGAGGGTCAGCGCTGGAGATTGAGTCAACTGGACTAAAGTTGATCTGAACAGAGAGAAGTGTGTCCTCAGGCAAACACAGCTCCCAGAAACCATATATAGAAAAAGAGTCTCTGCTGAGTGTCTGGGCATGTGAAGATGTTTGAGAAATACAGTATCTGTACCACCTGGAGGGCTTCAAGTTTGTGACAGACCACAAGAGTCGACAAAATTGTCCCAGTGGTGACAGAGATAGTGTGTGACATACGAACGGACAGAAACCGATCCATACAGTAGTCCCCGTCCCCGATTTCATCGTAGGGGACAATTAAGGGAGTGGCGTATCTCTAGTATATAACATCTCTGCTATAGGTCATTGGACTTTGGGTGATAAAATAAATTTGAGTGTGAGTGTGAAGTTACATTTTACATTTACATTTACATTTATGGCATTTAGCAGATGCCTTTATCCAAAGCGACATACAACAAATACATTTGTTTAAGTAAGTGAATCATCTATCCATCAGTCATCATGAGATAAAGTAATCGATGCTTTTTTTAATTAACAGGAGAGAAACTTGTACAGGGGGCTAGTGGGGGTGGAGAGGTCTTTAGGAGGGACCGTTAAGCCTGAAGAGATGGGTCTTCAATCTGAATCTGAAGTTGCTTTATTGTTTGTTGCTTTATTGCTTTATTGTTGTACAGTAGCATTGTTCCTGCTTTTTGCTATACAGAAGCATGGTTGTTTACACTATGTTGTAGAAGGTGTAAAAGGAAAAGGAAGATAAATAAAAAGGGGAGATAGTATGCATGACAGTGTTACTTCATGTTGTAAAGCAGTAACGTCCAACGTAGGTTGCTTGTTTACTGTCAGTTAACATATGGACATTCCTGAGACGTTCAACACAATACTTACCTTAAAAGTTACTCCTCTGACTGGACATTCAGTTCGTATTACAGGCTCCACATAATGAATAAAGATGCGAGACTCATCTAGGTGATAGGCAGTTACAAGCGATCACGTAAATACTGTTATAACAGTATGTAAAGACTGCTATTTATAACAAGTCTAATACATAACTGTACATATAGCGTTGCATCTAGCTAGTTATTATAGTGTCTGGTCTACTGTTCTTAATCTAGTGTTAGGCAGTGCAGTCTGCCACAAATATGACGTTATGCTATTTCAGTAGCTGTGTCTCTATTGAGCATTATGGATTTGTGAAACTTGAAACCATGCAATTATGTTTTCAGAATAGGTCAGTGAGATGTCCTGTCCGACATGGAAATAAGCACCACTGCCCAGTTCTACTTGCTGTGGCACAGTACTGTAAATCGTGCTACGTGTGAGGACGAAAGTAACCATAGTAGCCTTTACTCACCCAGCTAATTGTTTAATCCGTCCAATCCATGTATTTATTATTCCAGTCCAATCGAAAGCTGTTGTTTCTTTAATCTTAATATATCATGCTAAACATATATTCTATTTGTAAAACATGCAAAGCCACATTCTATTTTTAACTCTGGTTGTTTTGTTATACGTTGCTTTGATTGGAAGAAAATATTTCAGCAGCGTATTTCTATTTGTGTACAAAAATGCCAGTCAAAGACAAGCGATGAAGTACTTGCACAAGTAGCAAAGTAGGCGTTCACTGTTACCACAGGAGCCAATGCCAGGACAGAGAACATCATGACAGAACCTGTACAGTTTTTCTTCCTCCAAAGTTTACATGTGAAATCGACAAGCAATACAAATTATATTTTGTTTACCAAAACTCTCTGCCTGTGGATCTGCTAAATAGTATACCGATTCAATTAAAAAAGTAATCATGAAAATGTAAAATTAAATTTCCATAAAAATAAATATTTTATCTAAGAATAGAATCATATTTCCCAATAAGTCGGCCTGGTACCTCGGATCCCCCAACAATATAGTTTACAAGTATATCTGCATACTGATATGCCCTAACAACCATTCCTGGACCTGAATCCAAAAGTGAGTCAACGATGGACAGTACCAAAATAGTTATATTGATTTTGTTTCCTCATGGCAGAATCTACACAAGGCTGACTGGTCAATGGCCCAGATATTGACCATTCTTTTTGTAGCCAGAATTGTATATAAGGGTTTAAATTGAAAAGAATGGATTGCTCTGTCAATTGTTGTTTTGTATATTAAATCATAAACCCGATGCCATGGTATTGGGATATCAAGAATCTGTTCCCAACTATCTTGAATTGTATATGGCATAGTTGTCAAACCTTTTGACCTTAAGTGAAACTGGTACACAGTTTATATTAACCATATATTAACCATTTTAAGCCATTTGTTTTTAATGTGTGGCAGACAGACTAATTCCCTTCTCTTTTAAGTATTTACTTCCATTTCTGTGCCAAAGCTTCGATTGGTTATACATTTGTATTGAGAATTCACCTCCATACACTTTTGTTAGCTGCTTGTGTGACATGATTTTATTGTCCTTGTTCACAATGTAATTAATAAAAAGAAAATTGGCTTTTTCACTATCAGTATATTGGAATTTAGCCATATTATTTGCTGTAATATTTGTTCTGTCTTTTCTGGAGGATGAAATTGGAATTGTAGCAAACTCTGTATGGCTAATTTAAACAATGTGCCATTGCCAAACCAGTTTTCATCTGAATAAAAGCAAAGAAGCCCATTTTGAACATTGGATGCCCATTTTAAACATCTCTCTTAGTAACCTGCTGGAAAACCAGTAATAATAATAATAATTAAACAAATAGGAAACAATGACTCAATTAATCAACTATTTTCATTGACTGACAGCACTAATTCCAAACAGATGTGTTATATGTGGTGCATTTTCTAAGAAATAGTCAGACTTACAGTATGAAGTCAACAATAACATTGTTTATTTGGACAAGCATCAATTGGCAGGGATTCAACTGATGTCAACTTTTGTATTTAGAATAGCTTCTGTTTTATTTGCTACATACTTACTTATAGTGTGGCCACTTTTCACATTGCATTCAAGGTTAAGAAGTGACACAATATGTATTATGCTAATTTGACCTTGAGATGCAATGCCAACATGTTTGGTATTTCTGTGTGGTTTCTATTATGTGGCACTGTACTATTTTTTACTACAGTATTGTGTCAGTCTCCAGGTTTGTTTAGTTTAGGTTTAGATAGTTTAAGTTTAGTTTAAAGAGGAAATCTGGGATTGGTACATCCATTTTTGGACCATTACTGTAAATCAGTGATCAATGGCCATTGATTCTTGAAGAATATAACTGGTAAATGCCATGAGCTTAGTTCAATGGTCTCACCCTATCAGAACCCAAAATCTAATCTTGCTTTACTCTTTGGTCAGCCTTGCATCTAAAGCTTTCTCCAGCCCCAAGTGGTGGGAAGACTGCTCTGTTGTGGTTTGAATCGATGTTTGATAGCCACTTTAAATAATGTGCCTGATGTAAGAATCAGTGCCAGCGAATTAAGTGGTGTTACTGTCATCAACACATGCAGCTTGTATTCCTTGTTAGTTCATTTTCATTTTCATTGTTAACACAACAATACAGAGTTTGTTGTCAAAGCCAGTTTGTCACAATTTAGTCTTTAGTCATGGTCATTAGACACATTATTAGAGATGGGTTCTAAACTTCTGTTGGCATTTCTCAACCACTATGATCTAAACTTGTGGATAAGGAAGCATTATAATTATATAGTCTGTCATCCATATTCTACCCCTGACTTCCTATGAAGAGAGTGGTGGTCACTTGTGACAACAAGTTATAAAACCTCTAGAGGTCAGTGTTGCTTCACACTCTGCACACACTTGTGGCTTTACCACCAAGAGACACACCACCTTTGTGTTGTTGATCCCGAGTGAAATCTCCATATGGTCTCTATCAACACCTTTTTCCTTGCCTTGGTTGCCATAAATTCCTGATACACGGGAAGGCCCTGACAAAAGCCGTACATACAACACGGAGAATGTAGCCCTGGGATGGTAGTTATCAAGCCTCTCGGTGTAGGAAACAGCAGGATGTTTTACAAACATTTGACAATGCTTAGCTCCTTTAAAGATACCGGTTGAATAGGGATAGCATAATTTCTGTCACAAACCCATCTACAGGAAGGTCTTTTGCGCTCTCTGGAGAAATTAAAATAATCCTCGCGCTTTTTGGCAACAGGGAAATGCAGCAGTACAATAGCGACGGTTTGGGTCTATCACAGACAACCATTAACAGCGCAATAACTCCAACATTAATTAATTACAGCACCACACATCAATCGAAGTTTTTCATCGCAAACAATCTGCCTTCATGCATATCGGTGTAACCCCTTAACCGTAGTAGTGATAAAACACGATATGTGTTGTGGTAGCCTACTATTTTATTATGATACTACGATGAGGCCTATACCAAAATAAACTTATTATTTACATTTAGAGTGTCACTATGATTGTATTGGATATTCAATGAGCAAACCCGATATATGGGAGCAAACTAATGAATGTCATCAAAATGTCCTTTGCGGCTTGAAATATGCCATATAATCAACAAGAAACTCATTGATTAGAGTTGGTCCTACTCCTCAGAGAGTGTGCGTAAGAATATTGATAACGCACTCCCACTAGCTACCCTGAGCTGAGTTTTTTTTTTGTCATAACTGCCGTACTAACCCTTTCAGCATGATTCCTATGAGTAATTCAGAGAGGTTTGATAGCTACGGGCTCGGCATATACTACTTTGTATGCAGTTCCACCCTGTGTCATTAGCTCATATCGTTCTAAGGTTATACCCCTGTCCTCTGAATTGCTACAAGGGGAGTGTAATTCTGACAGGTGCCGTGGATGACTGGTTTTTTTAAGCACAATCTAGAGTCCAGACAAGAGTGTATCAGTCAAGCAGCTGCTGCCATTCCTGACCCTCATGTGATCTCTTCTTCTTAGAGGGTATGTAGGATAACCGGATCACAAATAGTTCCCTAATCCTCCATGGGAAACTAAATACAGTATCAAATGTAAAGTTCTGCGCTGAAGCCCTTTGAAAGGAGACCACTAATCATGTCCTTGGAACTGAGACAGCGTGGAAAGAAGCCACCTAGTTCACTTTTCTCACACTGACTAGTGTCAAGACTGGCGTTGTATGCGATAGTGTGTACTATACTGAAAAGAAAGTGTTTTGATTCATTCGTAGACCTCGCGTTATCCAAAATGGCATAGTACAATAGGTTACATTATTCTAAGATTAGTCCACCTTGCTACACATGCAAAAAAGAAACACAAATGGAGAAGCTGACAATCCCACAGCCCCCATGGACACCCATTTTGAATAATGGGGAAAGCAGAGTCTATTTAAACACTATCTCTGTGACCTCTCTCTGTGCTTCAGCTCTGCAGGGAGCAACAGGATTAACCACCGCCTCTGAGGTAAGCTGACTCATAATAAATGGAGAAATGCTTTAAAATGCCCATAACGGCACATTAGAATTGAAATGAGACCACTTTGTCGGTGGGTGGTTCTGGGTCAGGGAGACACTCGTGGAATCATGCCTGAGGGAGTTACTGTCAACGCACTCTCAGCTGTTCCCACAATGCCTCTTTCCCTCGTCCACAAAGTCAACACTGGACACCCATTTTCACTCACATGCTGTACCGAGAGAGGAGTGAGAAAATGAGATGTTCTGACAAATGCATACTGTAAGTATCTTCCTCCCTTTTGATCGTAGCAAGAGTTCACAGTCACACACCCAAAACCCAAAGATAAGCAATAAACGTAGAGGAGAAGCAAACTAGAGGTGCAAGCACCGGGCATGACTAGAGAAGCTTCTAGAAAAGCTCCAAGGGTGTTATTGGATTAAATCATTCACTATACTCTAGTGATTTATTCATGATTCTTATTCAACCTGTGGGTCACTGAGAATGTGTGCTCCCATGGAGTGAGTAGACCATGGTAAGAAAAATCACTAGTGGACAAAGCAAGTGTAAGCATACACTTCAAGCCAACACTGCCTAGCTGATACACGTGTGCTACAAAAGCAACATCTTAACAAAGCAGCAAAGTATATTTCCTGTACCCGCCATTTGCATATTTCCCATTGAAACCCATGTCCATCTTCTCCCTGGTTATTCTGTGTGTTGTTAATAATGGCCTAAAGGGATTGCTCCCCACAGACTTTCACATTGTCAGAGGACTAACATGTAATCACATAAATATCCCACTTAACTTTGTTCAATTCTGCCTGCTTACCCAGCTTGTGAATGAGGCCAATTGGGTCTCAGACGATAGGAATGAAAGGTTCACCGTAGGAGGACGGACACTTCACAAGTCCGCGTCAGGCCGGATGGTAGGCAGGGGGGCATTAGCCCCTGATGCCTACTGCGGATGTTGTCAGCACAGATGAGTGCCTTGCGTTTTTGATACCAATTGCCATTTTCTCCGCTACATTTCCTGGCCCCTGCCGCTTAGCTGACTGTGCCAATTTAGCCATCAACTCGTGACATTTAGCAGATTTGAAAACCAAGCACTCAGTACCTCAAGAAGAAAAAAGTATACTTAAAGGGGAACAACTGCAAATTTGGGAAAAGTGTCTATGTGCCTTAACCTTTGTGACTCTCTGACTCTGAGTGGAGGACTGTCTGCCAAAGTCTGCACCTCTATAACTCAGGGAGAGCAGAGCTCGAACGAAAACAAGAGCAACGTCATCCACACTTTCACTGCAGTGCTAGATTCTAAGATATTGCACATGCATTTTATGGGATAATATTGGATAGTGGGTTCAGAATGGGTGACCACAGCAATTTGAAGGAATGGCTGAATTGTTTAGCCTTTTGGATTAGTTGAATCTCAATCATTCCGCTTGCATGTCCCATTTGTCAATTAGGTTTTTGTTAGGCGATCACTGTCGTTATTAGCTCATTTACAACATCCAAATGTAAATATATATATATATAATCTTAGTCACAGATTATGCATTACAGGGGAACCCGTTTTTGTGCTTTTTTATATTCCCTGCATCCTGGCACAATGCACCAAACCATTGTGATCAAAGACAGCAAGCTAGGTAGCTAAATAACTATTCCAAAAGATTAGCCATAGAGAATATAAACCATGACTTTCTAGTATGCCTGTGATGTCGTTACTAACATATGTATTGGTCATTGTTGTCCAACAGCTGCACAATCATTAAAAGGCAGTTGGCTCCGCAACAACAAAATGCTAGCTGGCTAACCGGTAAACAATAAACTGCCACTGAATTCAACGTCACAGGTCTTTAAAAAACACAGTTAACCATTCAAATTTTTCTGTTTTATTGTGGAGATTGTGAGAGGTTCACAGGAAGTAAAGAGGGGTGTGCAAGAAATGCTGTGGGACCAGCATTTTGGGACGATCTTGTTCTGGTACAGGCAAATGACATGCACATCATCTTTAGGACAGCAACAAGTGTGTACTATTGAAAGAAAACAATATCTTGGTTGGCATGATAGAATACTTGTGTTTTTTAATGACGAGGAAGAGAGTGTCTGTAATTTGTTATCCAAGTGTAGAGGCCACAAGCATGTGAATAGTTTGAGGACGAGTTGAAGACCTCTTGTTTATTGAACCATAGCGTAAGTTTACACTGGAACTGAACACGACTCCTGCTCAAGCCAGCACCCAGCCTAATGGTAGAATATGCCAGCCTCTCTAAAGGAGGTTGGATCATTTGCATAGAAATGAGTTCTAGATGTAGAGATGGACCCTGCTCACACACACAAGCAAGTACACACCAGTGGAGGCTGGTGGAGGTAGAAATCGGAGGACAGGCTCATTGTAATGCATGGAATGAAAAGAGGAATGGTACACGTGTTTCATACCATTCCTCATTCCATTCCATGCAATATAATAAGCCTGTCCTCCAATTTCTGCCTCCACCAGCCTCACCTGGTACACATACACACACACACACACACACACACACACACACACACACACACACACACACGCACACACGCACACACACACACTATCTCATCCGCCCCTACGAACTTTCTGGGGCCCAATCACTTGGAAACAATAAACACTTGACAAGGAATCAGAGGGAAGTCATGATGAGAAATAGATCTGAACCTGCACTTCTTGTTTACCAAAGAGCCAGGACCAGAGAGAGGCTTTACGCAACACAGCAGAAAGAAGTTCTCTGCCACAAACCCAGTGTCTCCTTGTGATATTTGGAATTTACATGTGTTTGGTAATCAAAATCGATTCCCAGCCGTTCAATATTCATGTGCATATTATACGATGGATCATCAGAAAGTTCATTGTATATTCTTCATGGGATACTGTATCATCAACAGCAAAGCTACAGTACAGCACATTCTGAATCATCATAGATGCCAAGTGTATATAGATTTGGGGGTGGTATATAGATTTAGAGTTAAAGGTGAACTCAGTGATATTTCACATTTCTCATTTGATGGAAGTGCGTGTGAGAACAGAAAAATGGGATTAGCCCCAGTCGGGGAGTCATATGTCACCCAATTCCAACTGTTGGTAATAATTAATGCATAAAAAAGAGAGACGGAATGAGAAAGAGACGAAGGGGGAGAGACGGAGGGATGAGGAGGTGTCATGCTCAGCAGAACGAGGGCTAAAGAGCTGAGTGCGGATAGAAAAGTGCATGCTGGGAGTCGGCGGGGTGCGTAATGAGATTCTGGCAGAGGTGAGTCTCTTCCTCTGTCTCCGCTGTGCTCTGCCCATCACTCTCCGAGGGGGCCGGGGACTGGCCGTGCGAGGGCCCGCAGGCTCTCCAAAAAGCCCCAGATTACCAGGGTCATACTGGAGGGGAGGCGGGGTGGCAACAGAGCAGCTTCTACCGGGAATAGGCTTTAGAAAACAACCTGATGACACAGGAGGATGTGGGCGAAAGACAGCCAAGAGCCCTCGAGCAGCCGAGGGGGTCACCTGACCTCTGATCTCCCCATCTGCTCCCTGACGGCAGAGAGGATGACCCCATCAGACCATAATGGGCCAATCCCGGTGTGTTACATACTATCACGCCCCCATACTATTCCTCTTCCTAAAGAGACAACATAAGTGAACAGTCCTGCTCTGTGAATTTTGAAAGGGGCTTTCAGTAAAAGACTGTGCAGGAGGATGTAAATTTAGTTTAATTGGATTGGATGCATTGGTTCACAAGGGCCCATTTGTACTTGAGACCTTTGCACTTGTGTTCTATAGGCATCTACTCCAGTGTTTACCAAATGTCTCCGCTCTC
Source organism: Argentina silus (assembly GCF_951799395.1). NCBI lineage: Eukaryota > Metazoa > Chordata > Actinopteri > Argentiniformes > Argentinidae > Argentina > Argentina silus. The sequence goes on from NC_139665.1 coordinate 11,114,285, forward strand.
TTTCTCTTTGACAGACAGACAGACAGACAGACAGACAGACAGACAGACAGACAGACAGACAGACAGACAGACACACACACACACACACACACACACACACACACACACACACACACACACACACACACAGGAAAAGTGTGTTCCCATGCTGAGACAAGGAGGACGATAATGACTAATTGTTGGACAGGTTTGGAAATGAGCTCAGGGAAGCCAAAGGACATAATTACAGAGCTGTCAGACAGCTGAAACACACTAGATAATGGTGCATGATAATCACTGTGGCTAAGCTTCCTATTTCCCAAATGGCTTCAAGCTCACTCATTTCCTGTCCAAAGATGATGTGTTGTTGCCAACTGAACTGAGATGGGTACCTTAGACAAAAAACAAACAAAGTAAGATTTCATTTGAATTTACAGTTTCAACACTAGAAAATTTTAATTTATTTTTTGCTGTGGTGTTTTGACATTGCCCCAGCAGCATAACCTTTCCAGCATTACAAGTCAACCATGTAAATATAACTTGACATTCAATGATAGCTTATGACAACTTAGGTTACATCACCAGACTCACTGCCAAAAAACAGTTATGATGCATGGCACATCTCAAGTTGCATCACAAATGCATTAAATAAATACAGATGGCTGTATCTGTTGCTTTGAAACTAAATCTGTTATAGTTTTCTCTATCTCATTGTGGTGTTTTTTCTACTCACAGAATTCTGTAATGTTATGGATGTTGCTGTTTTTTTGTTATTTATTTTCCCCTGGGGGAGGAAATCCATTTAAACTTTAGCATTAGCATCAGTCACTGCATAACTGATTAACCATATTAATATTTGTCTCAATTACGCATCCATGGTTCTCTTCAGTTTTTTCAAAGACATGAATGTGAATGGAAAATAATGAAAACGATACACCATTGTAACTACGATGACAAAGATAGACTATCATAGAAATAATATGTTTAAATTGTCAGGAGGAGTTATCTGAGCATTGAAGCTGCCTCTGGACCATATCCCAACTGACACAATAGTCCTTTGCATGGCAATGAGCCTGTGGTTTTCAAGAATCATCTACGATAAGAAGCAGAGTGAGATGATGATGATGATGATGATGATGACAGTAGGCCACTGACTGCTCCGTTAGATTGGATTAGGGTTTGGTTAATAACCCGACTGTCATACAATGGCCAAAACAAATGAATGACTTGCTCTTAACAAGAACAGAGAACAGAGAATAGAGAACAGAGAAGAAGAAGAAGAAGAAGAAGAAGAAGAAGAAGAAGAAGAAGAAGAAGAACAACAACAACAACAACAACAACAACAACAACAACAACAACAACAAAAAGGGCCACTTTTACTAAACATTTACACAAGGTGAACATTGAGGGTGAAACTGCAAAAATACATTCAAACGAATAAGAAGAAGGTTAGATAAATCAATACATTCCTTGTTTCTTTTCTGTTCTCTATAGAGAAAACCCAGGTGCAAACCAGGTGTAAATGCTTTTATTTATACCAAGTCTCATGGTGGCCCATTTCAATAACATCCCATTTGAAAGTCTTTTTTATTTTTTTTTATTTTTTTAAATCATTCATTCTCATTCCTTTCTCAAGGCCCAACTGGATTCCCCTTCTGTATTCCTGGGGAGTCTGATTCATTTGTGTGAAAGGTGTGTGTGGGCATGTAGCAACAATAAGACCTATACAATAGCAACCTAAGAAAGCTATGCATGCTCTCAGCTAGGTAGTAGCACTTGGTGCTGAAGGACTAGGGGAGAAGATGAACATAAGGTCAAGGTTGCAAGTGTGTGTGTGTGTGTGTGTGTGTGTGTGTGTGTGTGTGTGTGTGTGTTTGTGTGTGTGCGTGCATGCATGTGTGTGTGTCTATGTGTGTACAGTATGAGAAAATAGAAATAACAATGGAAAAAGAGAAACATAAATAAATAATCATAATACAAATAAAAATGAATTCTGAAAATTAGGAAAATAATAGTTAGGAGTAGGACAGATCAAAAAAGTGAGTCTTTATTTATGCTTTAAAAAACGGACACTGTGTCAGACTCCCTAACATGGGTTGGCAGGCTGTTCCAAAGGGATAGTGCTCTGTAAGAAAAAGACTTGCCACCCTCTGTCCTTTTAGTGATTGTAGAAATGACTAAATCTCCAGAGGATGGAAGGGGACGGACTGGCATAGAATGAGAAGCCAAGTAAGATGGAGCCAACCCATTAAGTGCCTTGACTGTAATAAGGAGCACTTTGAAATCATTATTTATTGGGAAGCCAGTGCAGTGACTTTAAGGACAGGGGTAATGTGTTCAGTTCTTCTGGTTCTGATCAGACTTCTTGCAACTGATTTTTGGACCAGTTAGAAATTGTGTAACTCTGTGTTTGTAAAACGGATGTGGATAATAGTGCAGTAATCTAACCTTGATGTCACAAATGCATGAACCAATTTTTCAGCATATTGATGTGTGAGAGAATGTCTTATTTTTGCAATATTGTGTCGGTTGAAATAAGCTATGTGAGACGAACAATGTGAAGTCGGAGTCGATACTAATACCAAGATTTTTGACTGTGTTTTTGGGGGAAACTAGACAGCCTTTTAAATTGTACAAACTGGTATATGTCACTGAGATATGACTTAGACCAGACACTGCGCTAAGTTTTGGCTGAAAACCCGATTGGAGGCTCTCTAGACATGATTAACGTTAAGGAAATCAGTGAGCTGTTGAGCAACCACTTTTCCATTATTTCAGACAAAAACGGTTAATTAGAAGTAGACCTATATGTATATTTTTTTTATCATCTGGGTCAAGGTTCGATTTTTTTGGCAGGGGCTTTACTGCCACTTTCAGTAGGTTGGGATCACATCCGGTAGTGAGAGATCCATTTACGATGGTTAGGATTGAGTCGCTGGGGACTGGATTAAAGCTTTTTAAAACAGGGTCCAGAATAAAGAAAAGAAAAAAAAGAGGGAAGTTCACTATTGCAAGAGAAGTGACTTGTAGTTAGTTTGGCGGCCGTATTAAATAATAATTTTGGAATATATTTATTTTCGTCAATAGGAGATAGGATGACCTTGCTGTGTTATGTTACCCTGCTATGTGTGTCTGGTGAGCTCAGTGTTGAGGGTAGTGGGCAGATAATATGATATTGATCATTGACACTGAATGGGAAGACAGGAATTGATGATTGACGAGTGATATTCGAGGGCTGCTGCCTGTGAAAGGTGGATCAGATGGATATCACTAAAAGGAGGATCTACAGAACTACTTAAGCTGCATTTCAGAGCAAAGCACATACAGTGACCTCAAAACAAGCTAGAGATGAGGCACTATACTTGAAAGAGTTAAGACGTAGAAAGCCTTGTATCTCATTTTGCCTCTCCGTCAGTGAATTAACTAAAACTAAAATTAATGAGTTTGGGAGGAAGGAGTCTGTGGCTCAGCGAGGAAACACTCATCAAGTCATAATCCTCTTACACAGGGATCGTTTAATTAAAAATATTAAACACGCATCTGCGTATAAAAAAAGCAAAGGGACAATGCTATTTTCAGGATGTGGAGTTATTTGAAGTCGTCACGAAAACGCCAGTTATCCTATCGAGGCGTGACTGCAAGGTGCATTTGTCAGTGTCAAGAGCGAGGGAACAACCATGTCAACAAGCTCAGTCGCTCTACCAGTCTTATGTCTGATACTGGAGTCACATTCACACCATTCCATAACTATACTAGTCATTTGATAACTATACTAGTCATTTGATAACTATACTAGTCATTCCATAACTATACTAGTCATTCGGTAACTATACTAGTCATTTGATAACTATACTAGTCATTTGATAAGTATACTCATCATTTGATAGCTATACTAGTCCTTATCTGACAGAGACCTACCACATCAGTACCGCACTTTGCTTTTTTCTCCTCCCTCCGTCGTCCACATGATTCAGTAGATCGCACACACCCATTTATGAAATAGGAAAGTGCCACAACCTAAAACAATACCTGGGTCTACTACTGAAGATGCACAAGTACTTCTAGAAGGATCGATTAGACCATACTGTAGTAGTGAACAGCAATGAGCCCTCTGTCTACAGTATATAGGCAGTAGAGGGTTAATACATTGTACGTCTCAAATTGTGTTTTTTTGGGATGCTCAGTCCCATATAGGCCAGCTGTTTCCGTAGAGAATGTACCATTGCTGAAGTTGAAGTATGATTTATGAGTAAAATGACATGTGTGTGATGCAGTATTGAGCATGTCAATTTGATGGAAGTAGCTGCTTCTGTGTCAAGTGAGGAACAAAATAGGTACACTGGTGTCTTGCCACACCTCACACCATGGGCACTAACACCTACTCGCATGGTTTAACAGGTTATTCCACTCACTGTGCTGTCAGCATCCGTGGCTCACTGTGGATAGGATAGATCACTTCTTGTCTGTACTGTATGTGCATTGGCCAGTCTTTAAGCATGGAAACACACAACATTTTGCTCCATTTAATCTTGTGTCAATTTACTGAATATCGTGTGTGTGTGTGTGTGTGTGTGTGTGGGGGGGTGGGTGTGTGTGCGTGTGTGCGTGTTCCCATGTCTCGGCTGGACCAGGGTGCTGTAATGTGTTTGTGTGCTGACAGAGTGGGAGGGATGTACCAGTCTGAATGTCGCTGCTGGAGAAAAACTGCATGGAAAATGAACCCCCCCCCCCCCCCCATCCCCCCCCCCCCCATCCCCCGCATCTGTCTCTCACTCACTCTATTCTTAATGAATCCCTCATACCCTCACTGTAGAGGTATTGCTGGAAAACTGTATTATATGGAGTAAATATTAAGTTCTCCTGCCCTTGGTGGGTGAAAGCAATTCTCTTTTTTAATTCTCTCCTGAGATGGCGCTGATTAAATATCAGTCTTGAAATACGCGTTGTGCCACTCCTGTCTCACCCTTCAGCATGAGCACTAAATGGCCTGGGGTAATCTAAACCCAACTCTTCTCTTTGTAGTTTCAATGGCATCCATTATCTTAGCATGATTGTGATACTTTGAAGGCTCGGTGACTGAACAGAAAATCGGCACCTCCATAAGCGCACATGAATTATGGTCACAACAGCTTGCCGTCCCACTGAGCTGTTTGCCGGAGATACACTGAATGTAGCTACAGGGAGTCGGCCTCGGAAACAGATTTCCATAAAACCCAAAATGTGATGTGCTAATGGTCCTTTAATGACCTTAATGAGTGATTGGGCTCCAATGTCACCCTTCCCTGCCTTGCTCTCCTGACGGCGGTGGCGCTTTTCTGCGATATGAACACATCACAAGCAATCTCTGAGGAGACGGATGACATTCCAAACTGACATTGACAGATAAAAGGCTCCCTTTTAGTTGAAACAAAATAACGGTTTAAATGTCATCAGCAAGGTCTAACAGCTGATTGTGGCCGGGTTTGATGTGCGACTGGCTTGATTTTGCATGCGTTTGATCGGAAGTGTGATATGTCTGCACACACACGTACACACACACACGTACACACACACACGTACACACACACACACACACACACACACACACACACACACACACACACACACACACACACACACACACACACACACACTACAAGTGTAGATTCATAGGGTTTCTGTTACCAGCAGTTCTGTCTGTACTCTGCTTTAATAAAAAGGCTATCTCACACAGAGCAGCATAAAATGAATTGATACGGCTGTAATAGATAAAAGGGTCCTCTCATTTTCCCCTTCTTCTTTATGACTGCTTTCCTACTGCGTTCATCAACATTAGAATATGAATAATTCAATGCAAAAAATATATTAGATATTTACAGTTGAAAAAGACAGGACATTCAATTGAGCACCATAACTCTAAATCTGACTGATGCACTGACTGAATTTTCCAGCGTACAGGTTTGACAGGCTATACTCAGCACTGGGCAGATTGTTTAGGATTCATACCTTCTCTCAAACTGCCTAATACTTAGTGGTTAGAGATAATATACCGAAAGGGGCTATTGCTGTGTGTGTGTGTGTGTGTGTGTGTGTGTGTGTGTGTGTGTGAGAGCGAGCTTAGCATAGTTATGCCATTTAAACCCAACTCCAGAAATCTTCAGGCAGGTACCAAATACTAAACATGAGTGATTAATTTTGACATATATGAATCTGTCCCATTACTTTTGGTTCCCTGAAATATGGGGACTATGTATAAAAAGTGTTGTAATTTCTGAATGGTTCACTGTCCCATTACTTACACAGGGCACAATGATTTTAAGAGTGAAATGTTCCTGTGTGAAATAGTTTGAAAATATTTTGTGAAACAAAAACATATATTTCTAATTTCACAAATTGCATAGCCTACTCTCTTTTTTTAGGGGTAGATCCACTTTGAAATGAGTAAATATAATTTACTAACAGATAGCATAGCTTGCATCATTTCTAGTCCCTTTTTAATTTTGTCCTGCCCTACGTCTACTTACTGTACAGCTATTTCTCATTCCAAGGTGCTGTACATATATTACAGTACATGCATATAGAGATTTATCATTTCCCATCACTGCCTGTATTGGCTTTTTAAGTGAATCGGTTAATCAATTACTTATTCCAATTTTAATTACAACCTTCAGATATCCACAGGTTTAACCCATCTTTCCAAGAATATTATTGTTTTACTATTCCCTTTTACAATACATCCTTCTATTTTACTGTGATGTTTTGCAAAGGTCAAACCTCTCTATTTGAATAATAATATTTTACCTCTGAGTATAATCATATATCCCAATGAATGGGCTTGGTTTTGCAGATCCCTTAATAACATACACTTACTGAACAGTTTATTAGGAACACCTGTACACCTTCTCATGGTGGAGGTGGTGTAACGATGTGGGGAATGTTTTCTTAGCACACTTTGGGCCCGTTAATACCAATCAATCATCGTTTGAATGCCACAGCCTATTTGAGTATTGTTGCTGACCATGTGCATCCCTTCATGGCCGCAATTTACCCATCTTCTAATGGCTACTTCCAGCATGATAATGCACCATGTCACAGCAAAAGTCATCTCAAACTCGTTTCATGAACATGATGATGAGTTCAGTGTTCTTCAGTGGCCTTCCCAGTCACCGGATCTGAATCCAATAGAACACCTTTGGGATGTGGTAGAACGGGAGATTCACAGCTTGAAAGTGCATCTGAAAAATCTGCAGGAATTGCATGACGCAATCATGTCATCATGGACCAGAATCTCAAAGGAATATTTCCAACATCTTGTGGAATCAATGCCACAAAGAATTGAGGCTGTTTTGAAGGCACATATTATGCCTTATCAACCTTTGCTGGACCTGACTCCAAAAGTGACATGATCTATTAACATTTATGGTTCACCAAACTTAGAAACATGAAATCGGAGCATAGTTATTGATCCCGAAAGCATATTAATAATGGACATACCCTCACACTAGCAATGTCAGAATTACCACGGCTTAGTTAAATACACAGTTCTGGTTGGCTGAAGGGGCATTCTAGAGTGTACACTCTTATTCAATAACCGTAAAGTTGCATAAGAGGCTGCCCTCATATTGAATTTTGTTTTGTAACAACCTTTGGAAAAGAGCGCTGCACACATTAAAGCCTCTTTGGCTGATCTCTGAGATCTCATCGATCACATCAACATAAACCCTCTCCCCTACTTCCTGTGAAAAAGCAACCTGATATTTGATATCATACCTGTCCTATACAACCCCCCCCCTTCTCTCTCTCTCTCTCTCTCTCTCTCTCTCTCTCACTCTCTTTCTCTCTTTCTCTCCACCTGATTATGCTGTCATGCTGATATCACTGACAAACATGAGGCGATGGAGCATATGAATGGTCGAACATCTTCATGAAGTGCTCACAATTTGCAGCCATATTCTACTGTGGAACTTTGCTCAGGTTTCCAGGCGAAGCCTTCAAAATGTGGATGTCATTGAGAGAGAGAGAGAGCGAGAGAGAGAGAGAGAGAGAGATTGGTGGGTGTTTTCCTTTGACTTTTAATCCAGAGTTATGTTGTTCCAGTGAAATCACAGGCTTCAATATTAGAGAAGTGGTAGACAGAACTATAAATCATATGTCTACTGATGGCAGTTCCAAACGAGCTCTCTCATTGGGCCAGACAAGTACATCGCTTTGTGTGTTATTTACTTTAAGGCTCTGCAACACCATCTGTGCACTCTAGAATCAGCTGAGTGTGATGTGTGTGGACCGCATTTTTATTTTTGGATAAACTTGTATCTATGCTGAACTGATCAATTTCATTTGACTCAACTGAATTCAATTGAATTCAATTCTCAATTTAATTCCTCATTCATTTTATACTGTAGTAACCTTCATTAGTCATTTCTCATTTTCTCTCCCTCCCTATCTGTCTTTTTCTTGTCCTGTATTTTTCTTTTGTAATGTCTTCTTTTATTTTTCAGGCCCTTGGTTTTACTTGTCTTACGGCCTGTTGAACATAGCTGTTTGAAGGTGTGTCTGTCGTTCATGCTTGGGCACCTACTGTATCTGCATTGAGGCAGATGACTAAAGGGGTCTCAGAAGTCTGGGCAGAAGAGTGCCAAACCCTCAGTGACAAGCTCTCTAGGGAGTCTGCTCACATTCACTTCCATCTCCAAAGAGCAGAAACTTTATGATGCTTTCAAAGACTTGAAAGGCACAGGGTGGAGAGTATCTATTATTCGGTATTGGAGGTGTCAACTATGTTATGGCCGACAAATTTCTCGAGCACCTACCCCATGGGCATTTTTCATTGTGTCACAGTTGTGGAACAGTAAAAAAACAACTAAACTGACTCAAAATGCAAACTCTAGATCTCTATAGCTGTTGCAATGTTGGATTTACGTTGTTATTTGGTGTTTGTTGTTCCATCAAATGTTGGTTGCAATTAACAGTTTATTTCTGTGATGGTTATTTTTCAACGTTGACTTAAGGTTGTCATTTGATACTCATCACTTAACGTTGCTACGCAAACATTTTAAAAGTCTAATACTGATTGAACGTAACCGTCCTTCCCCAATTGATACTCAAAAAAATAAATAACTTTTCCGCTCTGTATTTCATTTAAACGAGGAATGGTGCCATTGATATGATGACATGTCATATTTTACAGTCAGGCTTACATTTTGCATTTTATTTGACATCACTCACTTTTTGTGTCCTCACCTGGGATTCAAACTCATAACCTCTTATAAGACATTGCAGTGTGTTACTTGCTGTGCCACCAGGTCAGTGCAGATTCTGAACCCCCTCATGACTTCATATTGGGAAGACCACACATCTGCACAAAACGTTGGCCTGAGCACTGTTATCTAGTATTTCAGTTAATCTATATTGATTTCAGTGTTTCAGTGTTTTCTGCATAATTGTCTAATGTTGGTGTGGTATATTCTGTTGTATTACATACTGAGGATTCCTTGATTACAAATACTGAACATTGATAATGTTATTCACCCATTACTAAAACATATATTAGGTTGCACTGAATCTGTTTTAAGCTGCTATTTTATGCTTATTTACATAATATATAAACAACACAAGTTGTTTATGACTGTAAACACACATTACTATACCAATTCAGTGAAGTACATTTCTGATATATGAATGGGGCACCATGTATGAAATGTCACCTTAACATTAAAATAAGGTTCTGAAATGAGTAATGTTGTTGAAGGTTTTATTTATTAGATGCAATGCAGCCACATTTCAGCCTATTTCATCTTTGTTTAGGGACCAATAATATGTCTATTTCAGAACATATCATCCTGACACTCTTGATATGTACAGCATTCCCCGTGTCTGATATTAGCATGATTGTCATCACATAGTATGAGCAAACAAGGTCCAGATAACCACTTCTGTGTGAAGAACCTTATATGAGAGGTGATTACTTAAGTTGATTCTCGTAGGATCAGCTGCTCCTACAGTACACTGTAGCTCTGTTGGCTTAAGTGTTAGAAGTGATAGAAGTGTGGGGTGTAGGGCTAACCCTAACCCATTTACTGCAGGAGTCAAATACTGCTTGAGTCCAAATGGAGCCCCTTCAAATGTATTCTAATAGGTAGAACAGGATAAGGACCTATTCTCACATGCTGAATAAACAATTATCATACTGTATATCATTTTTCCATAGCTCAGTGACTACTTAAGTTGAGTATGTGGGAGACTGGGGTTCAAATCCAGTGCAACATGCATACATCAAATTAGAGTGTTAATTGTATTGCCCTTTATCATACTTCAATGAATGTGAGGTCATGTTACTAATGGTGCAAATAATATTAATACAATGTTTCTAAGAATACGCCAGAACAACATTTACTGTAAGTGGAACAGTGCGTACTAATATTAAAACTGGGACGTTAACATTATAATGTCTTGCAAACTTTATGTTTAGAGGTTTGGATGACATTTATGAGACATTGCCTCAATGACACTTTCTGACTGCCTCACTGTGATCCTAAAATAACTTGCATGAGACGGTGTTACCCCATCCTACTTCACATGTCTGTGCAATGTTTTGGTTTAAGGTTGATTCAGTTATCTTCCATCGTCTCTTTATGGTTGGCATAAGACAGTGAATCAACATCTTTTTACATACCTTTATACAATGTTTTAATTGAGACATTACTACACCAGACCGTTTTCTGTCATGACGGATATGCAACGATACAACCAAAATGCAACGTCAGTTTAAAAGAAAATGCCCATGGGGTACCTATCTTGTCCATGTACGGAGAGGAACACCACATTTAATTGGATATTCATTCAAAGCTGTCCTTAGAATGTTGATTTAAAAAGACTTTTGGTATATGCTAATGTTTTTTTTTTTTTACTTTGATGTAGGAAGAGGAAGGGTGATGAGGGAGTTGGTGTGCAATTTTAAAGACTACCTGAAGGGAGCACTGAAAACATGCACATTTGTAGAAAAGCCATCATGGTAATATGGAAATATGAAAAATAAATAAAAAGAAAGAACTACCTTTTCTCTCTCTTTTCAGGTCACTGAAACATGATCACTCACACCCTGGAGGTTCAAACTTGAAACAACCAATGACAGGACAGAGACGCAATCTGCACAATCTGAGAAAGATGAGGTAACACCACGAAAACCATGTCTAACACTGGCCACTAAAGGGTGGTTGGTTGTCGTAGCCTGAGGTGGACACAACTTGGCAAAAGGAAACCTAGTGGGCCCAATATCTCCTGGGGAAAGAAATGATGGATGAGCTGGCCGAGATCAATCTCTCATGGAGCAAGACGCAAAAGGTAGCCAAGGACAGAGGAGGCAGCTCACTGTGGCCTTATGTCTCAATGGGGATAAATAAGAGTAAGTAAGTAAGCAAGTTATTAACAGTAATTTGAAACATCCTTGAAAAGACATCAGATCAGATAGTTACATTACATTGAGTCTTAAGTTCTCAACCAAATATGTTGTAATATTGGATGTGAGGTTTCAGTCCAATTGTATTAACCTTTGAATGCATCACTGCCTTGAATTTGTCCTGTGGTGTGACACCATAAGAGATGAATATATGACATTTCAAATAATCTAATTTTAATAACAAACTTGTTTATATTTATCCTTGACTACTCCTGTTTCTACATAATTGATTATCAAATGATTATCAAAAGACATCATGTTCTGTTATATTGCATTTCGAGTTAGGTTTGCTGCGATTTTAAGTCCCCTTGTTAAAAATCCATGAATTTACTTGATGACAGGACCTGCCACATACTGCTATTTTATTGCTTTACTTTGCACTCAATCTTTTTTCCCACTCATTGTATAAGCGTCCCCCCAAAGGACATCATGTCACACCAAAGGAAATTTAATAAAACAACTTGAAACCTGTCAGAACACCTCTATAAAGCCTGAGAAATATACCTTAAAGGAATAATCCTCCCTAAGAGTAAATTCATGTGGTTTCCATGGTTTCCTATGTTCAAAAGTGAGAAAAATATGGTTTTGAACGGTAATCTAACTTCCAAGTAGTCAGTGAATTCAGCAATTCGTGTCACAATACGTCATTGTGCCACATTGCTGCTCCACAAGTACAGTAAAAAGCAAGAATCCACTTTTCCAAACGCTTCATAAAGAATATTTAGGCACTCAATTGCAATATGAAACTAATTTCATGTGGGCACATCTGTCTAGGACAAATTAAACAATATCATGACAAAGTACAGTATATACGTATGTATTTCACTGACGTGCACAAAGTGCACAGTGAACCTTCAGATCCAGTTCAGCTTCTCCTTCATCTCCCATCACGCATTACATTGAGTGACAGGCGTCAAAAGAGGCCAATAGCAGGCTTCCTCATGCTCATGCACTGCAAAAGACAGGCAGTCTCTTCAAAAGTTTGACTGATCCTGCTTTTTACCGGCATGTGTCTTACAGCCAGTAAATGATATTGCGCTCCTATCATGGCAATGGCCCTTAAGTTTACTGGACTCTTGATGAAACGCTCCGGGCAATTTTGGAGCAAGAGGACATTATGCCTTATCAATATGAATCAGAGTTTACACCCTAGTGGCTACAGAGAGAAAAGAACATGAGGAAGATGGGGAGGCTCATCCTGCCCTTCACAAACAGTGGACACGCCCTCATTTTCCTTGTAAGGATAATTGCATTTTAGATTGTGAAAAAAAGAAGAAATGCATCAAAGAAATAGGCATCAAATCTACGCTGCATTACTTTAAAGGTTCAGAATGATTATCAATTGGTGCAAATAAGTTTGTAGAACACCATTTACACTGGGTTATTATGAGAACATGTCCATGGTGTGACAGCTGTGTCCTCTGGGGTGACATGGACTTCTCATGATGTTTGGACATGTTGGGGCCTTGTGATGTTTCTCAGGCTTTCCATTTGGATTCACACTGGGGTCTTCTCCCATTGTTTAAATGATATGCTCCAGCGATGCTTTCTATACTTCCTGATTGAGAATGGATCCTCTTCTAAGCAACGGTGTCCAAGTAAATGTATGTTTTAAATCCCATGATGGATTCACGCTGTAGGACATCCTCTTTGTGGACAACACATTTTTTATTTAACCTTTATTTATACAGGGGAAAACATACTGAGACAAAGGCCTCTTTTGCAGGTGCACCCTGTCCACAACATCTATAAATCATCTATTTAAACTATTTAAAATCGTTAGGAATAGACTTGAAGGATATCATTCTTATGAATAAGAGTGGAGTTTTACTCATTATTCTTGATCAATGTTTTCAGTTTTGCGGCCTTTTGCTCCATGGAAAGCAAAAACAACACGCCACGTCAACTCAGGACTTACCAATGATGACCAATAAGAGGAGCGAACAGTAGTGTTACACTAGTAGTTGGTTGCTATGAGGAGTCACTTCGCTCTGATAGACCTACTGAGCACTGTTTTAAGCTGCTGTAGTTATGGCTCAGCCTAACGGCCAATAAAAACGCTCCATTTCAAAGACTCCCATTATCCAGCACCAACTCCTACGCTTTGTACTGCTTTCAGCACAGCCAGATAGATAATGAAATAGTGCCTTTTGAAAACATGAAAAGCCTTTGTAAAGAAACATGGATTACAAATCAATGGAGATGCTACCTGCGGTTTCCTAACGCCATGCTACCGCCATTGATCTTGTTTTGTGGCGTCCACAACAGTTGTTCCATGTTATCCTTGACAAATACAACGCTGCCACATGGAGCAGCAATATTAAGAAATGATGGATTAACTGTTATGATCATGACATGTCTTGGGACAGATCATCATCCCACTATGACTAAAGTGAACGCATCATGAGTGGGGCCCCGAGATGCAGCGTATATTTGAGTTGTGTAGTGAGGGTGTTCTCGTGACGAGGAGGCCTGCCTGAGGCTTGAGGAGGCCTTGAGGATGTCATCCTTGCGAGAGGTCTGTGGTTCAAACCCCACCGGTTACATTTGTTGAACACTATCGTGCTATCGTGCTTTCGTGCTAGCGCAGAGTTCACAAGTTCTTCAAAACAGAGATAAGAGCACATCATGCAGTGTCACAAGGTGTCTCTTTCCCGAGCATCGCTAACATTGAATGTTGTCTCTTTGTTCTCCATGTGGCACCACTATAATGGGGTTCGTGGGTGATGTGCTTGTGCCTCAGTAAGATAGGACCTGAATGGAGGAAGAAGTAATTACCAAACCTGTCCAACCAACAATGGCTGACTACCATTATTCCTCCTTTCTCCGACAGAAAGGCATAGACAGGGAGTCATGTTGCGTTGTGGGAGCATAAATGCTGCCCATTTGGTGACTTCGGGTGCAGTGACTTACACTCACACTCCATCCAGAAAGAGAGTAAGAGAGAGAAAGAGAGAGAGCAAGAGAGAGAGAGAGAGAGATGGATTAAAAAAAGGAGAGAGTGATCAGCAAAATGTGTGTGGGGGTATTTTTCATTCTCAATGCAGTTTTCCCTCCTGCAGTGTCTCAGAGGCATTCTGGTACATCTCTCCCACTGTGTCAGCACACAAACACATTAACAGTAACCTGGACCAGAGTAAATTGGAGGCTGACTATTTACTAAGCTTTGTCGAAATATAGCTTTTTTCAGAGAATCAACAGACACGACCACTATTTTCAACAGCAATTGATCCAAAAAATCCAAAATATCTATTATAATATCTAGTTTTGCCTCTGTACCTAAAGTAAAGTCATAATAGCATTATTCAGGCTGCCCTTTTTACTACAGTGTTTTGCAGGTCAAGTTGCATTAGACAAGTTTTCAAATATTCAAATATTGCCAAATGACCCTGGCATATCTGTAGTGATTTGGCAATAAAATTGGCTGGCAGAAGATCGTCACCGGAGTCCACCGCTATAACATCAAAATCCCTGATGTTGAGAGGAAGTATGAGATGATGACAAGAAAACAGGGAGCAGGGAGGGAGACAGGCTTGTTTCGGGCCTTCTCACTCCACTGTGCTTGCTCACAAACATGCTCGGAAAACAACTGATGGACCCCGGCTAGAAGGACTCACTTTAATAATACTTAATGTATTCCTCTTGTTCAACAAGGGATGTTTTCCTGGAAAAAAAAGACTTGCTTCATGAATCTGTGATTCCCATGAGTCAGCAGCATGTATCAGAGCTGTTTGCTGTGAACACAAGGTTTCCACAGGGCTCTGACAGCATCCTGCTCTTAGTCCCTGGATGCTAAATGATATGACTCAGGGAAAGGTTCCAACGGGCTGTTGCTCCCTTCTCCGACTGTAGCCTGCAGCCAATATTTCCCTCCAAAGGGACTTGCTGTTTACCTTTTTGTTGTTGTTTTAAGGCCTATTGGAAATTATTTGCAAATCGGTGCAAACACTTGGCTCCCAGAATGGCCTTTTGAGAGGAGGTCTTCGACTCCCTTTTTTCATGACGTCAGTGTTTTGTAACTATATTTATGTGCAATCTTTTTATGTGCAATCTCTCTCTCTCTCTGAGCTGGTGAAAGCTTGACATCAGGCCAGCAGAGAGACTTATATAGGAGTGAGGTGACCGAATCTCCAGAGGAAGACGAAGAGGACAAAATTGGAAGGTTTTCAATTACCAATGTGAGCGAGGATGTGAGGGAGGAAAATTGCATTATTTTCATGGAGCGTGTGTCTGTGTCCTTTGCCATCGTACTGCCAGTGAAAAAGATAATAGATTAATCTGGGAACCTTATTAATTTATTCGCCCTGGATCGAGAGAGTTGCACTCTTTGAAGATGCCTTTCATTTTGCCTTTCACTCACCTGTTAAACAAGAAATTCTGGTGACTTTTGAGGTGAGAATCAAATAGTGGTTAGTGGGAGTCAAAAAATTATAAAAAGTCACACGCACACCCAGACACATCATAGGTAAGACTTCACGACTTCCCTGTGATGTGGACAAGTCTAAAGTAGCGGTGTGAACATGTACTCACAAGTACTCGTACTGGTCTCAATTAGGATTTTTTAAAATGTATTTTGTTTTATACAGGCTACATCTACATCAAATATGCAGTAACCTTTTTCCCCTTGATTTCAGAGAAATGGCATTACAGTTGTTCGATTGCTTGAGCACATTTCTTGAAACAGTATTAAACTTTTCAAAACACACATTCCCCTAAACAGTTAACACGTTTGCCAAAATACCCCATTTCTAAGTCTTGTGTGGTGCTACTTTGACCTGGTGGTAGATGAGGGAGAACGTGAAATGCAAGCATTCTTTTCTCCTCAGCTGTGAGAGCACGAGAGGGAGAGGGAGAGGGAGGGGCTAGTGCTCTCTCTCTCTCTCACACACACACACACACAGCACTGCACTGGAAGAGTGAGGGAGAGAAATCTGCTTGTTTTCTATTTGTTTTCACAATTTCCTTTTGGATTATAAAGTTGGTGAAGTAACTGAAGCCTGTTTTGTTTTTTTTCCAAGATAGCATCAGCCACCAACGTAAACAAATTTCTAGCTTTCCAGCTAACTTTGCTAGCTTGGGGCTGGTGCTCTCACTCACACATACACACACAGCACTGCACTGGAAGAGTGAGGGGGAGAGAGAGATCTGTTGGGTTTTTATTTGTTTTTGCAATTTCCTTTTGGATGATAAAGTTGGTGACGAGTACTTGTGAGTACGGGTAGGCAGTCAATGGGTAGGCAGATAATCCAGGAAGGGGGTAGGCAGAGCAGGGTTTGGTACACAGGCAGGCAGTTCAAAAAGTCACGCAGATAATCCGAAAAGGGATAGGCAAAAAGCAAAGTCAGAAACACTATCAGAGATCAAAATAACCAGGAATACTCAACACTAGGAAAAATCTCTGGAATGCTTGACACAAGGTACAAAGACAAACTGGCACAGACACAAGGGAACACACAGACTAAATACACAGGGAAGGATGATGAGGAACAGGTGAAGCTAATCAGGGCGGGGCTGACAATCACACAGATGAGAAACACACAAGGGCAGGTAATGAATTGTCTGAAAGGAGAGACAAGGTGAGTAACACAAAAATAAACAGGAAACAATAAATTAACTAACATGAAATAAAGACAAACATAAACTAAGAAACAGGGCGGGATATTACAACAATCACAGTACAAAGGTGGAACAATCACAGTAAGAACTTCACTCAGCAGAACAACTTTGTGCTATATCTTCTTTTGTGTCGAATATAAACGCTTACTCTAAATATAAATCAAATTCATCTAAAGTATTCAGAAAGAAGCAGATAGTTACAACAACAGAAAATGCATTGCTGATTGTCAGTTGAACTCTCTGTTGAGCAATGAGAGTTTACATGTATGGAGTAGAGATTCTCTATAATGGGAGACATACTGTAGCTACAGTATATGCTGTAAGGAAATAAGTCTGTTATGTCTGTTATGTAACACTTACTCAGTTGATTTGTGTGTCTTATGAGTTGTGTTAACTGTTTTGCCAAAAGGTGCTTAAAATGCATTTTGTGTGAAAGCAATGCAAAATAACTCACTGTTTTGCTAGAAATATTACTGTTGTGCTTATGTATATTAGGCCTATTATGGTGGACAAGTGATTGAGAAAAACTGTAACGGTGATTCTGGAGACATGCTTAAATAATTTCCACTGAAATGATAAAACAAGGACATTGACAATCACTGATGTCATACTGCAACAAGGGCTAAAGCTGATAATGTGTCTCTTTTTGTTCCCCCCTGAGGGATTCCTCGAACATAGCCTGACTCCTGTTTAATCACATTATTGTTTTAAAACCATAAACAGAACATAAAGATTAACGATGGTTTTGTGCTTGGCTATATCTTCCTATGTGTTGACATCTATGTGCGCATCATTCATAATTAATCACAGAGAACATAAACTCTCCCAGAGCGTCATGCTGAGGCGAGACGTCTCACTTCAAACAATAGTAATTGAGATATTCTAAGTAGGAGCATAAGACTGACTGTGTTCTGTGATGTTTGATTGAAGTTATGTGACTGTGGTGTATTTTGTTGACAATGGAAGGGGCTTTGTGATCTGCAATACTAGAAACTATGTACTGTATCAGTGACAATTAGAAATGATGGGTCTGAACACTGTTTAATACATTATGGTCTCTCTCTCTCTCTCTCTCTCTCTCTCTCTCTTTCTTTGAGCTATGTTCTCACTCACCAGGTAATGTCTGCAGAGCCTGGCAGAACTTAGGGGATGTCACTCACACTGCCTGGATTCTCTGCCACATTGCATCCGTCCATCTGTCAAGAAGCTAGCTCCATCAATCAAACAGGTGCTTGCAGGTGAGAATTGGGTGCGAGGAGCTGAGAACAACCATTAATCACTCAGAGGACATGGACTCAGTACGCGCGTGTGTGTGTGTGTGTGTGTGTGTGTGTGTGTGTGTGTGTGTGTGTGTGTGTGTGTGTGTGTGTGTGTGTGTGTGTGTGTGTGTGTGTGTGTGTTTGTGTGTGTGTATGTGTGCGGGCGCATGCACGTGTGTGTGCCCACGTGTTTATGTGTGTGTGCATGTGTGTGAGTGAAAGAGAGAGAGACTTTGTTTGTTCCTAACTTTATAAGAATGTTATCAACACATACAGTATAGCCAAGCTATACATTTTGGATAGCACTTGCAAATATATTGTTTACATTGAGATAAGACAAGAAGAACTGGATTTTATTTGAGTGCTTGGTTGAATCTGAGGTCAGATTGAGTTACAGCCTCTCCCTCCCTCAGGGGCATTAGTGGGGTGTGAAGAGAGCATGTGCGGTCAAAGAAATAATCACAAGGAGGTTGATGGTCGCAGAGTGGTGTAACCTTACACATCTCTGGTGCAGACAGATCGTTTAGGAAATCAGTGACCCCATTAGGCACAGTGCACCGTCAGCTAAGCTAGGTTAATGACCATTTGCAGGACTTTAAAGGAAATAGCTACCACAGGCTCAGGTTGTTAATGACTGGGCGGTGATGCTCTATGGCTCTATAGGATCATTAGCCAGCAGAATCGAATTCAACTATGAATCAGGTGGGTCTTAAAGGGATAGTTCAGACAATCATATACCTTAGTTGTCTGTTGACCAGTACTGAAGCGCCTGTCATTCAATAGCCTAGCGTGTTCGCATAGCTTCAGCCAGCAGTTTAACATGGATTCTGTGGCAAATGGAATGCAAGGCACTTCACAGATGGTGTCACTACTGGTCACCTACAGTAAGGTGTTTGATAGATTAAGACATTTAGATTTCTGGGTGAACTATCCTTTAACTTTAGTCAATCCTTCTACTTTATTTACTACTCATTTATACGTATCTCTTGAAGGTACAAAAGGTGTGTGATCATCACTTCAGTATTACCAAAAAGTGGCTTGCTCTAATCCTGCAAGCACTAAAGTACATTAAGTGCAGTGAGTAATAGATTTAGTGCAAGATAGTTTTTGGTACCCCCAGTATCAAAGTGATGATCACACACCTTTAACTAATTGGGTGTAATTTTTTACAATTGATTCAGAGCTTTCAGTCAACTTCTAGTTAACTGTCTAGTCTATTACAGTAATTATGCTTTATAAACCCTCAAAACGTTAAGGATAAAAGGGTTACAGTTTATGTTTGCTATTCTTTACCCATTTACAGTGCATTCGGAAAATATTCAGACCCCTTCACTTTTTCCACATTTTTTATGGTACCGCCTTATTCTAAAATAGATTAAATCTTAATAAAAAATGGATTAAAAAATGGATTAAATAATGGAGGCTACTGTGTTCTTGGGGACCTTCAATACTGCAGAAATGTTTTTGTACCCTTCCCCAGATCTGTGCCTCGACACAATCCTGTCTCGGAGGTCTACGGATAATTCCTTCGACCTCAAGGCCTGGTTTTTACTCTGACATGCTCTGTCAATTGTGTGACCTTATATAGACAGGTGTGTGCTGTTCCAAGTCATGTCCGATCAATTGAATTTACCACAGGTGGACTCCAATCAAGTCGCAGAAACATCTCAAGGATGATCAATGGAAACAGGATGCAGCTGAGCTGAATTTCGAGTGTCATAGCAAAGGTTCTGAATACTTATGTAAATGTGATCTTTAAGGTTTTTATTTTGAATGAATTAGCAATCATTTCTAAAAAACTGTTTTCGCTTTGTCATTATGGGGTATTGTGTGTAGATTGATGAGGAAAAAAAATGAATTGAATCCATTTTAGAATAAGGTTGTAACATAACAAAATGTGGAAAAAGGTTAAGGGGTCTCAATACTTTCCGAATGCACAGTATATTGGCCATGGGAGACTTTTTTAGTTGAGTTGTAAAAAGAGCATTACCCTATGGGCATTTTAGAAAAACGTATGTTGCAGAAACATAGTTTTTTGGCTGTATCATTGTATATCCATCATGACAGAAAATTGTATGGTGCAGCAATGTCAGAATCCAAACAGTGTCAACATATGTAAAAAGACAGTGATTCACTGTTGATTCACAAGAATAGAGAGAACATTCCTGTGAGAGATATAAAATAAAATAAAATAAAATAACTGTGACAATGTTAAAACCAATGGTGCACAGTATGCTAACACCATAATACCATGTTGGTTAATGGCTGTCATTTGATGTTCATCATCCAACATTGCTATCCATCATGTTTATGAGTTGAAAATTCAAGTTTTCTGAAAATCTGCATTTGACAGTCATCACACAACATGGTTCCCTATTGATTCCTAACCAAAGGGAGGTATAATTGAATTGTACTTTTATGCTTGCAATAGTGGAAATAACGATGTGTTTTCATATCGACGCGTGTGCAGTAAATCACATGAGTTATTGATTACAAAAGCATAGAATAAAGTATCTCTTTCATTATTACAGTTATTATCAATACGTTATTACTCTCTCAATGTGTTACAGTGTTGTGTACACAGCCGTTCACAGTAGGCTGCCTTGTCAGAGAATGGCCATGATCACAATGTATTCAGTTCCTCAATAAAGGGTTGTACATGTTTGTTTGTTTGAAGAAGGCCATTTTCCATTTCTATACAATTGGACTTGAGTCAGTTTTTTATCAGGATTACAGTTTTTCTTTGCTATTCTGTACCCATTTACAGTGCATTTGGAAAATATTCAGACCCCTTCATTTTTTCCACATTTTTTATGGTACCGCCTTATTCTAAAATGGATTAAATCTTAATAAAAAATGGATCAGGTGTGATGACAACACAATGGTAAGAAGCAACTGCACCATGAAGTTATAATAATGTTATGGTCATCCACAGTATCATTCCCCGTGTGCGTCCACTGAAACAAAAATACAATTCAGAACATACCAAAACAACCTTTTTTGTCTTATGGTTGGTTTTGTTTTCAGTTTTGCTTTGAAGAAGGGGAGAGCTCATTCAGATTAATATATATATATGCCAAATGTGCGTATTGTAATGACAGCCCAGTGCTCTTCATTATGCGTGTATGTGGCTGAGAAACACACATTTAAGCGGTGTGTCTCATGAATATAATAGGTATGCGCATTCTCATCTGACATTCAATGTGCAAAATGTTCCCTGAGGAGGCCCCAGTCAGGTTGCAAATACTAGCCTAGTTAGCTTATCTTTTCCCCTAGACATCAAAGCTGTGGTAGGTTTAGGGCAGATGGTAGGCCGGTTCGTAACATACTGCAACCTTTAACTGGGGTAGACGTTTCACTTTTCAGTTGTCTCGGTCATTTAGCCGACCTTGACAGGCTTAGTTGCTATTAAATAGCCTAGCTAAACGTATATAATTTCAAATATGTCGTCATTATTGCTTACCAATTAGAAAACAATGACTGTGCTGATGGAGGGAATCTAGTCCCAGAATAACAGAATGCATACAGTTCAAAGTTTTATTGTCATATTACTGTATGTACTGGTATACAGGAGAGTTGATGACAGTTCAATGACACACTTACTCGCAAGCCCTCCTCTTTACAATAACACACGAGAGGAAGGGTGTGCTATATTGTGGAACTGCCGTGTTGCGGAATTTGCGGTCATAGAGGCACAGCTGATGGAAGTATATTTCCATTCGATGTTGATGACTGTTTTTCC
This sequence comes from Argentina silus, assembly GCF_951799395.1. Classification (NCBI taxonomy): domain Eukaryota; kingdom Metazoa; phylum Chordata; class Actinopteri; order Argentiniformes; family Argentinidae; genus Argentina; species Argentina silus. The sequence continues at coordinate 11,136,315 of NC_139665.1, forward strand.
AAAGTTACTTTCAAGAACAAATGTTACAAGCTTTGCAAACACTTGAGTGCTCATGACACTTCTGACAGACAGTTGAAGGCTTACATTGGCACTGATTTTGCAACACAAGCACAAAAGCAGTTACTTACATGAAGAAGAGCAGTCGTATGTCTATAATATTGTGTGGCAGTTTTCATATAAAAGTAAAAATATATCTTATACGATTTCACTTTCCCATGTTTTGTCCATGGAAAAATGGTCAATGCTAATCCATGGGAGTGAATGGATTCTCAAATCTAAAGTAAACAGTCAAAACGGAGTACGCTGAAAACCCCTATCAGGCCATAGGTCAGATTTTGAGGTATGGTGCTCAATTGAATTTCCTGTCTTTTTTCAGCTATTGACAATTATCAAAATATCAAAATATCTAACTAAAAGGTCCAGTATGTAACATTCAAGCTTTTCAAATGCTTCCTAATGGTTGTTGTGACTATGTTTAAATGGTAGCGTTCAGGGAATGAGATCCCTTGAAAAAATATTTCCGGAAAAAGCACTTTCTAAAATGGAGTGTCCTACCTGACACTCGGTTTGGATATAAACATGTTACTGCCAGGGGTGTTCTAGGGAACTGGACTCACTGATTGTGTTCCACGGGAGTGTCTCTGGTGGCTGCCTCTTTGAATCATGCACGCATGCAGGAACACAACAGCTAATGTCCAACACTGCAAGTCCATTTCGGGGGGTTATATTATTATTAGGGAAGATGTTGTTTGGAACTTCCAACTGCGGCGGTGGCCAGAGGTAACGATTTCCAACAAACTTATGCCCTGCTCCTTCAAAAAGTTTAGTTTTTTGGATTGAATATATATATATATATATATATACCAACTAAAATATTCCAATTTAATGTTGTCAAAATAAGTAATTTGAGAGCCAAATGAAAGAAGAATATTTCTTTCACTTGGCTGCTTGTGCTCATATACAACTTTTTTTTTTTTTTTTAAATCTGGCTTTCACTTGCAGGAGCTCCGTTGTGCATATCTTGACACATTTTCATTATGCATTATGAACTATTCCTGCATGAAATATTAATCATGTTTTCAGAACTCAGTGAAGGCTCTCTGATATAGAAAAGAAAGTATTAATTTATGTACATTGGAAATTATATTGGGTGGGACATGAGTTACCTACTCACATATGAAGTTTTTCATGCATAACAATGCCATCTAAAAATATGCCTGTCACATAAAGCTCAAAGTGTCTCTTACTGTGACGATAGGGATTACAACAACCGCTGTGACCAGTAAAGAAAAACAGAATCATCACCTGAGAGAAATGAAGTGTGTTTGTTTTTCATATGTATTTCATGTGCCTTTCAACTTATTCATTGAGACAGGACAATGTGGGAAGACATTGTAGGGGAGAACGGGGACCTGCTTTTCTCCAATGAGAAACAAGCTAGTGATCATGTTCCTTCTGCACATGCTCAATTGTGGTCTCTTCCTGTCTAATACCAATCAAGCAAATCTCTCACCCTCTGCAGGATTTATCTACAAACATACTTCTTGAGGTATGAAAGAAACGTATTTGATGTACAGTATTTCTTCTGCTGTCTTGAGGTTTTATGTCTATGAATCCTAATTTGTATCATTATGATTACTGTTCTGTTGGCTAAAGAGATGTGTCAGAACTGTTCTGTGCTAGCTAGCCCATGAGGTTTGTCATGGCTGCTAGGGTTGGGGGGAAATTGTAACACAGTGACTGTAAATCAGACTAATCAGTCTGTGGCTGGCCATCGTGTTGTTTTTAACCAGAAGCCCTAGCGTTACTGTTATTTAGCCTACCTGTTCATGAGATCTCGTTAGGCGGTAATTATTGAATGCATTGTTAGTTCTGAACTTGTTTTGCTGCTCATAGAATCAAGCATTTTTTTTTGGGGGGGGGTACACAATGGATCCATTAAAGGAGCATTAGTGTGTGTCTTTTTGTCTTCAGCATTGTTTGGAGTTCAGTGGGTTTATTTGTCATTTTTTGGAAGGTTTACAGTTGCCCCCGCGTACTCTGAGTAATAGAGTTGAATTCAAATATGCATGTCCCCGGTCTCCCCTACACAAATACAGTATATACAGTATATTACTTTTCCCACCTGATTCATTGCTTGATGTTCCTGGCGCTGTTGAAAGGGTATGGAAATGCCGGAATGATTTATTCATGATAGGAAAATATCTACAGCTTCAACTTGGACCTCAGCTCTTAGCTGGCAAGGGAAATGAAGCTGGTGAGCGGAGAGAGAGCTAAGAATGATAATTTGGCATATGAATAAATAATAAAACAAACACAGTGGTAAGCTCTAGAATAGAGAAAAAACAAAAAACAAAGGCAATTAACTCAAGGAAAGAGAGAGGGCAATTAATTTTGTTTATCAGTGATGTACAACTTTTATATGGGCCCACGAGGCCCAGAAATGTCCCTGGTATAAAATGTTATTATGTGAATTATATGTGAATGCACATGTGGATGGCTCTCGATTTTTCTCCAGTGTTGGGTTATGAAATGTCTATTGTTTTGAGAATGCCTGCAAAGCTGATGTAAACGTTTCTATGTTTTGTCTGGTGATATGAATATGTATCCCATGTTCTGTTAGTATGACAAGGCCTTATTTTTGTCAACAGATGTTGTATTCTATTGTGACTGTAAGCATGAACAGTGCATCCAAATGTCTTAGTATGGGTTTTTATAACCTTTAAAGCTCTCTAAAGGGATAAACATTTCGCCTGGAGTTCACCTAGGGGAGCATCATGGGAACCCATCTTAAACAACAAGACAGGAAATCTCCCTAAATCCCGATCGATATCTAGTCTTTACTCTGCCCCCTAGGCACTTGTGTAGATCTTAAAGGATCAGAGCGCTATACTCAAGATGTTAGTAGCTTCATATTTGTCTTTGATTAGCTAGGTGACATTTTCAATATAATGCTTATACTGTACCCATACAGTCCTATTAGACACAATACACACAAGTGTCTGACAATGACACCTGTTATCCAGTCATGAAGATTAGCCATGCTTTGAAGGTAATCACAACAGCTCCTGTTTCTTCAGCCTCCAGGCTACCACCCCATCTGTAGGGTCAGGGTCAATCTATACCTCAGAGTATATTTATATGACTGTTGTTTCAGTCCTAGGAGAGGATGGTCATTCCCCCTGAACCACTGTCATTGGTATTTCCCCTCACACTTCACCCAGTGGGCAGCCCCCAAGCAGAGCCAGCGGAATACTGATTGGCTCATGTTTGTTTCTCATTAGCATGTGCTTATAACCCACCTGCCTAGCATACACACCAGCTGCTGCACTTTTTCTGGGTTTACAAATTTAAGTAACCCTGCGTTGACGTGAATATGCATATAAAGGCAAGCGTGTGTGTGTGTGTGTGTGTGTGTGTGTGGACATAGCTCTTTGATACGCTATGTGTTGATGGGTTTGCGTTTATGTGAGTATTTCATTGGCAGACAAATGCACAATTGTGTGTTTGGGTGGGTAGGACTTGTGTATTGTACAATGTTTTGAAATCAGTCTGTTGTCTTTCCATGGGTCTGATTAGTTTCAACTCAGAGTCAAATCATTTCTGGACATAGAATTCTTAGATATAAACACAATGGCATATTTTATGTACACACACACACACACACACACACACACACACACACACAGACACAGACACAGACACACACACACACACGCACACGTACACAGTGATTCTCAGAAACGCTTCTTTAATACTTCAAACACTTTTCCGAAATGTCTTGTTTATAGCCAAGCACATTCAAACCGAGCACTCTGAAATGTTCGGCCTCTTTTGAGAGGCCTGCGAAATCTTGCCCCCAGCAGCTGCCTTTTCATCAAGGGGGAGGAAAAAAGGCCTCTGATTATCGTTCCTGTACACTATGAACGACTGGTTCAGTCCCTCATCGGATTATCGGTAGGAGCCTTTAAAGTCTGGCTTGTGTGGCTTGAGTTTTAAAAGCCCTTGAGTGGAGAGGACGTTCCCTTCGGAGGAGGGGAGGGCTCCCTCTGAAATGTCGGCTGAAACATACAGAATGTTCCAGCGTCCAAGAAAGCAGCCCTCTGGAGCCAACCGCCAGAGTCTTCAAACGATTGTAGAGCCAGTCATCAGACATCCAGATAGAACAGTCACTGTTCACAGTAAACTCCTTTGATTTAGGGGTAAATCTTCTTCATCTGGGTGTGACAACCACCCCAGGGTACCATGATTTTATGTAGAAGACTCAACTTTTGTAAATACATATTTAAAGGCCATAGAAGAAATATGGGTAACACTTTCTATGAAGCCCATATGTATAATAAATTGTACATGTAGTTATAAACATAAAGACTCATAATTCCATATAACTCCAAATGCATATAATAAGTATAATCATAATCACTTATAATGTACAGTAACAGTGCTTCATAACTGCTGGTCACTTTTAATTCAAGGATAATACAATATTATAATGACTATCAGTGTAATGCATTTCTAACGTCTTTGTCAATGAGCAGCACATCATTATTACTACACATCATAATTATTGTTATGGTGTGTGACAGCATACTTATAAGCCACTATAAAGTCATATCTGAGGACAACGTCAACTTGATGTCAAAAAAATCAGTCACCTGTACTCGTTGTGAACATGGATTACAGTGAGCTATACTAAATCACTTTGCCTATTTTGTTTAGTGTTCAAACTCCATCCAGCCTCAAATTAGTCTTGGTAAGCCCTACTCATGATTTATTTTAAAAAATTGTCAAGCACCTCTCCTTTCCTTTGTTTGCTGAAGCGTGAAGGCCCATCCGAACTCTAAATATTTCACCTTTAAGAACCATACAGACATACAGCACACATCTCTAAATTCAACAGAATGAACCCATTGTCAGGCAGTTATTCACAGAGAATTGCATGACTGTGCTCCAAAATGAATACATTAGTTCCATTGTACAATGTGGTCAGATTGTCAGCATGGTAGGGTGATTGGAGAGTCTACTGAGACATTTTATATTGCTTCTCAATTATATTGCTTCTCAATAATCACTGCAAGTTGTGGTAATTGCTGTTTTTTCAGCAGTCTCTCTTTTCTTTCTCCTAACTATGACTAAAACAACTATACTATATCCAATATAAGCAAATACAACTCTTGAGATTCTATGTCAATTTGGAAAATAACTCTATAAGCAGGCGCTATCAAATACCATGCTTTACCCATAACAATGAGTCTATAGTCAGCCTGTCCCACAGTTGAACTCTCAAGGACTGCACTGAGTACATCGTGAATATGTTTGTCCTTTTGTCCGAACTTCACACTGTCATCCTGACTTAGAAGAAAAGGCCATCAAAGACAACAAAGACAATGTGGCATTCTCTTTGTGCCAGTTTATTCCTCTGCCTCATATGCCTTTTGAAGTCAAGTCACCCTGGAGTTGACGATAAGTGTGACTAAACCAACAAGCTCTCGCCGCTAAAGCATAGCAACACCGTTTAGAATAATAGAGCCATTATCGCTGTAATGTGTTTCATATTTTATGGCCGGGGTAAAAACATGACACCTGTTAGCTTCCATTACTGCAGCCCTAACCAAGTGGGCGTTCTTGGTATTCTATAACACACGTTGACTTTATAAACAATGTTGATTGAGAGGAAATGAATAGCTGGACTAATGAACTGTGCCCAATTACGATAAATCAGGACAAACGACATAGACCAGCCAGGTAAATGGAGAACGTGACGTCTGAAATGAAATGCATGGCTCCAGGGCTTTGCGCTGATGCGTATTATTTCTGTTGAGCCACAGCCTAGCTGCTGATGTCAGTTCATTAGTTAATGAGTCCGAGTAGTAAAACAAAAAGTCATTGAAAGATGACAAGTAAATCAAAAAGACTCAAATGAATGGGACGCCTCTGCATGACATGGAGAGACCGGTGGAAATATGGGTAATTATGACTAATGATGCTAATTTTCAGCGAAAACAGATGCCACAGAAAGTTTTGGGGGCTGCTGTGAAAGCTAATCGTTTGCCAGTAGATGATGATGAAATCCAACATATTACAAATGATCGTGAGGAAATATGTTGTCTGCAGATGGATGGTGGTTTGCCTTGCATTGTTTCATCTCCTCTAATGAAAGGTCAGACAGATCTCTGATCAGCCATTGATCCAGTGCCTTTGTAATGATGACGTCTTCTTTTAACATTCATCTACATGGTCCCATGACTGATGGTAGACTTACTGTATGTACAGTACCATGGTATGCTGTAACTACTCTAACAACATACATATATACAGTGGTATAAATCAGGGTCTCTCTCTTATATACTGTATGACATATTTATCTCTTTCTATATGTATTCTCTCTCTCTCTCTCTCTCTCTCTGTCTCTTTCACACACTTCCTCTCTCATCCTCACACACTATCATCATCCCTGTACGCTACGAGTCCCTGTACGCTACGAGAAGCATAATCACAGTGGGTCATCAAAAGGAACCCAGTAATTGTGCGTTTTGAGAATTTAGTGAGCTGTCTTAATTAAGGCCATTAGACGAGAGTGCATATAGTTGAGAAAGGCTGTTTAAAACATGAAATTTGAAATTTCATTTAAGAGGGTCAATCTGGATCAGCACCGATACAGGGCCATATTAATTCAATTAGGTAGATCTTCACTCAGAAGAACTCACTTAGAATAGCAACTTCTTCTCTTTCAGCATTGTACCCTTCTTTATAAACATGCTAATGTGTATTAACCCTCAATATTGAAAAGGTTATCTTTTTTATCTAAATGATACTGGAGTCTTCAACTAGCTTCATAGCGTCTGCCATATTGAGTGCTCCAAATGTAATTGCAAGCCAAACATAGTACAAGTTGGAATGCATTAATGGATGACTTTCAAAGACAAGGCGGACATTCGACATACATATCTACCAGTTCACAACAAAAAAGTGCTATCATTTGACGAAAGAAAACATCTGGTACTGTTTTAAAGTAGGGTAAAAATTGCATCTCTAGCCCACCAATCCAGCTTGGTCCTTGAACCGAGTCTTTGATTGAATGTCCACAGCATGTTTGCTACAAGCTGAAATGAGGAATCCAGTGCCAGAGGTCTGCACTTGTCCGTCTTCTGTTCTTATTCCCCAACTGTCTCTCCCAGCCCCCTTTGGTCCCCAGCTCCCTTGAACTAGTGAGCTGTGGAGGGTGGCAGAGCTTGCGTGATCATGTCCCCTCACTGAGTCTCTGACTATGATTAATGACCGAGAGGGAGGTTAAAACAGTGATTACACACCAGCTGGCAGGCTCTACTTTTAACGTCAGCCCCTTGACAGAGGCTCACCATTTGTCTGAGGGGAAATTTAGCTGCTCAGAGTTTGGAACTGCTGTAGGGTTAAGGGTGTGTGTGTGTGTGTGTGTGTGTGTGTAAGTGAGAGAGAGAGGTTATTTTTGTATCATGACATAGACAATACATCTTTTTCCTATCATAGTCAACACTATTATAGCTATATGAGGCAGCGTATTGCAATTTTACATGCAATAACTATTTTTCAATGTGTTATCCTTTACTGTAAAGGAAGCATAACTTTTTTTAAATAAATAATAATCCCAATACTTACAAACCAAGCTGATCCTCTTGGCTCTGACAGGCTTATCATGCCACGGCAATTCCAGACCGATACCATATGTTGGATGATTAGAAGTGATATCCTCTCAGAGTTCATTTTGGCCAAGGCCTGTCTTTAGACAACAGCTTTTTGAATCAAACATGGAGTAGAGTCAGACACTATTGCCATGGTAATGCAATACATCCTTGGGGTATTGTACTCTGCAGTGTATTTAATGTGCATGAATGTGATCCACTTCTAAGGTCATCAGCGAAATGTAGTGAAAGAGAAGTCAACAAATAGACAAGCTCCACCATAAGAGCTACATCTTTGTGTGTGTGTGTGTGTGTGTGTGTGTTTCCACTATATGTTCTTGTCCCCAGTTTAAACCATCACGTCTTGCTGGAATTCTGATCGGCACAGGTTTTCATTGAGGGCTCCTGTAGATGTCCTTCCAGACAATGATGGTTTACAGAACCAGCAGTGGATAATTGAACATAGAGTTCCTAACATTGAACATCCTCCACCTTCCTCAGTGCTTCTCCCATCACCTCTCTTATTTCAACCACCATTGGAAGGTTATTCCAATGTCATAAAAGATAGACTAAATCGATTGTTATGTCTAATTCACTCAGATACACATACACAGACCTGTCAGACAACCTTTTGATTGATGGTACCAACAATAGGAGAGTCCTCATGCCATTACCATGATGACCTGATCTGATGTTTTCATCTCAACTCATTATTAATGATTCAGTACTTCAGCAAATTAGAAAACTTGGAAGGACTACCTCCCAGGGAGCTTGTCAGAGTAAATAAGGAGAGGGTATTATAGCTGTCCACACACTGGCTAGGGATACTTGTTACAGAGTGATGAATAAGCAATGACTCCACCTGCCCCAGAGGTTTTGCCCAAATTGTACTCAAGGAAGGCCTATGATTACATACACAGAAGTGTGAGTGCCCTTCACCGATTTTTCACCCACCTGTAGTTGTTTTTGAAGGGTCAAGACATTTCTTTCAAAACTTTCACGTTAAGTGATTTCTGCCGAGTAGTGAACAGAGAACAGAGCCAGTGCCTATGGTAATGGGAATGGCTGCCTCAACAGGAAGTGCACCATAGGTTATAGGTCACCTTAATATGCAAAGTATTCACATAAACTGCTTTGACTGAAAATAAGTGAGAAAATAAGTGAGAAATACCATTCAATTATGGCTAATTTTAGTCTTCTACTTAAAACCAAAGACATATGGGAAACCCAAAAATTGCAATGATGCAATTTCCTGTGGAGCACTTGGAGCAGGTTTTTGACATCTCACAAGCCAAAGTGTCTCCGACTCAGCAAATCATGCTCTCACAATGATGGAAGGTGTTGGATTAAATCTTTCTTTTTTCATTTTGAACAGGTGTGCATTTTGTAGATGACACAAAAGAAGAAGACACAGTGGCTGTCACAAGAGGCTTTACTGGACATTGCAGAGCGGAGATTTAAGAACGCTCACTGCCACCAAGGACAGAGAAATATGGATCCGGTGGAGCAGTGTGATTGGAAGACAGCCCAGTTTGAGGGCTGGAGTTCTCCAGACATCTCCTCATCCTTCACTCCACATACACTCATCATCCCTGCTTTCGGCTGGCATTGCTACAGTACCAACAACAACAACAACAACAACAACAACAACAACAACAACAACAACAACAGGCTGGGTGTGAAGTGTGTGGTGGGGGGTTTCCTGAAGGAAAGACGTTCATCATACCCAATAAGCTTTTTTATCCGTAGTTTCCTTTCCTCATCCAAAGTGGTCATTATTGTTGGCGAGAAATGCTGATGTTGATGAAAACAACAACAACATCACTTCTGTAACGAGCTATTGATGCATGCCACAAACAGATCGTTAAGAGTGATTTAATGCTCCTGTTTTGTCAACACTTTCCCCCAGAAGATTATCATGCTGAGATGTTCATTAATCCCATCAAATGGGTAGTAATTAGCCTTTTTGGGGGAATAATGAAGCACTAAACTTGACATTTCACAATCTTAGTGGGGAGAAATGCATTGTTTATGAGAAAGCTTCAATGGTAACATTCTGAGTGAAGTAGACCACCCTGAGGGATAAAGCCACTGTATTTGATTCAACAAACAAATACATGTATGTGATGAACTTCAAGTCCAAACCTCCGATTCATTATGCCAATCTTCATCCACCAAATGTGGTAGAGTTCCACATGCTGCTGATAATTGCTGTGCCAACATGTTGACCTCGAGGTTGAGTCAGTCTGACAACCAGAAAAATACTTACTGAGTGAAAGTGGGATCATAGACAAATGATTTTTTGTCTTATGATGACTGTTGGATAGATGATTCACTTACTCAAACAAATGTATTGTTGTAAGTCGCTTTGGATAAAGGTGTCTGCTAAATGCCATAAATGTAAATGTTTTTTTTAGACATTTAGCAGACGCCTTTATTCAAAGCGACTTACAAAAAGTACATTTGTCTAAGTAAGTGAATCATCTATACATCAGTCATCATAAGAAAAACAAATCTACGCTAGGACCAGGGGCCATTAGCAGTCACAATGCTAGAAGAAGGAAGAAACTGTACAGGGGGGTAGTGGGGATGAAGAGGTCTTTAGGAGGGACAGTTAAGATGTAGCCTGAAGAGATGGGTCTTCAGTCTACTGCTGAAGATAGGTAGTGACTGTAGTCCTGACAGCAGTGGGAAGCTTGTTCCACCAGCGGGGCGCCGGGACAGTGCAAAGCCGTGACCGAATAGCGCGACTTCACTACTACCTTAATTCACCCTTTCTCTGACTAGAGGACTCTAGTGTCTGCTTGTTTCTGTCTGTCTGTTGGACCATGGTTTGGCTGCATACAGATGTAGAGAAGAGCAGAAATAGAAAAAGAACAGAGAGCAAAAAGTGTTTTATGACAGACTACCCTCCCTCCCTCTCCCTCCCTCCCTCCCTCTCCCTCTCCCTTCCCTCCTCCCTCTCCTGCTGAATTCCAAATAAGCCCCAAGCCAATCCTGACGACAAAAAAAATGGCTAAGTATAATCAAGATGGCATTTGTTTCTCTTTGCCTTGGGTAACAGAAGTAGCTAGAGGGCAGGGGCTAGGGGCCGATGTCCCTGCTTCTCACTTCCTTGCTCCTCTCTCACCCCATCCCCTCCCTCTCCTTTACTCTTTCCCTCCCTCCCACACTCCCCCCCTCTCCTCTCTTTCCCCTCTCCTCCTTTCTGTCTCTGTTGAGTTGTCCCCTGCCCACTGCCATGTGGACATCTGTAATGGAGATGGATGGAGGCTGGCGCGGCTTCACAGTGGAACAGACGGGCTCCTCCCTAAACGCCTGTCTGCCAACCTCCATCAGTCTCCCTCTGATAGGCACCAGGATGGAGCCCACACTTAACATCAGCCTCTGCAGGTGTGTGGGTGTGTGTGTGTGTGTGTGTGTGTGTGTGCGTGTGTGCGGGTGTGCGGGTGTGTGTGTGTGTGTGTGCGTCAGACAGAATGAGTATAGTATACAGCGTGTATGTGTGCATGTATGAGTGTGTGTGTGTGTGTGAGCGCAGCACGCACACATCCGTGCTCCTAATACTCACCCTCTAGGGTTCACCCATATGTCAGGTAGTTCACCCACCATGTGGTCCATGTCTTGCAGTGCTGAGTGAAGAGTAAGAGGCACCTTGTTTAATTAAGCCACTAGATCAATACCCTCTCTCAGTTCTCCATTTCCTGAGAGGGTTCCCATCTGCTCACTCAGACTCCTACCTCATCCTCTTCAGGTACGAACCCTGCCTCTCCCGCATGCTCCGAGATATGGATCTGTCTCAGAGCAACAGTACAATGTATATGCCTCAGGCCTTAATTCAATCGCTGAATTATTTAAAAGGGTTTCCACGATAGCTCAACAATATAATTCATCTTGTGCAGCGATAGAGCTTTTTTAAAATTGGAAATGCAGTTAACATTGTTTCACTATCTTTTCTTGAATACATGAATGCACACATTCATGATTGCTTCACAAGAAGAATCATTTGGTTGTGTTGTCCTGGAATCCTGTTGTCTGCTATTGATTGAATTGGTTAATCAGTTGTGATTGGTAAGTCTGGATCAAGACTGGACACCAATGAAACAGAGCAGTGAGGACCTTTTCAATCCAATCTGGATTTATTTTTTTTAAAAGAGCATACAGTACAAACCGGTAATCGTTCCAATAAGCTGTGTACAAGCTTTTCTTTTTCCAATCATGTGGTTTGTTTTTATCTCACACTGTAACATCTCTTTCATTTCTTCATTCTGCTGAGAGAGAATAGACCTCTGTTTAGAAAACCAAGCTCTGCCTCTGTATACAGCCAAAGTCACACACTGTCCATCACCAAAACAACTTAAGGGTACAAAAAAAGATGGTGAGGCTTTGACAGCTGTCAGCGATAGAAGGACCACAGTGAGAGAGAGAGAGAGAGAGAGAGAGAGAGAAAGAGAGAGAGAGAGAGTTATTAGACTAGAGGTCTCAGTAGCAGAGCGAGACACAGGCCAATAAAAAAGCTGTCTCTTTTCTGGGATTATCCCTGTGTAGATGAAGCTGACAGGCTGTCCTTCGCTCTGGGATTCCCATTTCAGACCGGCGTCGCTTGTTTTCTCCAGCAATATTCAACGGTCTGGCCTCATCACTCTCACGCGCCTCTCTGTATCCAAATAGACCCTGCAGGAAAGAAGGCAGACAACCATCTCCTTAAATGGGGGAGTGAGTGGAAATGAATTGAAAGAGCAGTGACAGTAATACAGACATTAGAGAGCCCATTCAGCTGGGTGACTCAGGGGAAAAGGGGAAAGCTCTGCTTTGTGTTGTTTCTCCTTCTGAAGCCAGATCCCAGACAACAAGAATGTCCCCAAACCATTAAGGAATGTTTTTGTCTGGTTCTCATCTAGTTGTGAGATAAATGATAGAGGAATGGTCCCTCAGAATGAATTTAAGTGTCTTTGCTCAAGCTTGAACAGAAACATGTCAGAGGAATGCAATCCCTTCATGTCGTACTACAGTACGAAAGAAAAAGTAAAAATCGATAAATGCACAGGGCCGATTTCTTGTCATAATCTATTCAGGTATGGCCATTCAAAATGAGTGTGGTCTTGGACCCAAAGAGATATTAGTGGCCATTTGGGGGGTATAAGAGCACAAATGTGATGGCCCTATAGCTAAAAATGTTCCTTAAGACCTGGCCTTGCTCTGTGTAAAATTAGGGTTAGGGTTCATTCATTTAAACCAAATAAGAGAGCGGATCAACAGATATATAGCAATATAGGTAAACCGGTGCACGCCTACTCATCATAGTGTCCCTGTGTGGCTCATTTGGTAGAACATCGCACTGCCAAGGCTGTGGTTAAGGGTTTGATTTCTGGTGGAAGCAGTGTATACAAAACATACTGTAGGTTGCTTTGGATTAAAGTGTCTCCCAAATAGCATATAGCCTGGGATGTGTTGTGTCGGTTTGTTCACAATGTTGTGAAACAGAATGAATTATTTCATTCTAATCGAGTCATGTGATGGAGGTACTTCAGTATTCTAAGTATACCTTTAACAAATGTGAGCTACAAAAGATGGCTGTTTGCAGCTGAAAAACTCCCCCTACTTTAGATTCAGAACCAATTGTATTTCATGCAATTGACAGGAACATTTACAGACTGATTTTCCTTGATTGCTATAAATGTCAGAGAGATAAAGTCAGATAGAGAGTGATAGAGAAGGAGATAGACGGGGATAGATAGCCTTTTAATAGCTGAGGATGAAAGGGTGACAGAACATGCACGATTACACTGGTTGTTAAGCTCTCAATGAAAAAAAAAAACATACACTCAAGGGCCAATATTGTGCATAATGTAGATCCATTGGGTAAATTAATTCAATTTGAGCTGCTGAATAATAGCATCATTTACCAGGGAGTTAGCATCCGCAACTCCAGATCAATGCAGCCTGCATGGCTGAGCTGCATAACAGGGACAAAGGCTACAGAGACACTATAGAGACATTTAAACAGCCTGTGATTATCAACTAATTTATCTTAACACATATTTGTCAGTATTATGGCAATATAATCATTTGTCTTAATTTCTGCCAATTTTTGAAGACATGAGTAGATTAGTAGATCACAATGTTGATTGATGCCTGTGAATTCTTACCATTCTTACCACATTTTCTTAATTGTAGTTGTCATAAACAGTGTTTTTATTTCATAATACTGTATCACAATACTGGCACACAAAGTGGTTCAAGTGTGTTAGAGTGACACAATTAAGTATTATATTTTAAATGTGATTATTCCATATGAGAATAACAGGTACATACACAACTAGAAAAATATTTTCCAGAAGAAACTTTGTGGGCTTGTAAAGTCTTATTTTGGTCGTGGAAAAAGTGTAAATATGGTGTGGAAGATAGATAAATTAGCTGGGCAGTTGAAATAAAGTGAGATTGTAGGATGGCCCAATGAATAGAAGATGGTCAGAGGGTAGTATACAGTATAGTCAGATAGATGAGAGAAGGTTTGAGGATAGATAGATAGATAGATAGATAGATAGATAGATAGATAGATAGATAATGAAATGAAAAAGGGGACAGGATAGATGAGGGAAGGATAGATAGATGGGACGAAAGGAGGATGGCTGAGAATAAATATCCACAACAATTATATCAACATTATAAGACAACAATAATCTGTCGAAACAAAATGAATCTTTGATAGATACGGTAATTTATTATTGTTTCCATACAAAGACTGCCCTAATGACATGTCAGACTGTTGGATAAATACCGGTAATCTTGCAACGGTTGCTCAGAATCAAATGCGTCGCTTTAATCATCTGCTAATATCAACAAAGAATTACATGCCATTAAACAATACATTTTATCCCGGCGTTTATTAGGGACAGGCGCTTATTTGCTTCAATCTGGATATTACTGGAGACAGGCGTTTATTGGACACTAGGCACTTATCAGAAGTTTACGATATATATATATATAAGTAATAATACACTTGAGGCGAGGTGTTATAGCCATCATTATAAGGCGATCTCTGGTCATTAGTTCTCTGGTCATTATTTCTATTCGTATTAACTGCCATGTTACAATCAAAACTACCCAAACACTGGCTCTGGTTGGTTTCAGAATTGGTTTCTAGGGATACTGTCCATGGTTGTGAAAACAGCGGGTGTCATAGGCAAATTGAATGCCAGATCGAAACATAACCTCTCATGTATTATTGCGTTAAACATTGTAGCAAAGGCATTGATAGATCAGATCAGAATAGAAACATTTATTCATGATACACATTAAATTGCAAATTTCCATTCAGTGTGCAAATGAGTGAAATGACTGTCTAACGCATAGCTAGGTGCCACTTCTCAGGAACAACGGTTTTGTTGTCACACCTAACTGTTAGGATGTCACTCCACCTCCTAGAGAGAGAGAAAGAGAGAGAGAGACAGATTAATGATGACAATATGACAATGATTCTATCGTTAATGTTCATTCCATGAATAGCAGCCTAGTTATTTGAACAAAATGTTATAGGCCTACCTTGCACAGACGGGACAGCAGTGAAAGGGTGTTGAGTCCCATTGGCTCCATGGTATACCACACATTGTCATCATCGGCAAGCTTTCGTCTGGGGTGTAGATAAAAGGCTGGGGCATGTTAAGGTAATTTAGAGTTATATTTTTCCAGCAATGCCACGGGACAAAGCTCGTTCCCTGGATCCTCATACATGCAGCCGCAATGATTCTCTCTGTCTCTTCCCATTGGTTTGTGGTGGTTCTTGGTGTCTTCATTGAAACTCAGTGTCGCGTATCTCGAACCTTTCTCGTCCGCTAGTATTATTCTTCGGCCAAAGTGCAATTGACCATCAAACCACACCTTATTCAGTAATCCTCTAGTGGGTGGTGGGGCTCAAGGTTTCCTGGAGGATTTGTAGTTCCTGCTGTGTTATAGCTGAGTCGTGGCTGGTTTTATCCCTGCCCTCCCTTGTCAGCTGTTTTATGATACCAACATTGTTTGAGTTCAGGAACTCAGTAGCTCTCATCAGGCACCAGGAGCGGCTCAGTGGATGCTCATTTAAGTGGTGGTTCAGTCAGGACACTTGCGTAGTTTTAATACATTTATGAAAATGGTAATACATTAGGTTTGGCGTAATTGGATGGCTCCGCTCTGATATAGTTCTCTGCCTGAAATTAAACAGCATTAAATGCGAAATTATAAGGCAGGGGGCCCATAAACTTTTCAAACCGCCCGTAGGTAGGTAAAAACACAAAGCGAATCTGCAGGTGGAAGCTGGGGCGACATAAATTAACTCACATAGCCAGTGGCAAAAACACCATGGTGGAGTGTTGCATAACTCTGCTCTTTTAAGCCTAGTCCCATGAACATGTGATGTGTTTGTTTTCTTTCATACGCGGATACAGCTGTCCGTCACCTGACAGCCTGTCCTCACCTGACGGCCAGCTGCCCTTCTCCTTAAAGTGCCCTGATTGAACCTATGTAAACTTCATTTTATGCCAGCCCGCAAACCAGCGAAGCTGCTGATTCCATAACGGCCTCCTTTTGTGGTCCACGGTGGCGTAGAAACTCCAGAGAATATTACCCATCTCCTGTTTTGACAGTTGCCAGATCGATGTGTATCCCCTTTTCTGGCAGCCATTCCAGAAAGCAATTCACTGCCCAGTTGGTTTGTCCTGATGTAGCCCTTTAATTTCTCCCCTTTTCTATGTTGTATATAGCAATGCTACCGATTTCTGCATGTCTTCTAACATTAACACTAGGCTCCAGTTTCTCTTCTTCTTCCTCTTGTTTAATTTCTTTAATTTCTTTTCTTCCTCCTCTTCTTGTTGGCACCATTCTTTAACACAAATCAAAAGTAACTTTAAAATCATCCATGACGAGTTACAGGTGGTAAGGCTAGTAAAAGTATCTAGTAGTAGTATTGTGTTTTGCTAGGTAACAACGTAAATAATGAGTGGACATGGCCATGTATATATTTAATATATCATGGGCAGGATAAGCTCCAACATCTCTATCTATATCTATCTATCTATCTATCTATCTATCTATCTATCTATCTATCTATCTATCTATCTATCTATCTATCTATCTATCTATCTATCTATTGTTGTATATATACATATACACATATATCATCTGTATATCTATATACAGTATATACTGTATATTATATACAGTATATATATACTGTATATACTGTATATTATAAATAATAATATAATATTGTATGTTGCTATTATTGTTAACTTTGTATTCGTCCAAGTATTGTGTGTAATTCGAGGTATCATAAAACATTGTTGTTGAAGGACTTAGACATGATTAGTCCTATGATGGGCATAAAGAGATCCTTAAACAAACAACAAATCCTCCATAAACAAACAAACAAAATTAACAAGCTGTGACTGGATGGAAATATCAGATGAGCCTCATCTCTGCTCATGTCTTGGAGGGAGTGAAACCGTAAACAATAATAAAAAAACAGACTGCGTAACAGTCTAAGCTAATGAAATATTCATCATTTTAAAAAAGAAGACCAATTGGAAAGAAAACTCCAAAATAGCACCAAAAAAATGCTGAGAGAGTGAATGGGCTCCTCTTGGGGTCGCAAAGAGCTTTCAATTCAGCTCTGAAAGTTCCTAAAATAAGCAATCACAAGCCCAACACATCCCTAAAAGTCAAACCATCCTCTCTTCTTTCACCTTTGAAGAATTGAGAGACAACACTCCTGCATGTGTCTCCTCCTATGCCGATGCAGCACTAACTCCTAAACTTTGAACTTCAAAAGATAAGAGGCCATAGTGGGACGGTTGGGATTGACAGGCTTGGCGAAGAAGATGACAACACTGAACTTCCTGCCGGTAAATCGACACGAACACAAACAAAATCAAACGAGTCACTCAAAAACAAATCCCCCACACTTTTATTTGCCTTTCACATGCAGGGGCTGAATCGGTATTACCAAATAACATGTCACAGAGAAGAGTAAACACAAGTATGCGTGCATATATCTTTTTGTATGGTTCTGATGCAGGGGAGCCATTGCTGCAGAATGGAGGGCTGACAAATCAGATTTATCTAATATGCAAGTTTTGTTTATTCTATGAGGCACCATGCGTTGGCAGCTTGGGGACGCAAACAGCTCTTGACAGCCTATTCACAAGAGATTTAATGAAAAACAACAAATGTTCAGTATTCTTCACTGATATTGTTGGACTAAGTTTTTTTTTTTACAAAACCTTCTTTCAAATAAAGTTGTATTGAATTACTTGTAAAGAAGAAGGCTATTTGATCTGTCAGGTGCACCAATCATTGCTTTGTAAAAAAAAAAAATACTTTTCGTTTACCAAAGCATCAAACTGATGCGCAATTTCTCTTCCTCAGGTTGCTCTGTGTCCATTTGAACTGTTCTATGGCCATGTATTCTGTAGGTGACTGTTTTTGAACTGTTCTATGGCCATGTATTCTGTAGGTGACTGTTTTTGAACTGTTCTATGGCCATGTATTCTGTAGGTGACTGTTTTTGAACTGTTCTATGGCCATGTATTCTGTAGGTGACTGTTTTACTGCCCCAACATTGAACTCTCTAAACCCCTCTTATGATTCCTAGACTTTTGCAGTAGTAAGAACCCTCTCATGTTTTTTTGGTAATCGGTCTCCCAGTGTGAAGCTGACCAATAACACCTCTCTCCATCTGGACACTTTGGTCACAGTTTGTACTGTAGTCATGGTCTTCAGTCTTCTTCCAGGGCTGGAGGAAGCTTGGCGAGGGACTTCTACAGAGGACAGAGAGTGGGGAGTCTGTCTCAGTGGGAAGGCCTCTAATTAAAAGAACATTTCCTCAGTTCATGGATACAGCATGAATAAAATGTCCCTGAATCACACAAACACATTGTCTGTATTTGGAGATATTCAGCTGTTCTGATTATACAGTCGATAAAAACAATGAATAGGCATTGGGAGATCTCTGTATTCGATCATAACAAGTTTCTCTCCTTAGATTTGACATGAAGAGCGTGACAAGATGCTGATTGGCCAAAGGAAGAAGGAATACGTCTCCATTGGACACTGATGGATGACTCAGTGCCCTAGCATACCGAAATAACAGCTGAACTGAGATAGGAGCCGCACAGACACATCTCTGACAGTCTGTCACGATTAATGCCCATGCTCATAGCTCAATCACTCTCTTTAAGCAGATCTATTACCCACCCAGTTACCTAATGTATGTGTGTGTGTGTGTGTGTGTGTGTGTGTGTGTGTGTGTGTGTGTGTGTGTGTGTGTGTGTGTGTGCGCACTACAGTATGGGTCGAAACTTCAGAGGCAGGTCTTTTTCATTTATATTCCTCCACTGTAGCTGTTCTCACTTGCCAATCACCCAGGGTCTACTCCAGTCCATGTATTCCTGCTCTCAAATGTAGGTGGTGAGGATGGCCTGGCAATGACCGGGTCATCCTTATCACTGACTAAGACAGGTGAAGTGCTAAGACCTGCCCTCAATCCTCTTATGAGTAGAGAGATCAGCTTTTGTGAAATGATTGTCAATGGGTTGTTTTAGACTCAGTAAAAACAGACAATGAAGAGCAGCTGACATACAGTAAATCAATTAACCATCAGTACAGCAATAGGTATTGTTTTGAAGACTTGTGAGTCAATTTCAGTTCATCTTTTTCATCTTTTGAAAAGAACATCACACTGGGTGTATCAATCGAACACAAAAGCAACACATTCAACACATTTTGAGCTTATATAGATACAGACTGGACACTGTGCACTGTGGGGTGTCTACAGCTACAGCTACTGTTTCAGGTATCCAAGTGGCACGCCACACTGCTTATAAGACAAAATGGCGCAAATTGGTGCAAATGGCCCCTTAGGGTGTTAGTTTTTTAGGGTTAGGATTAAGGTTAGGGTTAGGGTTAGATAAGACTGAGCTATAAGAGACCAAAGGTTAGGGTTAGGGTTAGGGTTAGCACTTTAAATGCTCCCTTGTTTCATCTTCAATTCCCCCTCCAAATAGGGAGGTCTTGTTATACAGCTGCACATGGTTATTTGGTTTAACAAGTCACATTATCCAAGTTGCTTCACCTCTTGATGAGGTCAGAAAACCATTTACAGTATGAGCATTGGGAGGTGGCCAAGGGCCTGCACAGAGAGTTAACAATTCCTAGGAAATGCATTAGTGATTGATTAGCTTTTCTGTGAGTGAATGGGCAAGTGGTGTGCTGAGAAGGGAGAGCACCTGCACATACCCAGAAGGCTGGAGGGCTGGGCTGGCACCATCATCATCAGTATACCTGAGCTACAAAACAGCCCATTACTGAACATGCAGCTGGGTCACTGACCCTAGGGTTGGTCAGTCAGTTACTGAACATGCAGCTGGGTCACTGACCCTAGGGTTGGTCAGTCAGTTACTGAATTTTGATCAATGAGTCTTGTCTCTACTTTTACTATCAGAGACTCAAAGCTTTGGTGAGTGAGCATCGAGATGCTCTAACTTTAGAATATACAGTATTTAAAAACGAGTGGACAAGCTCATACATCCCAAGGGTGCCAGATAGTGGAAAATAGGATCACATAATGAAGTGTATCTCGGTTTTGTGTTGTGAAATGACCGGCAGCCCTACACGTTTGTATTAATCCAACATTAATCCTGATGTCCATGTCAATATTGTATTATTATCATCAAGTATGCTAAGGACAACATATTTGGGACCTCTTTGATTTCTTTACTGTCCATTTCCTTTTAGATTGTTTCAGACGTCTGTATTAGAGGAATACAGGTTTAATTGTATCGCTGCACAAATCCCTTCAAAGGTTTGCATGGAGGCTTCATCTGCACGTCACGTCTGTGTTGATCAAAGCATTATCACTATCATTTTCAGGTTAATATTTAATAATAATGGATTGTGCCGAAATGATGACATTTTCCCAAGCTCACTGTGGTTTAGTAGTTCTGAACTGTGGCTGTGTCAATGGCAACCATGATTTATCAAAAGTCTTTTGTTCCTGTGGTTTTTTATCTTATGTTGAAAATGTGCACCAATATATCTTACAGCACTGTATTACATTTGTTGTCGGGAAGATAGCAATTCAAATGAATAGTATGGAAAACAAATATGTTTTAGCTTCTAATTGGCTGAACTAAACTGGTACATTAATCATCTTTGATGACTGAAGCTAGATGACTACTTCATCCCAGTGAAAAGCTCTCAAACGTTGCTTAAATTTCTAAACATCTTGAGCACTTTGAGCAAGTGGTTGACCTCCCACCGCGTGAACAACTCCGCAGAGATAATATGTCTCTGGCTAATTGCTAAAATATTGAAAGTTGTTATGTTATTTCATGAATATTTCAGCTTCTTTTTCAATGTCCCTTTAAATTATTCAAGTGGTGTTGCTATGTGTGGGTGAGATTATGCCGCCTGCAGAACCAGGAGTGGAGAACTGTACTTCGGCTACTATATTTCAGGAGGAGGAATGAATATGAGTATTCAATTTGTTCAGGTTCTGTGATGAGAAGGCAGACTGTCATAATTACATAGTTAGGTAGTTAGAAAGTTCTGAATGTAACACTGTAGGAGCCTATGAGAACTAACAACCAACAGGAATATATCTGTGGGCGTGAGTCCAGAGTTTTATTTATCAAAACTTGAAACTAAAATATGTGTAACTAGGGAGAAATCCTCTAAGTAATAACATTGTGTCATTCAATATCACTGTATTTCGAATGGAAGTACTGACCAAAATACTTATAATGCTGAGTACTGTAGGTGTATTCTGTGAGGTCATAGCTTGGGTACAGAACCTGTACAGAGCTGGGGCAGAAGTGTGTGTGTGTGTGTGTGTGTGTGTGTGTGTGTGTGTGTGTGTGTGTGTGTGTGTGTGTTTGTTGGTAAGCGAAATTGGCATTTGAAATTGGCAGTTGTAGTTTCTACAACTCAACCTCTGGACAACTTTTTCCCCCCTATAATTTCATATACAGTATAATTTCATACTTGGTAAATAAATAATAAAGGCCACTGTAGGCAGCATGAATCTTTTAGTTATTCTCACTGTGGTCAAGTTACAATAACCAGGGCATGGCAGGGATCCTGCTTACAGCATATGAGCAGAGTGAAGCCGCTGCATAAACACATTTTGTCTTTACCCTGGATGTTTATCAGAATAATAAGTAAATTACCATGAGTGAATTAAAGCAAGTTAGGATGCACCCTGTCAGATAACCCTGTCCCTATAATTAACTATGGAAATGAATTTAAAACGTATCCTGCATCGGTAGTTAGGGGCAACTTCAATTCACTCATCACAGGTGCAACTGGCAAGATTGTCTGCACTGACACAGGTGCAACTAGCAAGATTGTCTGCACTGACACACCAACAACTGACTTAATAAGCTTGTAACTCAGTGCATCAATGGTGTTGCTTCACCAACGCAAAGACATGTTTGCTGGAAGGTTCGTTTTTGTCACCTGGGACTCCATAGAAAAATGGATTCGAGGGAATGAAAGAGCTCAGATTCTGTGAAAACATGCCTCCTTCAGGCCCTGAGTTCAACCAGAGCCAGTGCATTAGGAAGACTCTGAGCGCTCAAATAGAAACCTAATTGTGCGTAAAGTGGGCCTCATTCTTCCCCTGTAATAAAGGCATTGGGGATGTGGTTTGGGGCTGCAATCTAAATCGAATCTGGTACTTTCCCTTTTACGTTTTCCACACGGGGCCCACTCTCCGTGGAATAGCCGATACAGATCAGACGGAATTGGAGAAGATAAAATGCTTGTGAATGCAGGAGGGTTTCTGCAGTCAACCGTCCTTCATCATCAGTATCTCCCCCATGGTTGGTTGCCATTGGCAGGGAAAGATGCCCTTTCACATCAAAATCAAGGCTTTTTTTAGTAAATATACACATAATTAGATAGTAGAGAGATATTTCTCCCTTCAGTGTTAAGAAACTCAAATCAAATCATATGAGCTACTTCATTCAGACTTTTAATCCATCTATCCATTTGCTCAGCTTGAGGAGACAATTAAACTGTGAAATGAAATGTGTTCACCCAGAATAGTGGAATAAATTGCCCACAACCGTTTGTAATTTTGTGATTGCAAGTGCCTTAAGTATTCGTTTAAATATTGGACACGAAGATATGCATGCAGGCATGCACACACACAAATACAAACACACACACACACACACACACACACACACACACACGTGCATGCAGGTTTGGGTTGTTTACCTCTGTCCATGCATATTGAGCATAGTGGACCAAAAATATGATTACATTATTCCTCACACATCTAATTGGCTTTAGGTGGCCTTTATAACATCTATTAGGCACTGCTTAGCTGGTGTTCCTCTAATGAAGTGAAGGAAACATACAACACACACGTCTTAAGAATGCATCTAGATGAACGATGAGTCTGATGAGTCTGTAATCGGGATCCATTGACTTGTTTCCTCTTTCCCATGTAGCTTTTTCTCTGCTCTACGGCAGGATCTCTCCTAGTGTTTTAACAATGTAAGTCTAATGATCCATCACCTGGGTTGAAGAAATCAATGGTGGTTGGTTGACAGGATGGGACTGGGACTGGGAGTCTATGTGAGCTATGGAGTAGGTAGGGTTTATCTCCAAAGCGCTGATCCATAACACAAATGATTCATGAGAGAGTGGCATCTGTAATGTTTTATATTGCAGCAATAAAACATTTATAAATGTCACAAAAAAAGATACATGGACCATATCAGACAGCTATTTCTGTACATAGATGCTGGGAAGAGATTTGGAATTCAGTGTGTATGTGAGTGTTAACATTTTGTGTGTGTGAAAGAGAAGAGAGAGAGAGCGAATGAGAGAGAGAGAGAAAGAAAATGAGAAAGAGACAGACACAAGGTGGCCATTCTATGCTACATTTTGTTTGTTGTGAGTTTGACATCCACTGGTTGTGACTACTTCGTGAAAAAGAAATGAATGACCCAGAAATAAAAGAGGAAGGCTTTCTGGGAATGATATTCGAAGGTGAAAGCATTATCCCATTCACACAACTCACGCAGCATGTGGCAAGGGCTACACACCATCTCAGACTTTAAAGGGAGACCTGGCTGTGCAGCTACTGTAGCTAGCTCTCTCCTGGATGAGCTGAATAGCTTCTACACCCACTTTGAGAACTCCCAACGCCATCCCACCAGAGAGGACACACACCGCGGACAGCACTGCCAACGCCCTGGTCATCACCGAAGCAGACGTGCGCAGGCAGTTTGGGCGCGTCAACATCCGCAAAGCGGCCGGACCAGACGGCATCCCAGGCCGGGTGATCTATGTGTGCGCAGCGCAACTGGCTGGTGTGTTCACGGACATATTCAACCTCTCCACAGGAATAATCCCCTCCTGCTTCAAGTCATCCACCATTGTCCCAGTGCCCGAAGAAAAACAAGGTAGCATGCCTAAACGACTGGCGCCCTGTTGCTCTCACTCCCATCGTGAGCAAATGCTTTGAGAGGCATGCCAAGGCCCAGATCTGCAGCATGCTCCCTCCCACCCTGGATCCTCACCAATTTGCCTACAGGCAAAACAGATTCACTGACGACGCCATCGCCACCGCACTCCACTCCGCCCTCACCCACCTGGAGAAGAGGAACACTTACGTGAGGATGCTGTTCGTTGACTCCAGTTCAGCATTCAACACTATTGTCCCCTCCAGGCTCGACACCAAGCTGAGAAACCTAGGCCTCAACCCCGGCCTATGCAACTGGATACTGGACTTCCTGTCAGACTGACGACAGGTGGTGAGAATGTGCCCAAAGACCTCCACCCCCTGACCCTCAACACAGGAGCCCCCCAGGGCTGTGTCCTGAGTCCCCTCCTCTACTCCCTGTACACCCACGACTGCGTGGCCACTCATGTCTCCAACTCTGTGATCAAATTCGCTGATGACACTACAGTGATTGGCCTGATCACAGACGGCGATGAGACAGCCGACAGGAGAGAGGTCGACCGCCTAGCCCAGCACAGCCAGGAGAACAACCTCTCTCTCAACACCGACAAGACCAAGGAGCTGGTGGTGGACTTCAGGAAGAAAGGCCGGGAACAGGACCCTATCACCATCAACGGGTCCGCAGTAGAGAGGGCACAGCAGCGCCTCGTTCACCTCAGGCGGCTGAGGAAGTTTGGCATGGGGCCCAAGATCAATCTACATCACTGCCTGGCAAGGCAACTGCACCGCAAGGCGCTGCAGAAGGTGGTGCGGACAGCTGAGCGCATCAGTGGATGTGAGTTTCCCTCCATCCAGGACAAAGCCCGGAGGATCATCAGAGACCCCAGCCACCCCAACCACAGCCTGTTTGAACTGATGCCGTCCAAAAGACGAAGCCTCCTCCGGAGCCTCAAGGCTAAAACTCAGAGGCTCACCAATAGCTACTTCCCCCAGGCCATCAGGCTCATGAACAAGCTTACTCCAGACTCATGACTTTACCCCCAGCACACCCACAGAATGGACTTTACTAGCACACAGTCACTTTAACAACTACCTCTTACACCAACGGCACAGTGCAATAATAATGACATTCCACTGACCCACTTTACTTTTTTACTTTTTACTATTTATACTGCAAATTGTGTCATGTCTATTGTCTTATGTGTCTCCAACATGTCTCACTTGTCTTGTACTTATGTCACTTATTGTCTTGACCTTATTTCATTGCCAACTGCTTATTTGTGTATGCTGCATTGTCAGGAACCAAGCCTAAGAATTTTACTCCCTGCACTTGTGTATGAGACGTAGCAATAAACTTAGGAGGTGTGTAAGCTGAATTTAGACTTGTTAGGCCCACCCAGAGACATTCACACACACAATTAAGGAAATGTATTTTCCAGACAATTGCATTCTTCTTCAGACTATGTAATACGAGGATAGAAAATTCAAGGATAGCATTCAGCAGCATAGTACAATAGGTAGTAGCACTGCTTCTGAGTCTTTTAATTAGATCTATGGCCATCCAGTTATGTCTGTTCCTAGTGGCTTTTGGACAGGCTGTCTTTGGATCTAGTGAAACCACTTCATGAGGTGGATGAGTTTACAATGGTGGTCAGAATACTACTTACCTGGGGCACATTATTTAGCCTAGTATGCTCACAGGGTCTCTCATCTCTCATTCCAATCCATCCCCTCAATGTTTACATTGTCAATGAACAAACAGTCATGATTCCCACCTCATCCCACCTCATCTTGCTGCTCTCAGATCAGATGTGTCAATCTTTGTACGCCAATGCAGCTCAAAATAGAATGTCACAGTGATACAGGAGGAAGGAGACCGACACAGGAAGCTGCTTTCGATGCCTTAGTAAACAGGGATACTTGTCGTTCTCGCAAATAGAGTTTTAGGTCGATAATTACTGATAATTGCCAGCTTCATTCCCGGCATGCCGTGACACCATGGTAATTACAACCAGAGCCTGTGATTGAGAGGTGGCAAATGAGGTGACATCATCTACACATCTCCGCTACTGTCTGATCAGATCAGTTTCTGTGTAAACCCCAGACGCACACTGAGACAACTAGAGGTAAGAGGTGTGTGTGTGTGTGTGTGTGTGTGTAAGAGGTAAGAGGCACACCCAGCACAAGAATCCACTGCCGTCATCTCCGAAAGGAAAACTGAATTTGGTGGTCCTGAATTTCATACTCATGTCTTTAAAGTGCCTAGTTTAATCGTTGGAGTGTTTTACATTTGAGATGAGATGACACTTAACACTAGACTGCACCATCATTACTAACCAGAGTACCCAGAGTGAGGTCCGGAGACATCCATTTGTTGATGTTAGTGTAGTAATCATTGAATTAGATCAATAGCATGTAAAGAAATAATGCACTGGTTGGTTAGTCAGGACTTAAGAATCATTATAATACCACATTTTGTATTTTAAAGGGCTACATACTGAATATAACATATTGACGGACGTACAGTACCAGTCAAAAGTTTGGACACAAACTTGCCAAGAGTGTGCAAAGCTGTCATCAAAGCAAAAGGTGGCTACTTTGAAGAATCAAAAATATAAAACATATTCTGGTTTGTTTAACACTTTTTTGTTCCTTCATAGTTTTGATGTCTTCAATATTAATCTGCAATGTAGAAAATAATAAAAAATAAAGAAAAACCATTGAATGAGAAGGTGTGTCCAAACTTTTGACTGGTACTGTATTTCAACCTGCGGTCAACTGTGGAGCGCATTATTAATTGAGGGTAGCTTCACTTTTTATCACCCGCACTCCCCGTGCTGCAAATTTTTGGAAAGCTTCGGTTCTGTTTTTGCAATCACCTTGTTTGCAAGGGAAATGAATGTGAAGAAGTTGTACATTTTACGGCCTTTGTCGTAAATCCTCATTGAAATGCTCATTGAAAACAAGGCCTAAACAGACTGAGAGAAAAACTGCTGTGGCTTGAATAAAACAATAAGCCTGTGTTTGGACATACGGGCTAATGAAGGGTACGTGTCTTCTTCGGAGGCTGGATGTGTGCTGGCTTCTATTCACATCACGCATTGATCATGCAAATAACTGTTAATGTCTTCCTGTCTATGTGTGCGATCCATTATTATTGAAATGGGTAAGCCATTAAGAACTGTAAGGTCAGTGTTGAATCACCATGATGAGGGTAAAGCTACGGTAAGGCTAGCGCTTTTGGGTGCAGATGTTAATCGTGCCTCAGGAGGTTATTTGGAGATGTTGGCTATCAACAAAAGGTGTTGAAGTCATGAAAATGCTTCGAAGGTTTTTTCTACGTGTGATTTTGAAATTGTAACAACGTTATTATGTTGAAAAATACATTTAGGAAAAGTGGGTTTCACGTTTTGTTGCAAAAGTTATTTTATTATGCCAATGGACCTCTGTTGGGACGACTAGTGTTAATAAAACCCCAACTAGATATTTATTTGGTCTGTAGAGATCAAGTTTAATAAAAAATCTGTTTTTTTTTGTAACCCAGCTCCAATATGAGTCTCTTGGACTAGTGTGTGTTGTTCCTGCGTTGACTGTCATATCAGCACTGAAAAGGAAACACAACCTCTGATCAGTGTTATGCGGTCAGAGAGACACTCAAGAAGTGGTGAGCTGGGTAGGTTTGTCTTGCAATATTGATCGTGAGAATGCGTGTGAGTATGTACAGCCCAGTGATTCAGAAAGGAGCTCTCTTCATAATTTATCAAAGGGCCCATTTCCAGAGACATTGGGAAGAGGGTGGTGAATGTTTGGTGCAGAGGAAAGAGGTATTCACTTTGCAAGAGTTACTCTTACTGTGTGTTCTGTAGAAAACACCAAGGTTGACTGTGAAAGGAAGGTGCAGTTGAAATAATGTAACCGATTGTTCAAGTACACTATTACTGTAATTAATCAGGTGTTTTAAAAGTGTTTTGTGTCTTAAAAGATATGTGTGCTCACCATCTATTTTACTGTTTCATAGTGATATGAATATGAATGGTTTTCCTGGATACCACACACACACACACACACACACACACACAGACAAATGGACAAAGATGAAAATGTATCTTGTTGCAAAATACAAAATACCCAGTACCCATGTATCAAGATAAACTAAATTGTTTTAATTGAAATACAGTACATGTAATTTGTATATTCAAAATACATTTGCCAGGAACATGTAAGGAGCTAATTTCTTAGCTG
This sequence comes from Argentina silus, assembly GCF_951799395.1. NCBI lineage: Eukaryota > Metazoa > Chordata > Actinopteri > Argentiniformes > Argentinidae > Argentina > Argentina silus. The sequence goes on from NC_139665.1 coordinate 11,164,668, forward strand.
TATTTGGGTTCCTCACATTATGCACAGTTCCAATGGTTAAATTCAAGACTTTTTTTTAAGCCTTTTTAATACCACTGCAAATTAAATGTAATACCTATATCATGGCAAAAATATAACCAGAAATGCTCCACAATAAGAGTCTCATGTCCAAGTTCCTGCCCAAATCAGGTACAGTAGGCTTATGTTTTGTGCGCACTTATGGAATGAACAGAATTTAGTAAGATGCTTCCTCAAATCTTTTTGTAACCAATGGGGTTTGAACTGGGAACCTCTCTTATGGATGCCGCAGATGTAAACCATATCTGGGCTTAGAAGTTGCAGGCAGGGTTGCTTCATTACGAGAGCATTATTCCAAATCACCTCCGCTACATTCCCCCCCCCCCCCCCCCCCCCATGAAGAGATTGGCCCCACGTAAGGCACCAATGTAACCAGCGGGGTTTGAACGTTGTTAGTATCTTGTTACTGTGCAAAATACATTGGATTTTTTTAAATGTCTTGTTCTTAAATGACTCGCCAAGTTAAACCAAAAATACTTATATGTTTATATACAGTATTTGAGCCCCTGTCATTTGTAAAACATGCATGATGTTTTTCACGACAACTCAGGACTTGGCTCTGTGTTTGCCTGTGTGTGTCTCTTTGTGTCACTATGTTCTTTGCAAACACCAGAGGTGGAAAGAGTATGAACATTTTTTAATTCAGTATTCCATAAGGTAATTATTCAAAGCATACAATTCACAAATGAATTGAAAGTATAATATAAAAAACATAAAATCTGACTGATCCACTAACTCATCCTCACTTACTGCCTCACTCTTACCCCTTCACTCACTCTCTCACTCACTCACTCACTCACTCACTCACTCACTCACCCATTCACCCATTCACCCATTCACTCATTCACACATACAATGGGGAGTACCAGGGCATAATGGACATGCCTGAAGCATGGATTGGATAGAGCTATTTTGTATACAACACTGTGATTTAGCAGTCAAATTAGCTCTGGAGTAAACAAGAGAACATGGATTTGCTAAAGTAATGAGGCCAGCATTGGCACACCCTGTAATGGAAAAGAAGGGGCAATGGATTTTGCAATAGAATTAGACCAACAGGTTAAGATTTCCATATGGACACGCTACAGACTGATTATGTAAACAAACAAAATCTGAAAACATAGGATCTCCATCCAGCAACTTCACTTCACTCTGAACTTGCAGTTCAGTATTAGCAGGAGCTGATTTTAAAAATGGTTACAGTGTATTTTAGCTCGTTTTGCTGTGAAGAGCAATCCAGCACAGCTGAAAAGATGTTCACAGGCAACAAAGCAGGCGTACGTGTTGAGTGTTCAGTTTAAGAGACAGCTTTTTGATGTGTGGAAAGGAATGAAGCAGGTCCATCTTATCAGATGCACAGGCAAGGTACCCATCCAGCTCTCCTGTACCTTGTGACCTTCTGGGCTGGACATGACCAGAAGAAGTCATCTTCATCAGATGAGTGGGGCTCTACTTCCTCCGCAGTCAAGATGTCAAGATGACATTTAATGTAGACCAAACCTGTTGTAGTGGCAAATCCACAACAAAATACATATTAACATATTAAGAAAAGTCTGCTAAATGTGACAATCTAGCACAGTTGCATATCATACCAATGATGCCTCAACAAATTAAATGCAAATGAAAGGAAAATATAGGCACTGTATGAACAAATAAAATTACACATTTTGAATTGAGAGGCATATACATGTACGTGGATCAACAGACATGGACTCCTACCTGCTTCTATGACTGTCAAGTATCAGAACTAGAACTAGTGAACCCAAGTGCAGCACACAGAGTCAGGACACAGGTATAAAAATGATATAGAATTTAATCAGGGACAAACAGGGAAAGGGTAACGGGGTAGACTGGGCACGTAGGTAGGCAGGGCAGGGCAGGCAGGCGGATAGTTCAGGCGGGTAGTTCAGGCAGGGAGTAAACGGAAAACCAGGGTATACAACACAGAAGGATGATGAAGAGATGAGCCGCAGGTGTGTAGATGGTGACGTGAACAATCGGCAGGACCTGGAGCTATGCCCAAAATACACCAAAACACCCAGGCTGGGAAGAGGGAGAGAGACTGACACCGGCTAGGTGGAAGTGGAGGGCGTGACAATGACATCAGCCTTGTCTGTCCATGAGGTTTTAAACTTCGGCCAAAAAGATTGCTGCAGAGATCAGCTCAGGGTCCTGCATCATTTGTCCAAAAACACTTTTGGAGACCCTCCTGCATCGCTTGGATGAGTGGAAGACAGATCTTGCTAGTAGCTCCCATCCTCGTCAGCTTTGCTTGAAGTTGCAGAATGGTTGACAGCAGCCACACCACGTGTGTATTAGTCTCTGATTAAAGACTGTTCACAGCCATCACCACAGGCTTCATCACGGCACAGTGGTCAGACAGGAATGTAATTTCTGTCTGGTTCAGCCTGTGGGTCTTGAAATGACAGTACATTGAGGTTGCAATGTGGTGATGATGTCTTGGAATGCTGGTTGCTCGACCACAGAGAACGGCTGGAGACCTTTGCAAATTAAATTCATGAAAAGCTTGTCAACAGTGGCCTGCCTGACACGTTTCCCTCCTCCCACAGCCATTAGGTCTGATATCTTCATCATATACCTTATTTTTCAATGGATGTTTCCTCTGTAAACAGAAAGATGTATCAATGTATGCCCAATCAAATGACACATGACTTTATTAAACACACTTAGGTTGCTGGCATAGACACCTATACAGATTAATTAAATTATTTCTCACTCACTCTCTCTCTCTCTCTCTCTCTCACACACACACACACACACACACACACACACACACACACACACACACACACAAACAATATGTGTATACAACACATTATAAAATGTTACCCATTATGGTTATATCTTGGCTAACCAGTTAGCTAGTGTTGCCAGCAATTGTTGAAAGAACTAACACTCGGCCTATTAGAATTCATGATTTCATGTTTGAAGAAGTGGCCCTCCAAAAATCTGTTCTACTTAGCTAGCTAGTAGTAGGTTGGTGTGTTATCATGTTGTTCTAACAACTTTAGCATGTTCTCTGGCCAGCTAATAACCAAATCTGTCATCACAGTTAGCTTACCTCAACATGTCTCCTTAAGTTTGATGAGGAATTTTTGTAAGTAGATAATTCCATCCTGGGGAGGTAGAGCTTACACTGCGCGATGACGCTATTGCCTTTGATGTCCACATCAAACAGCTCTATTAGGTATGCCAGGGATGTTCGTGTTCCTTCTCTCCTCCAGATTCAGAGTTGCTAACGTGACCAGTATCTGCATTCTCCGCTAAAACGTACCTCACCATCTCCATCCTTAGCTACAGTCCTTCAACAGGCCAATCCGATTCAAATTATGACTGACTGAGTGACCATCGTTCAGATTTTGTAAGTGGTTTCATTTGATTGGTCTGTTTGTGTTTAGGCTCGTTGCTCACCATTTGATATGATTGGGCAAACTGACCACAGTTTTGGCACCAGTGCTATGCTATTAATATATGCAAAAACCTGCTATAATGATTTTGCTATTCAAGTAAAAGTAAAATTACAGACTTGTAATAATAAATCTTTGAAATATCTACTCAATTACAGTAATGTGAGTAGTAGTTTCCACCTCTGGCAGACACACCTGTTAATAATTTGCTTACGTTTCTGTCAAAATGTTACCACTCCAGCCTGACCTGTATTTCAGGCCAGGCAATCTCTCTCTGTGCATATTCTCTGTGCGTATCCTGTGAATGAAAACTCCAAGGGATTTGGTATGCCCTTATAGGATCGTGGTTTGACTAGTCTTTGAAATGGCCTGTCACCTGAAAGTAAATGCTCATTAGCACCACCCCAGAAGAAAAGGTGCCTTTGAGAAACAGTTGAGGGGCAAGGAGTTAAACTGGACTAATTGACTTTAGCATGACGGGCCTGTCAAAGTAATAGAAAATAATGAAAAATAGAAATGTAATAATGTGACTGCTTCAAACATAGCCACCATCAATTTCTGTTCCAAGGGCAAAGGCAACTCTGGGGAGTGTTGGATGTAAGGGAGATGACCAACTTGCCACTGAGAGGTTGTTGAAGTTGTGTTTTTTAAAAGTTGGAGCCGACGTGTCCTCTTTCTGTGGCCCTCATTTCTAGCTGTTCTGACACTGAGTACTTGCAGCCCGAGGCCTGCTGTGGCTCAACTCTCTTTTACACCATTTTAATCATATACCTACATTTAACTAGGCCGTTAGATTGAACCTCTCTTATGCTTTAAGTGCCTACTCCAATGACATCATTACATTGTACTATTTGTCTGAAATGTAATGGCTGAATGTTATAATCATTCTTTAGAGAACAATATATGTATTACTATTTCAAAAAGGTTAATATCCTGAATTATGATTATTAATTGTATCCCTTCCACATTTTTATGGTATGGACAGCATACACTGGTTGAATATACTATATCTTTCATACTGTAGGTTAAGACTGGCCCCTGGTCCCTTTTCAATGATTTCTAAAGAGATCAGACAAGGTCAGACATCAATAGGACAGCCAATAGACAAATACAGGTGTGTGTGTCTGTGGATGTCAGATGGAGATAGGAGGTTGAACAAGTCTGAGATGAGAAGAAACCCACTGAGAGGGTGATTGAAACAGCTGCTACTGTATTTTCCACTCCTCCAATTTGGCCCTCTACCAAAATGATATATATATATATATATATATATATATATATATATATATATATATACACACACACAGTACCAGTCAAAAGTTTGGACACACCACAAACAGAATATGTTTTATATTTTAGATTCTTCTGTAGTAGTCACCTTTTGCTTTGATGACAGATATATATATATATGACAGCTTGACCATCCTTGTCCCAAACAGAACTAATCAGGGAGAGGAGTCTCCAGTCATGCCACAGCCCACTCCTTCAATCACCGTCACTGGGTGCATTCCAGAATGTATGCAAAGCAGTCGCGCTGCACAATTTAACCAATGGTTGTACCATCTGCATTTAGTCAGAAACCAGATTGCTCTATCATGATGTAGTTACTGACATTAAACATCTATCTAGGCATTGATCTGGCAAGCAACTACTTTTTCCAATCTAAAATCTTACTTTTTAATAATGACTTTTCCTTCAACTGCCACAGAGATATCAGAGAACTTGTTTTAAATATAGTTCTTGCTTTATTTACACCTCTGATAAAGTTAAGTTGCCACCATACGGTATTTCTCTTACCTTCTTCCATATACTGTATACTTGGACTGGAACCGAGCCTTCATGTGCAACAGGTGCCACAAAAATATTCCTTTAAAAGGGTCAAATAAATTACTTATTGTAGGCCATCATACACATTTTGAAGGGCCTTATAAGATGGTAGTTACAATACGGAGGCTTGACAAGGAAATTTGGGTATGTGTTGTTAATAGCAAAGCATATATTAATATTAATAATCTGACTCTAAGTAATTTCATTAACATTATGTGCAAAGAATTGTTGAGTTTTTGTTGATTAAAGTCACATTAGAATGAATCAAAGTAGGAGAGAGAGAGAGAGACAAAGACTGTCCACACGATCTGTTTATTGTACTCAAAACAACAACATGGGACCTCTGACCTGGATACAAAGAAGAAGAAATTCTTCTACCTTCTGTTTTTATAGCCAGCTTCAACCATAGTATTTAAATTAAGAGCTGTTTGCAAAGAAAACTATTGAGACCTCATCATATCAATTATATTCAGATGACACCACAGCATTACCACATTGTTGAGAGGGCTTGTAAACATCACACAGAGACCACAGTCATTTGGCCCATCGGGGGAAGGGATCTCAAGGAAGGGGGGAAGAATTGATGTTTCCCCCTTCAATTTCAAAGCACAATTACCGGTTCGACAGATGTTTCATCACATTCACTGGACAGAAATATATTTTAACTCTCAAAAAGGGAACAAGAACGAGAATGATGGATGTCAATTGAACATAACAATTACCTCAACATCAATCATTTCATTCCATAGCGGAGACACAAAAAAGAGGGACATTTGTCACTTTCACTGAGGTTACCATGGCAATGTGATTTCCAGGCCAGTTAAAGTCATTGCAATTACTAAGTATCAAATGTGCTAACTTGGAGAAGTTGGTACTGTAGTTCATTAACCTTGAAACTCAAGTTTCCATGTAGCAAACTCGTGTTTGGGACCAAATAGATGACCTGATTATCCTCTTAACAAGGGTTAGCCAACTAGGTCAAGGTGCCACATCAATAGGTCCTGTTAATAGAGCCAAGTGATGATTGGGTCCAAAGGGGTAAGCTAACAAAAACATTGACCTCCTTGCCCCGCTAATCACAGTTAGCCCAGCAGACAAATATGATAACATGACAATCCTCACAGCGCTCTTGACAATAGCACAGTGCTCAGCTAAATGTATTGTTTGCTGTTGCTGATCTTGACACTGATTGAGTGTGGAAACAATATTTTCCCCAGCAGTGAGGTACACTATGTAATGAATTGGTAAGGCATTCAGAGTCAGAGAATGCTCAACCTGAATGCACATTACAGTATGGCTCTTCAACCGGGCAGACACTATGTGTTTTCAGCCAAAAATGTGCCACAAACCAAGTTCTCACGACCGAATGTAGATCTCGGCTGTAAATGCTGCGATGAACTTAACGCCTTGACTCGCATACTGTGAGTTGGTCAACGACATGAAGAGAAGACACGATTACTTCCGATTTTAATTCTGACATGCCAGAATTTCCTGGTTGTGGCTCCTCTCCACTTGTGTAGTTTGAGAGGTACTCTGAAGCGATATACAGTAGAAGCCTCAATTAATGATAATCCAGCGCAACTTGCATTTGGCACCATAGTATAAAATACTTAGAATAAAGTATAAAGAATAATACTTAGAATAGTATATATAATAATACATTCAAATTCTTGGAACCATGAAATTGACAAAAAAGTCGTGGAGCTCTGGCTGGACCAAAGCTGCATTTATAGGCCTAACTAGCGAAAATCATTTGAAATTCCAATTATTTTGTAGGAACAGACAGCTGCTGCTGTCGTTATGCTATCGTGTGGAAATTGTCCACATGTTTTTTTGGCTTTTTCTTGTGTATAAGAAGACTATGGCTACAGCTGAAATGTCTCACTATTTTGTGGTCAGCTCTATTTCTGCTATTGTCCTGGTAATGAACGAACACTGAAGGGTGAGAGGGGGCTCGGCTGCATTGCCCAGTGTGACAGCTAGGAGAATCATTTGGGAATAATTTGTCTTGCAGTATGAGATCCTCTCGTCAGTTGGAATCGTCTGCGTTTGTGAAAATCGCAGTGTCAGTCTGGCTTTATACAGAACATTGCAGCACATCAATACACACACACACACACACACACACACACACAATGAGGACCGGACATTGTGTAAAGGAGCAAAAATAAGAAATGGACATTGACTCCAATGATATGGTATGAATGAATGGTATGTAATGAATTATATAGTGAACCTGCAGAAATGTTGGACTGTGGACATTTGAGATCATGAAAATCCATACTTGTATCTCCCAGGTAATACAGTATTTGTACAGCAGCTTGATATTTTTAACTCCACACATCACCCTTATCACAGACTTGCATCGCTCAAATTAAGCCTCAAGATCTACTTGTAAACACTGTTTAGAAAATACAGTGCATCTCATGTTAGTAAAGACAGGCAGTATTTAGATTTAAATACCAAATCAGTATTATCAGTATTTATAATTTGTATTTAAATTACTTGTGTTACATGTGTGTGTGTGTGTGTGTGTGTGTGTGTGTGTGTGTGTGTGTGTGTGTGTGTGTGTGTGTGTGTGTGTGTGTGTGTGTGTGCGCACGCATGTACCTGTGAGACATGTTATTGTTGTTTGAGTTGAAGGTTGTTGGACATGTCCTTTTCCTGGGTGATTCTTTGAAGCAAAGTTAGTCTTCTTCTTGGTAAAGTTAAGCCACAGTGAAAATCCCTTCCATTATTCTTCCCTGGTGATTACCTTCAGCTTTAGGGACTATCATGGCTTTGTTTTGCCTTGTCTGGATTTGTTTTTATAAATATGTAATGAAAACTCTTGCAGGCCGGACGTCTGATGCAGTCATTTCTTTGTGTTTTATTAAATACCAAAAGACATCAAGGTTTATTCAGTTCATCTGTCTCTATTTCCAGCAGTCATTTTGAATCACATTTTACATTTTGTAGAACTAACGTTAATGTGGGGTGAGTGATTCATTCAGGCTGATGGCTTGATGGCCTTTAAACGCCTTCGAAATCTCGGGGTGGCGATGACCAGAAAACGGAAAGCAGACCACTACCTCAAATCTACTTCTGTTAATCTAAATAATCCTTTTGGCAAGTAGTGAAAGGTTTGGAGTGCAAAAAAGATACACAGCCCGTTTTGTGGGTAGACACACAGGTTGTAATTGAGAGAACCTCTTTTCATCAGCATTTTCTAGATGCAGGCAGATTATTTGAAAAGGTTAAAGGTCGAAATGAGCTCCCTGTGAATATACCTGACACCCCTGTGCACTCCTTCTCTTGGTTCTCCTTCTCACCCTTCTGTGTTTCAGAAGTGCGTAAAGATTGTAAGGAAATCTGCAAGTTGTGGAAACCTGCTTTTGTACTACCTGTCTTGAAAGGTGGAGATCCTTTGTTGCTTGACAACTACTGACCCATATCAAAATTGTCTGTACTATCTAAGGTACTGAAGTCCTTAGTTGGCAGCTTAAAGCCTACCTCCAAGACAACATCTTAAATTAAATGCATCAGGTTTTAGGTCTGGTCACAGCACTGTTTCAGCAACATTGCCCTTGACAAGAAGTTACATTGTGTGTCTGTCTTTATTGATTTGCCGAAGGCATTTGACCATACCGTGTTGGTGCAAAGGTTGAAATGTTGAGTTACTGGTCATGCTCTTGATAGGTCATTTATAAACCAATCAAATCGTACACAGTGTACGGTTGTAAATCTGAGTCCATGGAGTTGTGCTCAGTTGTGCTGCAAGGTTCTATTTTAGGCCCACTGTTGTTCATTTTGTATATCAAAAAACATTGGGAGACACATTGATACATGTTGTTTTGTTTTTACATTTTTATGCAGATGATACTATTTTTTATTCAAGTGGTACTGTAGCAGCTTGGCTTTAGCTTTTGAAAAGTTTTTTTACACCATTCAACAGAATTTGTATGATTTGAAGCTTGTTCTAAATTCAGTTAAAACAAAATGCATGGTATTTTTATTGTAATGACTTTAGTACACAGGCAGAGGACTCAACTGCATGACTCAGAGACACAAACTTAAATCCAAAAGAATAGTCTTTAATTCCAAAAAGCAGGGTTCGGTACACAGGTAGGCAGTCAATGAGTAGGCAGATAATCCAGTAAGGGGTAGGCAAAGCAGGGTACGGTATACAGGTTGGCAGTCAAAGAGTATGCAGATAATCCAGGAAGGGGTAGGCAAAAAGGCAAAGTCAAAAAACCAATTGTAGATCAAAAACCAGGAATACTTAACACTAGGAAAATTGCTAGGACATATGACACATAGGTACAAAGACGAACTGGCACAGAGACAGGGGAACACACAGACTAAATACACAGGGAAGTATGATGAGGGACAGGTGAAACCAATCAGGGCGGGGCTGACAATCATACAGGCGGGAAACACACAAGGGCAGGTAGTGAATTGTCTGAAAGGAGAGACAAGGTGAGGAACACAAAAATAAACAGTTAATAAATAAATGAATAAAATGAAACAAACATAAACTAAGGAACAGGACGAGACGTTTCAGTTATTGCTACATTGGACGGACATACAATAGAGCAAGTCAAAGTATGCAAATATCTGGGAGTTTAGGTGGATGACAAGCTGAGGCTTGTTTTTCTTTGGAGGCCAGAAAGGAGCTGGTACGGTGTACATTCCTAAAATGCCACTTGATCTCTGTTCCTTTTTGATTAGGTCAGAAAATAAATATCAGTTACAGTCTCACTCGCACTTGCTTTTAACGGTCCCAAAAATAAGAATAGGTCATGGTAGAAATAGTTTTAGCTACTCAGCTCCGTGCTCCTGGAATTTTCTCCAGAACAGTTTAAAACTTGAGGATCTACTGTAGTCATCATGGGGGAGTTTAAACACTTGGTCAACACAAATATCACAGATTAGTGTACCTGTCATTAGAACAGCTGTTTTTAGTTATGACGTTTGTTTCTATGCGTTACTGTTGTACTGTATGTGTGTCTATAGTTTGTTGAATGTTGTGTCAATGAATGTAAGTTGTTTTGTTTCGTCTGCTGTTGTCGAAAAAAAATATCGATTTTATCTCAATGAGACAAACCTGTTTAAATAAAAAAATAAAAGCATCTATGTAACATTTTTGGGAGGATGAGATTTGATCCAATATCCATGTTTATCCTCAAGGCAGCAGCTCTCGATAATGTCTAACACTAGAAGCCCAGGGTCATCATTATTAACCAAAGTACCCAGAGTGAGCTCCATTGTTGATGTTAGTGTAACAGTGTAATCATTGAATTAGATCAATAGCATGCAAAAAAGAATGCGCTGGTGGGTTTAGTTAGGACTTAAGAATTATTAGGATATCACATTTTGTATTTTAAAGACCTACATATTGAATATAACCTATTGATGGACCAACCCGCGGTAAAATGTGGAGCGCATTACAGATTGAGCTCCACTCTCACTTCACTTTTTATCACCCGCATTTCCCCTGCTGCAAAATCTTCTTGTTTGTCACGGAAATACTAAGTGCAGTAACTGTTTTTTCATAAACCCGCCAGACACACACACATACTCTCACACAGGAGTTGTATTTGTTTTTACAGTTTTCACATATACATTTTTATTTTTTATTATTACTTTTTTTCCTCATGATAATTTCAGTTGTTTATGGTATATTTGGTATTGTTTCTGGTTTACATGCTGAGATATTTTTCATTTTAACTGATAGATTTTCAGCTGCTCTCAGACCATCCTACCTCTCTCAATGTATACCCTCTCTTGGTTTCCATGTGCCATATATGTTTCAATTGTGCTGTGATGTCTCACGTAGTTCTTGAAACTTTCAACCATCGTAGAGCTTGCACAGATTTTCAACTAACAATGAATATTTTTGCACATTTTTGCACATCATCATTACACATCATCACGCATTGACAACCCACTTTCAATATTGTTATCAACATCACTGGCCTTTACACAGACACACATACTGTACTGTAGCCTATATACACACACGAGAGGAGATATCATAGGGTGCTAATTGAAAAGAACGTCTAGACTGAGAGAGAAACAGCATTTCGACATGTCTTGATGTGTCTCTTCTTTGGAGGTTGGGTTCGCAACATCAAAACAACAGAGATGTTGGCTTTCAAAAAAAAGGTGTTGCAGTCGTGAAAATGCTTCTAGATTTTTTTTTTCTATGTGTGATTTTGAAAAGGTAACAACGTTATTGTGTTGAAAACAGACATTTAGGAAGAGTCAGAGAAGGGAGGGGACATGGGTTTCACAATGGTTTCACTATAGTGTCACATTGCGCCCGTGGACCTCCAGTTGAAAGACTAGTGTTAAAAGCATTGTCCTTCTCTATACAAGATCCAGAACATACAAATAAATAAAACTAAACTTCATAGAGGCACATGACGTTTCACTTTAGCCTGGTCTACTTCGGTAAATCAAAGCAACAGACCATTTGTTATGCCCGCTGATGTATGCGGACGAGGAGAACACAAGGAAATAAGACAAAGTGTTATTTTGACTTTCAAAAGCATTATGGGTAATTGGATTTCGACTCCATGCTCTATTTCCAGAGAATATTGATTTGGTTCTTTTTTTTTGCTTGAGCACATGACAGCCATTTTCATCTCCTCTTTGTTTCCTCTATAGCAGAGCCATTTAAATAGTCCATTAAGCCCCAACCCTCCTGTTCACACACAGCCTGCAAACTAACAGTCTATTTTGATCGACACAAAAGGTGCCAGCGCACCACTTTGAAGAGCTTGCTTAATGCAATACATAGAAACGATGACTACTTCTGATCTGCCAGCGTTACACTTAATACAATCATGAATAGATGAAGTGTATGTTAATTTCTAGACAGCTTTCTGTCGTAAATGTTTATCGTATAACAGTAATTCTGACTCATTCCTGTTTAAATCATCCAGTGTCTTAATAGAACTCATATACAGTATGGGCCAATGGAGGGTTTCTTTACTGACTCCCTCTTCTGGAAATCAAAATATTGAGTTGATGTGAGCCTCAAGCTTCAGTGATGTCATTCTGACTGTCTACTGCCCAGGGTGACATCTTTGCTCTGGAGATAGCCAATAGGGGGATCATTGCGCAGGAAGGGGGGATCATTGCGCAAGAAGTAAATAAGCGTGCTCTACTACATTTCTCCTATACACTTGTGCTGATACACTCCAATATAAAATATTTTCCCAATTACAAGCACACGGCATGTGCTTTCCTACCTTTCAACAACTGTCTTTGAAAATCAAGAGATAAGGAAATGAGTTACACTGTATTCCTCTCACTCACTCTCTCTCTCTCTCTCTCTCTCTCTCTGACACACACACACACACACACGCACACACGCACGCATGCACGCCCATGCACACACACTACTTGAGTGTCCCTCTTTTACCAACAGAATATCCGTACAGCAACATATACATATTCTACTCTCTTAAACCAAGAGATCAATGCACGGGGCATATCCTGCCCTGACTCACCTCAGGGCTCAGAGTTCATTCATTACGAACACATGTACAGATTGACCCAGAGACTAGTTTGAAAGATCAAACTAAAGATGATTTACTTTCACAAACTATCAGACACTTAAGGCCAGATCTATCAAGTGTTTGAACATGGTACAAAGTTTCCACCTATTTTTTCAGGTTGGCCTTAAAGGAGCAGTCTGGGTTTCAAACACCAACAAAGAGGTCACACCGCCACCTTTTTTTGGTAAACAGCTGAGGGATGGGACTGGAGAAATGTAACAACGCTCAAATTCATAGACACAGCTATTCAGTGTTTGTTTATGAACAATGTAGTAAAATAAGTATATATTTTGGGTTCTAATGGGGTAAGACAGTTGAACTAAGCTCATTAGGCATTGAAAGTTATATTATTCAAGAATCAATTATTATAGTATATAATTAATTTAAAGGTCCAGTATGTAACATTCAAGCTTTCTAAAAGCTTCCTAATGGTTGTAATGACTATGTTTAATCAGCAGCTATCAGGGAATGAGATCCCTTGAAATAAATCATTTCATTTACATTCATTTACAAACACTGTTTTGGTCCAGAAAAAGCATTTTCTAGTGCCCTACTCAACACTCGGTTTGCATGTAAACATGTTGTTACTTCCAGGAGTGTTCTAGGGTGAGTGTTCTAGGGTGAGTGTTCTAGGGGTGTTTTTTCCCTTTCTGTCTCCGGTGGCTGCCTCTTTGAATCATGTGTGCATGCAAAAACACAACAGCTAATGTCCGACACTGCAAGTCCATTTCGGGGGGGGATCATATTATTATTAGAGATGATGTTGTTGTTTGGAACTTCAAACTTTCACGGCGGTGGCCAGAGGTGGCATATTTTCAACAAACATATGCCATGCTCCTGTAAAAGTAAAAAAATGTACCAATCCAAGATTGCCCCTATAATTTAACTGCAGCTAGAACATACAGCCCCCACATTCATGTGAACAATATGTACTAATCCATCTAAATGAATCACGTTTCTATTGTGTTGTTAAGTGCCTGCCCAGTAAGTGACTGGCTTAAATTGGATGATGGTGTTTTTGTCATACCGTGTCCTGATATGCAAAAGTGCCGATTTTCCAGTCAAGTGATTTCAGTGGGTGGTTGAATGGGGAACAGGCTGACAATGGGTCTCTTATAGGGGTCCTGGGAAAGTGTGTACTTGGATATTAAATGTAGCTCAGAAATGGAGAGAGAAGTCAGTGGGGGGGAGAGAGAGCGAGAGAGACCTTCACACGTCAGCAAATTATACTTGTTCCAAATACTGAATGTATAGGGTTTTGACTATAGGGCTACTAAGTGGACAATTTGGACATGAAGGTGGCTGGTATACACTTAAAGCACTATGCTAAGGTGATCCTCCTGGAAGCGGGTTTTATAGCCCTGCTATAGACTGACTAATAACTTGAATTCTATCCTCCTTACTGTAAGATTGTTGAAAAGTGAAAAGACCTATTTTGGACAACTAAAGTCTAAACAGAGGCAGGATTCAAAATTCAAGATTCAAGATCCTTTATTTGTCACGTGCATACAAGTATACAGTTAAATGCAAAAGTGACAGTGCCCCAGAGGAGTGCAACAATAAGTTTAAAAATAAATAGAATATAAACAGCAGTACAAATAGCAATGTAAGCAATGTACACAATGGAATGGCTATATACAATGGCAATGACAGGTTGACAGTACAGTTAATTACAGTGAAAGATGAGTCTGCAATGGGTAATTATGTGTGTGTGTATGTGTTATGATGACAGTGAGTGTGTGAGTGACTTGAGGGGGGCACTGGTGGGTAGTGATGGCAGTTTGACACTGAAGCTTCGATACGTGCTTCAAACACTGAACAACAATTCCATCGAAGCACTGCTTCAAAGCTTGCTTTGGTGCGAAAACAATCACGTGACATATGACGTCCGAAGCAGCAACTGCTTCGTTGCCTGAATGAATCACCTGACTGGTTCGCGGTCCAATCAGGTGATTCACTGGCACTGCCTCGTCTCGATTCTGACAGGTGAAAGGTTGCAACAGTTTTGAATTTGAGTGCCTCAACACTTTATAACCGCTCTAAACAATGCACAATTTGTGGATTGTCGTAGTAGGTGCGTTGTTGCTGTTGAGTTGTTGGTATTGCGTTTGTATTCTCTGAGTGTTCTTCTTGTAATCTTTCAGTGTTCTCCATCCCACATAATCACCCCCTGAAGTAGAGTCGAACGAGATCCTCTGCCTTTGTGAATAATTGCCCATACGCATGATCACCCATACAAAAAATATTTGTGACACAATTAAAAATTTACTTGCACTTTGTTGTCAAGCTACTTTCGCAAATGTATATGACAAAATATGAAACCTATCACTGACACTGAAACTCTCAGCGAAGGTCCTGCAGTGGCTACGTTCTGCCTTGCAAAATCTGTCTTGCAAACTTCTTGTTTTAAATTGCTTTTCAATTATATATGAACTGTATACATTCATTATATAGTTTCTAGTTACACATCAATCAACACATCATATGTTGTTTTAACTTAATGTTATTGTCAGAATTAACACATCTGTGTGTTGACTAAGCTGCCAGAATGTGTGTTAAAATGGCACACATTGATGATGTGTTCATAGATTTGATAGATGTGTTGATATTCCACGTGTTGTTTTTAATACATCTGTTCTTCATCTGTATCTGTCACAGCATTAGCACAATTCATGATCATTCTGTCATGTAAATGTATGTGAATTAATGAACTGTAATAATTGTAGGTACAACAATCCCAGCCATCCTCAGACAGATTGAGGGACTAGCATATTTTCAAGTCTTCTCTCCCCTTGCCTCAGCAGCGCTGTGGGCTGTGTGATAGCTCAGACATTTGAACAGCCCTCACAGTGCTTTGGCAGTACTGCAGTCCCCGGATAGTCCACTCAGAGCGAGAGACGCTCTGCTATACTGTCTTAATCCTCTCCTCTTCATTGCTGTAATGCCTTCTGTGGTACATTACCAACCAGGAACACTAACACTTGCGCTGAGCCTGCGGCACAGAATGAGAAAAATAAAGTCTAAATCCAGTGGCGTTTATTCAGGAACCTATTAAGTGCTACCTGCACAACAGCAGCAATCACCTCAGTCAGATCCATCAGTCGATGGAAAAATAGGATTACATAAGGACTCTCTTATTTTGATGGGACATAAGAGTAATAAGGTACCATTGGTACAAGGTACTATGGCACTACAGGGGTAATAAGGTACCACTGGACAGGTACAGTAGATTATTCACTGACAGAAGTGAAAAAGTAACTTTTATACATGACATTTTATACATGACATTGAAAATACAGCAATGCTGAGGGCAATGAGACTGGTAGAGTAAGCTGAAATGAATATCATCAACATGCATATGTAGTCTTTGACATTTATATGGCGAGCAAAATTCAATGTTATTGAACGTTTCGAAAAATATCTTGTCAAAACATTCTTAGTTGTTTCCCAGTTGTATACAGGTAAGCTGTTTCATTACAAATAATATAAATATAAAACCTATGAGGGCGCCCATTTTCTGACCAAAATTAGCAATGCTAACCCTGACTGGTAACCATTACATAAAGTAGCATAGCAATTAGCATTAAACAAATGTCTACAAATATACACTTTTTTACATGAAAAACACATTGGTATTTAATTGTAGTAACATTTAGGAAGTCAGAGCAGTATCTGTATAGTGGCTTTTTGACTTTACCATGAAATTGTGATAGTTCTTTTTCCATAACAAAAGCAACCCATATGTCCATGGTTGGATATTCTTCTGCAAGTCTGAAGAACAAACCAACAAGTAGGACTATGATATATGCATCCACTGAAAGATTATTGTCTGTACACCTTTTTCAAGCTTCCATCCAAGTTCTCTGACTTTCTCAAAGATCCAACAAACAAGCAGGAGCTATTTGTTGTCAGACAAGGTGCACAACAAAGAGTATGAAGTCAGAAAGGAGATCTACAGTGCCTTCAGAAAGTATTCAGACCCCTTCACTTTTTCCACATTTTGTTGTATTATAGACTCAATTTAAAATAGATAGCAAAAGGTCTGAATACTGAGGTATTTCTGTATTTCAATTTTAATACATTTGAGGTTTTATTTCCAAATAATAGACTTAATGAGTCTGAATTTGTATTATACATCCCAAAGAACATTTGTACTACATTTGGCACTTGTATACATTGTTTACATACCTTTTGTAAAGTAATTCATGCAATAGTTAGCAAAGCGTGTCTAAGCGCTTTCCAAGTCAATTTTGGGACGCATTACAGTAATGAGATTTTGGGTGAAAAGTTTATTAAAACAGAGATCTTAGCCCAAAACACTTGAATGGTCCAGAAACTAGATAAAGTGTACTTAATAATGATATCAGGTTTTTTGTCATTTTTGTGTGATTTAGCAGCTTAATTCATCAAGGACATGGTTTCACTTGGGTTCAAGAGCATCATCCGATAAGTGTTTGATCTATCCAATGCATTGATTGTGAGAGAATGGTTAAAATTAGGCTACATTGTAGATAGTTGCATACATATCGTATGAAGCCTTATACCCTACCTTCAGATTTGTACGGTTGATAATCCATTATCATCATGCAAAGTAATCCACAGTTTAATGCTCCAAATATCTTTGATTTTGCCAATGGCCTCAAGCAAGGCTTTAAATAGCTTCCATCAGCCATCAATTGACAAGATTATTAGATCAGTCGATGTCTGCTCATAACAACGTCTCTAAGTTCTAAGCCCCCTTATGAATCTGATAATAGCTAATCAGCTATATATTCTGAAGCTGTCCTATGCAGGTCGGTAGAAAAATGTGTCAGGCCGGCACTGTAAATAAGAATTAGTTCTTAATGACTTTCCTGGTTAAATAAAGGTTAAATAAATAAATTGCTCACACATTCTCTGCACTTGCCCTGGCTGGTGTAGGTGCTACCATATGAAATCAGTATTATATAAATAAGAGATATGCTTCTATCATCAGACCTGTGCTATAAAAAAATCATTTTTTAATAAATTACTATGGTCAAGGCATGAGTTTATACATTTGAAAGTAATTGTAGAACGTGAAAGTCACTCTGGAATCTACCTCATTTGGCCAGAACAAATACAGACTCTGCCATTGGAATTACATTGGGAAATGTATTTTTGGGCAGAACTAAAAGTGAGTACCACAAACTACAATGGTACCACAGTTGGCCACTTATTTTTTTGTTGTGCCTGCCAGACGGCCAATTGATCACCTGCAGGGGATGGATAATAAAGCCCTGGATGCTTTCAATAACATGTTTTACACAGTTTTTGATCTCAACACACATTACATTTTTGTTCTTATACAATTGTTTTTCTTTTGCCATGAAATTTACTCCATACAGCTTCCCCTAGCAGTACACTCTAGATTGTTTCCATTAGAAATATATGCAAAACTCAAATAAAGCAAACAATACCAAATGATAATTTCTTGGAAAAATGCAGTTTAACTTTCTCACGGTGGCTGGGATCCTGGACTATTTTATGGGCCTTGGTGCAGAATCTTATTCTGGCTATAGCACAACTCAAAGTCCATAACTGACTTCAGAGTCTAGGGAGGCCCTTTGATGTTGTTGGCATGGTGAGTCGATAATGAAGGGGTGGTGCTTTACACTGGTCGGTGTACCGCCTGTATCTTTTATCTATTGTCATTAAACCAACCATGAGATATGTCTGTTTTAAGAACCGCCCCATCACTTTTCGCTCCAATGAAAAGAGCAAGGAACGAGATGCCTCACCCTGATGCAAACGCAAAGTATGTCAGAACCAATCAATGCGCCCGCTCAAAATCTGGCTCGATTATATGGACCGCTTAACATGTACATTGCTCTAGCTTCAGCTAGGATAGCAGGATCTGTCCATGTATATGACATCAGTGGAGGGGAGTTGGGTGCTTGCAATCTTCTCTGTGGTGCGCACTATCCTCTCCAGCCGTTTGCGGTCATGATTTGTGTTGCCTTACCAGACAGTGATAGATCTTGTTAAAATACTTTCAATTGTGCTCTGATATACAACTTTAACTTAACTTAAGTCCCAGTGCCCATGTCAAACGTCCTAAGCGTCCATGGAAAGTAAAGTCGCTCCTGCGCCTTCTTAATAATAGAAAAACCTGCATAAAATAATAGTAATTAGTTTTTCAAACCACTCAAACCATGGTCACAAAGGGTGGCTGCTTGAATAGGCAAATTGCAAAGTGCCGCAAATTGAAAGAAAAGCTCTCAGAGTGATTGTATGGTGCTCAGTAGTGAGGCTACCATCCCACTTCCATTGATTTGACAATATTAGTCTCTTTTGTACTGCAGATGGACATTTAGACAATTATAGTGTAATCACACAGTTCTTATAATTGGTAATGTGATGCAGTAACAATCAGACTCACTGCTTGTGGCTCTTGACACTAATGGATTTATTGATTTCAGGTTAGAACCCAGTCAATGGATATATTTTCGATGTTTTTTTTCCTGCTTCAAACTGGGTTTGAATTGTACAGAGCACAGACGCCCACACTCAGACCTGAACATGTCCATACACTGTGCCCACATACACGCACATTAAAACACATGGGTGCACATTTGTTTATTTGCAACTCCACCTTCTCCTGCATTTCTCTAAGGTGGGCCTGAGTGATTCGTTTGATATCTCGTTTAAACTCTAAAGCGTTGCTGCAATTGAGAACATTGGTATTGATTCTCCATCAACTCACTGAGTCAGCCCATCTCCGGGAGGTAGACTAATCTGAACTGATCTAGGTTACTTACCTACCTTACTTACAACACTGAAATCTATCTGACCACCTCCCAGGCAGGAACAGAGGGAAGGCATATTTCTGCTGGTTCACAGAGTTGAGATGTACTGCCGCAATTCGTATCCTCAGCTCTCTGCAAAGTGGCAAAGCCCTCAGTCTGCTCCCAGAGGCATTGAATGGGGGAGTGATTGACATGTCATGTGCTGGAGGACTACAAAAGCTTGCTGAATGATATTCCCCATAGAGGAGGAAATTGTGTGATAGGGAAAATAATACATGTATTTTTTTTCCCCAGGAGGCCACTCCTTCCATGTCACCTCAGAGCAGATAGAGATCGAGAAAAGGGCTAGGATGCATTAAGTTCACGTACTTTAGTTATGCACTAGAAACTAGGCTGCATTATTCACTTCACACCACATGCTCTCTCTCACAGGAAGATGAGTGACGAGATCACCACTTGCTATTCCACCTCTATTTATCCACAACAGATTGAACATCATCATCAGTCTTGATTGTCATGCCAGTATGTCCAGTATTTACACATGAATTTCAAGTATGACATCTTCAACTTCCCCTTTAGAATTAAGTGCTGTCTCTACTACACTGCACATGCTTCTCTCAGATCAGTACATATAGTATGATGAATATTCTCGATGAAGTGTGTTGGAGTCAGTAGTGTGAGACCAGGACATAGCTGAGGTCATGTCAAATAGAGTTTTGGGTGCTCCCGCCTGCTTGCTAGTCGGTGTCATCAACATAGATCACTGAGGTTCCACAAAGACCGGGTCGCTCTACTGCATCCTATCTGGAGAGAGAGAGAGAGAGAGAGAGAGAGAGAGAGAGAGAGAGAGAGAGAGAGAGAGAGAGAGAGAGAGAGAGAGAGAGAGAGAGAGAGAGAGAGAGAGAGAGAGAGAGATATGTTTAAGAGTGTGTGTGTGGGTTAACTTAACCTGCCATGTATGTACAGTATTTCTGATTTATAAAAAGATGTATGATCAAGTTTAATGGCTGCTTTTAGAGTATCCAGATAGACAAGCCTGCGCTCCTCCTTTCCTGCCTCACTCCCACACCGCCTAATGGTCATTATGTCATTTGTTTATGATCCACAGCTTTCCCATAATGGCCTGTTTGGCATAATGCGTTCCATCAGTCTTTCCAATGGCGTGCTAGTACATGGACTTTTTTTCCTGTGATGCATTACCACTAAAACGTGTTAAACTGACGATTGACTTTGAAATATTATTGAGACCGTGTGTCTCAATATATAAGATTGCTTGCACTGTGCATTGAAAAAGGCCGTTCTTCATATCGTAATTTCTCTGCCCATTCTGAATATTTAATTTTCATAAAAACAGATTGTCTGAAAATATAGTATTTTCTATAGTTTTGCGCAAAACAATACATGTGTGCAACAGGAGGCCACTAGAAAATGTGGTAGTAACATAAAGCCATGCATTGAAATGTCTATAAGTTTGAACCTTGTTACCTGGGAAGGATAGTGACTGACAGCTGCCTTTGGACTGGAGACACCACCATGGTTGTTATTTTTTCTAGCATTCGGAGCTCATTGACAGTCAATTCATTGTCATTTTAAGAATTTATATATATATAATAATATTATATATAAATTATATATATTAATATTTCCATGTTTCCGGGATCAATCAGCTAATTATGCTTCATTTTTTCCCAGTTACCTGGGAAGGATAGTGACTGACAGCTGCCTTTGGATTGAGACACCACCATGGTTGTTATTTTTGTCACCACACTCGTGTCATCTGAGCTGTGCAGCTGTCAGTTGATGATGCACAGGTTGACAGTTTGCGTCCTGGCATCGGATCGGTAAATAACATTCCCTATCTCCGATACCCAATTCAGCATTTTAGGCCAAATTTTGCCCAATACTGATGCTCAGTATCAGATCGGTGCAACTCTAGTTACAACAATAGTCAACAAACTAACTCATTATTAGTTAATTCTGAATTAATGTAAGCACAAATTGCTGTGACTGGTAGTGGTGTTAAGTGTACTAACTACACTGTCTGAGAGCAGATTTCACGCTAGCTAGAAATTATCATCATCAAGCCTTCTTTGCAGTAATATCACACACTCACACTCACTCACTCACTCACTCACTCACTCACTCACTCACTCACTCACTCACTCACTCACTCACTCACTCACTCACTCACTCACTCACTCACACACACACACACACACAATTTGCTTTGCACCAACATAGACAACACCCAGCAACTGTATGCTGTTGGCTACAACTTAAGATACTATAGCAACGATGTAGCTATCCAGTAGTCAACTAGGGAGACATACTTCCAGTGGAGATTTACCATTGCCAGTAAATGACATGAATGGAGAGATTACAGCTAGTATTGGCCAATATCCCTAAACCCATGACAATAATATAGCTGAGATCTGCCTAAAATATTGCAGCCAGAAGTCCCAGACTTTATATCGGCATTGAACAAAAATGATTAGTCCTACCTGTAACCTTCCCACTCGTAATCCACACATGTTGGGTTGTTCAAATACATTCACTCAAGATTCAACTGCCGTGATGGTCAAGTCCTTATGGTGTTTTTTCCCCTCCGTTTGCTCGTTTAAAAGTATGATGACTACTCAACCTGCAATGGTGTTTATTCAAACTACAGTGCACAAATACTGGTACTTACCGAGGACATGGGCCTTATTTCAGGCTGGGAGAATGAGTTATATTGTGGAGATGGTTGCTTTGCACTGAATACCCAGTCATCTCCCTCCCTAGCTACAGTATCACATGACTCCTCATAGTGTCATTATGACGCTAAGTCAATCATCGCTCGCTTCCTGAGCAAACAGTTCTTTCGATATGAGAACACAATCACAGAGCATGCTGTCTGTGAAGGAGAGACCAGTGTGGTACTGTAATATAGGCGACGACCTGTCGTGTTATTCAAGCCTCTATGATAGGTTATCACACTGGCTGGGTTGGAAATGTCACCATCAGGAATGGCTTTCTTTCAATGAGATGAGACCTGACCTCCATTATTAGCGGCAGCCACTCCGCTTAGCGGAAATGTCACAGTGCTCATGTTCTGACCGCCAGGACTATGGTCGCTACGTATAGCGGGAACAAGGGAGGCGGGACGCGATAAATCCAACCTTTATTAGCGAGGGGACATGGATGAGTGACGGAGGGGGCAGAAGGGTCGGAGCTGTGGAGGAACCTCTGTGAACCTGCCTCTCCATGCTGTCACGAGGCTCAGGGGTGTAGACCTACATAACTAAAGTGTTGGGATTCAATGAGTACAATGGGATACAACAATCTCAATGAGGCAGGGCTACATATCCATAGAAAACTAGTCTATGGATGTTTTTGCTCTGAAGAGCTGTGTTCCCTGTGAACTTGGTTAACTCAAAGTCAGAACTAGGCCTATAATAAACAATAAGTGTTATCCTGAGGTACTTCAATAACATGATGGAGTCATTGATCTAAAATTGTGAGTCATGTAAATTGCAATGGATTGATAGACCTAACTGAAAACCAGGCAAAATGACTTCACACTGAATGCAATCAATGATTGCTATATTTGGCATCGTCTCTATGCTACTCTGGAATGAAACACGACCTCAGGATGTGGCAGGTCTGCAACAGGCAGACAATTAACACCCCTCATATCACAGCTTGTAATGAGAGACTGCATATTTAAACAGCTATTTGAGGAGTGGCTTGGTTCCACCTTGTGTTGCTCTTGTGTTCAGCAGCGTCTCAAGGGCAACGAGACCCCTCACTGGAATTGATTGATTACTGTAAGACTCATCTCTATGATGGATGGCTAATGAGAGCTTTAGCAGTGGGAAGTAATAATCACTGTTTTTATGTAGCGTTGGCTGCGTATGGGCTGTGTGTGTGTGTGACAGAGAGAGAGAAAAGTGTGTGTGTGTGTGTGTGTGTGTGTGTGTGTGTGTGTGTGTGTGTGTGTGTTGATCGAAGATACCATGAGTAGTGCATTCACCACACGATGAACCCCATAGAAAGCTGTGAAAAACTGATCCCAGTAAAACATCTACAGAGAAGGGGGCGCTTGGTGGCGTAGCACACCACGTAATCGCAAGGTTCCTGGTTCGATTCCGACCCTCGACATATCTTCCATGTCATCCCTCCTCTCTCTCACCCATCCTTCCTGTCAATCTCTACTGTCTCTATCCCAATAAAGAAAACATATTTAAAAAAACAAAAAAACAAAACATCTACAGACAGACTGAAACACCCACTTCTTAGAAAGGACAACAGCTTGCAGCTTGTGCGCTAGAGGAAGAGCCAACGGAAGATGTTTGTCATTGTATTGACTGAGACATTCAACTGGCCTCACCGGCTCTGCTCTGGTCTGGTCTGGTTCAAGTCATATCTGGCTGACAGACAGCAGTTTGTCTCTATAGGTGAACTCAAATCTATACTCCATGGTGTGCCCCAGGGTTCTGTCCTTGGTCCTCTGCTCTTTTCCATCTACATGATCCCTCTTGGTCAGATCATTCAGAGCTATGGACTGAGCTACCACACAGACAATACCCAAATATACATCAGGACAGAACTGGACACATCATCTGTACTAACCAATCTCAACGACTGCCTACATAACATGAAGAACTGGATACACAAGAGCTTTCTGAAGCTTAACTGTGAGTTTTTCTACTTGGATCCAAGACCCTCCTCAACAAGGCCCAGGACTTCAGTCTCACAATCGAGGGAGTAGAGAACTGTCATTCTCTCATTTGAAAAACATTGCCCAGATCAGACCATTCCTCTCCTTTACAGCCACAGAGAAACTCACCAGGGTTTAATTTCCTCTCACATAGACTACTTCAATGCACTTCTTTTTGGCCTCTCCTCCCACATAGTCAACAGACTACAGCATGTTCAGAATTCTGCGTCCCGTCTCCTCACATCAACCCCCTCCCGCCATCACATTACCCATGTTCTTCAGAGTCTCCCCTGGATGCCTGTTGCTAGAAACGCATACAAATAAAATACATTATAATGCTTATTATGATTATTATTATTAGATCAACACACTTTTTTTAAATGTTTTGTTGATCCACATTATTTTAAAATATTGGAACAGAAAAACTACATTATTTTTATATTTATAGCATTCGGAGCACATTGACAGTCAATTCATTGTCATTTTAAGAATTTATATATATATAAATATATATAAATACTTCCATGTTTTCAGGATGAATTCGATTTGTCCATTGTTTGGTGGTAGCTCCTTTCTACTTGTGCAGTTTGAGAGGTTCTACGGGGTGATATGAGAAAGTCAACAAATGGGAATTCTGGATGCTGTAAACAATGTCAACGTGCAGTTGTGTTTGGGACCATACTTATAGAATACTTAGAAAATTAGCTAAATAATACATTCTGATTATTGGTTTAGAATCATAGAAGTGAAGAGTAACTTGTAGAGCTCTGGCAGGACCAAAGCTGCCTTTTTGGTAGATCTAGTGAAAATTATCATGATCATTACAAAATCCAATTAATTAAAAAAAAAAAAAAGACAGCCCCAGCTGTGCGGGATAGTGTCCAAAATGTTTTTGTGAAACCTAAAGGTCTGTATTTGTCGGCTTTGAAAAATCAATGCACGTTAGCTGATTTTTTTGTGGATGGATGGATGGATAGATGGTGAATGGACAGAAAGACAAGGACCTGTCTGGGTATATGGGCAGATCCATGGACGGTTGTGTCTGTGACAGGCAGGTGTTTGTGTGAGATTTAGGCTCAGTGAAAGGGGTTTGGCGGAGAGGGAGAGACAGCATTAGCATGTGTTCATTAGCGAACACGGGGGAAGCTTATCATTTTGAATGGCCTCATTAGTGATAGGGATTAATATGCAACAGGTTCATTAGAGAGACAGGGAGGGAGAGCGTCACCAGAATCACAACTACATCAGTGGTCCTCTAGTCTCCTCTCTCCTCTCCACTTCTCGATGTGAAGACTGTAGATTATCTCTCCTTTTCTCTCTCTTTCTCTCTTCTTACATTACTCGGAGAATGTTTAAAAAACTGGAAAATAATCCTACTATTGTGGTAACGTTGAGACATGCCTTGGGAGACATGTTATGACTGCTTAGATGCTCTCTCTCTTTGGCCTTACAGTAGGTTCCTTATGACAACACAGCTAGTGCTGTCACTGTCTTAATCACAGTGTGAAGGGGAACTTAATTTTACTGTGCCAGGTGAGTTTCTTTTCCCCCAACTTTGCAATCAAACAAGGTGTGCTTTCTACTCACCTTTTTGTAAATCCCCAGCAAATCAAGCATTCTAAATGAGGGGTTAGATGACACGACTCTGGTATCTTGTATGCAGATGATATTATCCTCCTTGCAGAGAGTCAGTCTGATTTGCAATGTATGTTGAACATTATACATCTCTGGTGTACTAAATGGAAATGAATGATTAAAGGAGCAAGACATACATTTGTTGAAAATCTGCGAACTCTGGCCAGAATTATTCATAACTTTTCTTTTGGAGCAATGCTTCTAATCTTCACCTGCTCATACAAATACCTTGGTTTCCTCTGAGAATGTTGTTAAGAATCATCATTTTTACTGTTTAAAAAACTGGAAAAATAATCCTACTATTGTGGTAATGTTGAGGCATGCCTTGGGAGACATGTTATGACTGCTTAGATGCTCTCTCTCTTTGGCCTTACAGTAGGTTCCTTATGACAACACAGCTAGTGCTGTCACCGTCTTAATCACAGTGTGAAGGGGAACTTAATTTTACTGTGCCAGGTGAGTTTCTTTTCCCCCAACTTTGCAATCAAACAAGGTGTGCTTTCTACTCACCTTTTTGTAAATCCCCAGCAAATCAAGCATTCTAAATGAGGGGTTAGATGACACGACTCTGGTATCTTGTATGCAGATGATATTATCCTCCTTGCAGAGAGTCAGTCTGATTTGCAATGTATGTTGAACATTATACATCTCTGGTGTACTAAATGGAAATGAATGATTAAAGGAGCAAGACATACATTTGTTGAAAATCTGCGAACTCTGGCCAGAATTATTCATAACTTTTCTTTTGGAGCAATGCTTCTAATCTTCACCTGCTCATACAAATACCTTGGTTTCCTCTGAGAATGTTGTTAAGAATCATCATTTTTACTGTTTAAAAAACTGGAAAAATAATCCTACTATTGTGGTAATGTTGAGGCATGCCTTGGGAGACATGTTATGACTGCTTAGATGCTCTCTCTCTTTGGCCTTACAGTAGGTTCCTTATGACAACACAGCTAGTGCTGTCACCGTCTTAATCACAGTGTGAAGGGGAACTTAATTTTACTGTGCCAGGTGAGTTTCTTTTCCCCCAGCTTCCTCCATTGCACAGCTGTCACAATTCACAGCCGTCACAATTACCCTGGAATGGCAGGGATTTTCCATCGGTAAAGTGTCAGGGGGAACAGGCCCAAACGTAATTTGCTTGTAAATGAATTTCCCCTCTGACTGAACTCTTCTGAAAAGCAGCTAGTCTAGGAGAAAGCAGGGTGCTCAACCCTCAAAAAACCGAAAGCACAATGAATCACAAAATACTCTTGAGAAAGAGACTCCAACATACCTCTGTAAAGCACTCCCATCTATACAGGGTTATATTAGCCATATTTAGGCTATTAACTGTTATTACTGTACATGTAAATACATCTACATGTGATACGATGTTATACTGTATAAACTGGAGTTGTTGGTTTGCAGTAACCGCAGGGTAAAATCTGAGAGTGTACAAAATACTGCCGCAGGGTGAGTTCTCAAAAGCTTTGTAGCGTTAACTACCTCTTGAAGTCAGTATTACGAGCATTTTGGCAGTTCAAGCGAGTTTCCCAAAACTTTAGGTATCGTAGTACTTCAATTTGTTTGTCACTCATGGAGCAGCCAAAGAGCGTTGTTAGGTGAAATGTGCCCTACCGCTTCACTTTACAGACTGACAATACACCACAAACATATAACTAACAAGTTAAAATCTAGCAGATTCCAAGAAGTGGGTCTTGACAAGCAAAACTCTTTTTTTTTTTTGGTGGCCACAGAAAGGATGAGAGCGAAGGGTCAAAGATAAAGTGGATGTCCTCTGAATGAAGCAACATCTGAAGAGCAGACAAAATTCGAGAGGGTGTTCATCAGATTGGCCACAGATCGATTCAGATCCCAGTTGAGAGATGTTTCTACATATTGAGGGAATGGGAGGACGATGAAGCGCTCTCCTGATGTTGATGCCTGCAGATCATACTCTGGAAACTTGAATACCATATGCCCAGTCTGTAAGTGCCAAACAATTTTCTTGAACTAACTGAAACGTTAATGAATGTACAACCTGAAACTGTATTCTTCTAACATTGTCCTTAAACCCTGACTTCATTGAAACGAATATGCCTGGCGACTCCACTATCGACTTAGATGGTTATTCCTGGATTTGGAACAACATTCATGTGAGAGCCCCTAAAGCTTCAGGTGGCATCAGACTTTTTGTTAAAAACAAATTGTTTGATAAATATAGTCAATGGATGGAATAATTGGTGTAAAATGTGAACACTGTGTCGTAATATTCTTTGGTAGTTTTTTTTTTGGTAGAGTTTTTGCTGTGGGCCAGCTCTGGTATGAGTGTAGTTTGGGACCTGGGCCACATCCACATGCTGGCTAAGGCCTGGCCTTTTCATGTCAAAGATAAGGCTCAGGAACGGCAGCCAGAGCCGGCCCACTTCTGGCCCGGGAACAAAGTTATACCTGGGCCACATCCGGATGCGGTAGAAAACAGGCATGGGCCAGATCTGGACCATCATTTCTCTGCTGACTTGGTGGGTTGGAAGTTGTGATCAATAGGGCGGGATACACCCCTAACTCATTCCTGAATGCAAAATTGACTATAGAGGAAGTTAGGAAGACTGTTGAGAAAGCAATAATAAAAGCAACAGGAATAGAGCTTCCAAATGAGGTCCTAAAGTCTCCTAGGTTACTGCAGACACTATTTTGTCTTTTTCAAATGTTGTAAAAAAGGGATGATACCATGTTTTGAAAATGGTATCAGCCCTTCAACTTGATATATATCCATCATTAAACAAATAGCAAAGACATCAAATAATGATCCACAGGCCCCATTCAAGTATAGACACACCAGCCTCATTAGCACCATTTGCAAGTTCTACTCTTGTGTCTTAAACAGCAGGTTGACTCAGTGTTTGGAAATGTCAGGTTTACTTGAAGATGAGCCGAACAGGTTTTGTAAAAACAGTGCTTGTGTAGATCACTGTTGCACTGTATCCACTGTAATTAGAGCCAGACTACAAGAGTGTTAACCTACATATATGCATGTTTTATTGATTTCCAAAAGGGCTTTAATTGGGTAAATACAGTTCTTCTTGCTTTCAAACATATAAATGCTGAGATGGCTGGTAAATTATATGATGCAATTAAAGGTCTTTCAAGAGCTTTAGTCGCCTGTGTACAGGTAAGTGAGTAGAAGATTTTATGGTTTCCCATTCCGTTTGGAGTCAAACAAGGCGTGCTTTCCCTAAGTTTTTGTACTCACCTTTTTGGTCCTTTAGTCTCCTCTCTCCTCTCCACTTCTCGATGTGAAGACTGTAGATTATCTCTCCTTTTCTTTCTCTTTCTCTCTTCTTACATTACTCGGAGAATGTTTAAAAAACTGGAAAATAATCCTACTATTGTGGTAACGTTGAGGCATGCCTTGGGAGACATGTTATGACTGCTTAGATGCTCTCTCTCTTTGGCCTTACAGTAGGTTCCTTATGACAACACAGCTAGTGCTGTCACTGTCTTAATCACAGTGTGAAGGGGAACTTAATTTTACTGTGCCAGGTGAGTTTCACTCAGATAATGCACTTCAGAAAAAAAGATACAGTCAGAATTATTCACAACTTTTCTTTTGGAGCAATGCTTCTAATATTCACCTACTCATACAAATACCTTGGTTCCTTTTTGGTTAATGTATGACCTTTGAGGAGGGTAGGAAGTATCTATTAGATTCTGCAGGTAGAGCATTAGGGTCTGTTGTAAGTAAACTGAAGAAAACTGACACCTCTCACCTGACCAGAAACAAAAGATCTTTGTGTCCCCAGTTGAGAACCAGAATACTACCTCTGGCAATTGAAGTGGGAAGGATTAATGGTATTGATGAAGAGTATCGACTATGTACAGTTTGCGATTTGGGGGAGGTCGAAAATGAACAGTTGTTTTTTATTTTGCTGCACTTATGATGATGATGTCAGAGTAGCTTTGTTTGATGGAATACAATAGCAGAAACCAGAGTTGTTCTAGATGGAAGATGAGGAGAAGCACAAGTGATTTTTTAGAAAATTTTCCTTGTTGCTAATTTTATTTCTAGAGCTTGGAAGGTTGTAACAGGCTGTGTATTTGAAATTATTATTATTTTTTTTCTAATTGTTTCTCTTTGTTGTTGTATGATAGTATTAAATGGGAGTATGTACATTCTGTTCTGCTAATGACAGTGACTTGCAAGCACATGTGGGCTGGGCATCCTAAAGATGCATTACAATATAATAAATTCAATCACCCAAAAAAATAAATAAAAAATGAATCATTTACATAAACATGTACACCGGTGAATGTATTGATTTATTGTGGGGCATATTATTGAGAAAAAAAGACTCACGTTCTTTTTATAACTCTGCATAAAGTCTATATTTTGGATAAAGCTCTTTGTATATACCTACCTTTTGAATCGTGAACTGTAACAAAGGCATTTTTGGATCGACATGATGATAGATTGTTGCGCACGTGCCTGTCAAAGTGCGTGCCTCAATATCGACATAGGTGAACGTTTATTATTAGAACTGGTTCAGTGTCAGTCTTCATAATAATCACTTATACATAGGTCGGAATTTGAGTGGAGAAAGCTGATCTGAGAGCAGTTCGTCTGGCCTATCGTTTATGCATTGATCGATACATATTCCTCTCCATTTCACAAACGTATAAGACGTGAGGTGGTTTGGGAAACACTTGCCAAGCTGCATCACACACAGAAGTCCTTCATGAAGTGGTTCATAAAATTCACAGATGCATAATTTTCGGGATACTCACCCCTGATTATTAGATCACACAGCTGTTTCCTTCCTGTCCCAAGACAGCCTCTTAATGAGTGTGATCACTGACACCTTCTTCACCTTGTGTGTGCGTGTGCACGCACACACAAGGTGAAGAAGGTGTCAGTGATCACACTCATTTGCTACACCTGTGTGTATTGGGTGATACTATACATGATACTATACATTTCAGTGTGGCATATTTGCAGCTGATTATCCTGTTATTCATTCCAGATATTCTGAGTATCACAGCTCTGCTGGAGTTTATTCGCTGACTGGCATGTAAAGACAAATCTAACTGGTGTCTCAAACTTTTTGGTTTTATTTAGAAGTCAAGGTAACAACTGGTTGTTGACAGCCACATGGACATGGTCAACAAATTGATGATGTTTGCAGTGACTCGTCTGTATTCCTGAGAGCCCTGTCAACTTTTCAAAATGAAGACAAAGCAGGATTTTTATTGGACCCCTAATATTGTCTGATCATGTTGTCCCTGGGAGAACTTGGGAAACTGGTAGTATAGAAGGCTGTCTGATTAGGCTAGTACAGCAGTCACAGAGGAGCTAGCCAGTAAAAGGCTTGAGAGACAAATCAGCAGAAGAGCAATGATAAGACTCACCGTAACGGAAAATTAAGATAAAAATGGAAGATGAAAATGTACATCCCATTTCACAAATCCTGGACAGACCTTACATGAACGAAAGAGAGAGATGGAGAGAGAGAGAGAAAGAGAGGGGGTGGGGCGGGGGACTTACTCTACAGAAAGAACAGCGATTGACAATGAGGGGTGTTAAAAAAAAAAGGGAGAGGGAGAGAGAGAGAGGGAGAGGGAGAGAGACAGAGAAGAGACACGTTGCAGAATTCTCTACTGTAGCTATCATACTTTGATGTTTTCCAAAAGGTGGCAGCAAAGGGCCCCTCTAAGCCACTCTGCCAGGATTTCACATTAGTATTCATCACTTGGCGTGGGCGTCAAAGTCTCTCATTCACACTGTCTTGGGGACAGCCTCAAAAACAAACCAAAACACAGAGACAGGCCGACAGAAGACAGAGGGAGAGACGTCACCTGACAATGCCAGTCCCAGTCCAATACCACCTCTTCTCTCAGTCTCACAGTGAGTTGACTCTGTTGCCAGAGGTGTATACTGTATGTAAACCAGAGGTGTATACTGTATGTAAACCTGTGTTGTGAAAGAGAGAGACACGGTGGCCAGAGGGAATTCTGCTCCTCACCAATTAATCTTTTATCAGACATCACAAAATTAGACAGGAACACAGTGTACTGAGGTACTGGTTGTGTGCTGCTTTCCTGTGTCTTGTTTTTGATGCTCGCGGGGGGAGTGACGGGGCTGCAATGCTCTTTCTGTTTTCAAATGAAAGAGGAAATCTGAAGGCATGGAAATGAAAGAAATACAAGGAGGAGGAGGTTATGTGGAATTGCTCCAGAAAGAACGCTGACGGCAGAATAAAAGGGTTGATTTTATGTGATTTAAGTATATATACATATTTTTTGTCTGGATTCATTAAGATTTTGAAAATGACGAAAGACTGGTGTTGGCGGGTGTGTGTTCATTTAAGTGTGTGTTTGTGTCTGTGTGTGTGTTTGTGTGTGTTATTTCCTGTTGTTAATGAATGATTCAATGACACGTCAATTGAACAGAATGAGCAACTGTGTCCCAGATACACATTTGAGGATTTATTCGTCTTTTTCTAATAAAACACGTGATTTGACCACTCTGGAGTGTACTACCAGGGTACCTGACCATGCCAGACATTGATTATACTGGTGGGAGGCATGTAGGATCTCATGTCTGTATGCCAGTTCCATACTGTAGCTTATGAATATTTCATCCCTCTAGGATGATAGTCATTTACAGTTGGCCTGAATAATAACTTGAGATCTGCATGCTTAACTCACGCTTAAATCAACTAATTATTTGTGTACATCCCCCATTTACATCAATACATGACTTCTGTGAGAGTTGCGTGTTAAGATCTCAAGTGAGTATTCAACGGTTATTAAACTGTTATGCTGCTTGCTACTCTACCTGTCAGCTAATGTGATTGTTGGTTTACATTAGATAGTTAAAATCAAAATTCAGTTTAACAGCATTCATCACATTTTGTAATCTAAATGTAAAATGTGATGAACAGTCACCTGACATCTGATTATTCTACAAGCAATGAGGGAATATGTTGCTTCTAAACTAGACTTTGGATTGAATTTACACTCCAATTTAGCTGGACGTGTTTTATTTAAATGTAAATAGGGTTGCCCCTGATTGCTCATGTTATCACTTGGAAAAAGAACAGAGATGAAAGTGCATTGGTGTCTTGCTGTCTGCCTAGTGAATACCAGTCCAGCAAAAATAATGACTGTTTCCAAACTTTGACCTATATAACAACTTGTGTATATCAGCCATTGTGATGAAGAAGTAATGAATTTTCAACCCATATCTGTTTTAATAAACTCATTTGAATAAGGAAATGTATGGTACGCTCTATCTAAATACCTATATACAACATGGAAAAAATATACTTTATTTTCATTACCTGCAATAATAAATTTCGCTCAAATTGAATAGCTTGACCTGACTCATGGGTTGAAATGTGTTTTGTGAGTGTGTGTGTTTATTTTCTTTTGCCCAACATACATTTATATGGTAATCAGGCTGCATCCATACATTCTTAATTCATCTCCTATTTTCTGGCCTTCCTGCCTTAATGATGACTTGACTGAATAGGTGGCAGTAAAATACTGAATGGTTGTAATATTATGTCCTTTTACCAACATTATGAGAAATCAGAGGTTATGAGGGAAAGGACACAAGGAGAGGAGTCGCCAACATGCAAGTGTATTTCCATACGACACTGTTATTAGCTTGTAGAAAAGTTTATTTTCTGACCTTCACGATATAAGACATCTATTTCGCCTACAAAAAGCTGAGCATTAGACCAAATTGCCAAGAATCAAAACGTGATTTGATTCGGACATTCATCATAGAAATCCAAGGCTACACTGAAACCACTAAATGTGTTGTGTTCGAATTATGTCGTTGTGGTAAGATAATAAAGCAGAGCTGGGTAAAATTCTATTTGTATCCTTTCAAATTCTTTGAGCATTTGATTGAGCCTAATTTGAGTGCCAATTTTGAAGGCAGGGCCTGCATTTTTGGTTCTATGTAATTAGCTGCCTTGTACCCAGCATGCTTCACAGTTGCAGGATTTGAATGAAACATAGGATTTTAATCCAGGTCAGGTCCAGGGAAGACTGACAGGGAAGACTGACAGTTTTGTCTGATTGGAACTAGAATAGTAAGATACTGTATTGAGATAAACAAAGCACTGTCATAATCAATATAATCAATACTGTACGTCAAGATGCACAAAATGAATCAGTCAAAGAAGAAATCATGTTAACAAATTCATGTCTTGCTTTTGAATTGTGATGGTGCAAGTCATATACATCAAAGATCTCTGGAGACATCATCTGCTTTGATGAGTGAAGCCCTTGTTTATAGCTGCAACATATACAGTATGACTGCAACATACTTGAGATCTCCAGTCACAGACAAAACAGAATATTTTAATCATTTGTGTTTGAATGTTGAAAGCCAAATGGATTTCCAGCTGTTTCGCCATTTTCTCTGAGCAATAACACTGAGTTAAGGATCATAAGATGTTGCAGTTAAGATGTTGAAGTTAAACACAGACAACTACCAGACCAGACATTTTGAAAACCCAGAGTAAAGAAACAAGACATATAAACAAGACAAACACCACTTACATTTATTTTTTTCCCTCCAAAACAAAATTTGCTTTGAGAACTCCATTACATTCTGAAACATAGTCTAAGAATGACCAAATACAAATATCTTTTGTGAGACTTTTACAGAAAATTATGAATTGGAAAATAGAGTGGTTACTGAGTATGATCATTTTCATGGGACTTAACAGAGATGTTTAAAACATCGACTAAATACTGAATTTATCTCTTTACCATTACTTTATAGACAACACTTGTGTGAACATACCTAGTATTAAAATTCAACAATTCCTACATGTGTCTGATTGATATCTGATATCCACGTGCAGGGAGATGGAAACCAAAAACCATGCAATTTTTGAATCACTGCTGATCTTACACCTTTTAAGCTATTAACACCATTTCAACTGTAAAATGTGCCCAAAACTCAAAATTATCAACTCTATTAAACCTATTAAACTTTTAAACTATTAAGCTTTTTGTAACTCCAAAACCTCTCATCCGGTTAACATGATGGAATGTTGATTTAGGCTAACATTCTGAGAGCCCCATTCCTGTAATGTCTCATCCTGTTTCTTAGTTTATGTTTGTTTCATGTTATTCATTTATTGTTTCCTGTTTATTTTTGTGTTCCTCACCTCATTTCAGACACTTCACCATCTGCCCTTGTGTGTTTCCCACCTGTGTGATTGTCTATCCCGCCTTGATTGGCTTCACCTGTTCCTCATCATCCTTCCCTGTGTATTTAGTTTGTATGTTCCCCTGTCTCTGTGCCAGTTTGTCTTTGTACCTTTGTGGCATACGTCCCAGCATTTCCTAGTGATAAGTATTCCTGTGTTTTTTTTTTTTTTTTTTTATGTGTGTTTCTGACTTTACCTTTTTGCCTACCCCTTATTGGATAATCTTACTGCCTTTTTGAACTGCCTACCTATGCACCAAACCCTGCTTTGCCTACCCCCTTCCTGGATTATCTGCCTACCCAATAACTGCCTACCTGTGTATCAAACCTTTTTGAAAGTAAAGACTAGTCTATTGGATTTAAGTTTTGTCTCTGAGTCATGCATTTGAGTCCTCTGCCTAAGTACAACAGTCATTACATATTCCATTGTTACTGCAACTGCCATGGAACATTTAGGACTCTTAAATAAAAAAAGCAGGAGGCCTGCAGAACACATTCTTAGAAAGATTACACAAGAATGCACTCTCTTTGCTACCAGTTCTACCCCACTATCATCACTCTCAACCACTTAACCAACCAACTATACCACTCAACTCTCTACCCACTCCACTGAACTACCCCAGGCTTATCCTATCTTTCTATGACCTTCTAACATACTATCTATCTAACCTTCTATCTATCTAACCTTCTATCATTCTAACCTTTTATCTATCTAACCTTTCGACTACCTTGCATCATCCTTATGTCTTTTCACCAGTCACTACTGTTTCAGTCAGTATAACCTATACTGATTAACCTCTTAATTGTTTTGATTTTTCTATACCTCCTCTCTGTCTTCTATCCATCCTCTCTTTCATCTGTCCATTCATCCGTCCAATCAACCAACCAACATATCTCATTTTCTTTTAGCTACTCAGAAAATCTTCATCAACACTGCTAAAAGCTTTCTGATACCTATGCAACTTTTTAAAATTCTTAAGTGTTTTTTTTAACTCCAAAAACTGTCATCCAGTTAACCAACCAACTGTACCACTCTCTACCACACAACCAACCAACTCTCTACCCACTCCAGTGAAGTACCCCAGGCTCATCCTATCTATCTACCTATCTATCTATCTATCTACTGTATCTGACATTCTATCCATCTAACCAACCAAACCATCTCTAACTTAATCCGCTACCATCATAAGACTATCTCACTTTCTATCTATTGAAACATCTTTAAACCTTTTCCACTACCAAAGTGTATTCTTCTAGTTCTTCTTTTTCTAGTTCAATGATTGCACTTTTGCAAATTGACATCTCCGGAGCTCACTCTGGGTGCTTTCATTAGTAATGAAGGCCCGGGGCTTCAAGTGTTAAGTCTCATCTTCAGCAAATGAAATGCATGTTCAATTGGATTTAGATCTAGAGATTGACTTGGCCTGTCAAGAGCGTTTCACTTTGTGGCCCTGCAAAACTCCCTAATTGCTATGGCTGCATGTTTGGTGTCATTGTCTTGTGTTTCTGTACACTTAAGAATTCATTCTGCTGCTGCTGTCAGCAGTTACAGCCATATATCAGCCATACATGCCCAAGCCATAACACACTCTCCGCCATGTTTCATAGATGGGATGGTACGCTGTGGATCTTTGGCAGTTCCTTTGTAAGATGATATTTTACCTAAACATGAAAATAGGCTGAACCATCCCTTTAACCTGTCAATGAACAGATGGAGCTGCATGTGGTGTATAATATGAAATGTAATGGCCTCCTAATCATCCCCCATTTGTAATTGCCATTATTCACTCCTCTCCACTGTGATAGCTGATGTGTGGTGTGCTTACTGCTGCAAAATGGCTGTCATGGTACTGTATCACCTACGTGGATGATATTGGACGAGATAAGTTACCCCCGGCCTAAACTTGTTGAGACGAGGCTTTCCTTCGTTCGGAAAGCCTGGGGAAATTGGAGGCAGAAATGCGTTGTCAAGGGGTGGAGACCTGTAACATGCTTGCCACACTTCCAACCAGTCAATAGGCAGCTCAAACTGGAACAGTTTTCACTGATCCCCATGTGGGTAGTGTTCCAACAATCGAATTAGAATTCCAGAAAAAATAAAACAACTTCAGCATTTACAAAAATATAGCTTGCTAGCAATGTTAGCTAAGTTGATTGTCTGACTAATTTGCTCTTTCCCATTGTAATAAAAAGGGGAGGGGGTTGTTGTTGCTGTCCTCTTCTCACAGCCACTGTATCTCTGACACAGCGCCTGTTACTGTATATAGTACTTATAAGGGCATTTGGCAAGTGTCAAACCACTGTGGACAGAATTCTATTGAACCTGAGGAAGTTCCTCCCCTAGCACAAAAGCGGAGCCCCTTCTCCTTCTCCACACTGTTATTTTCATTTTCACGCTAGAGTTGTTCACGGAAGCTAGCTAGTTAGCTAGAAGTTAGTGTCCTAACGTTAGTAACCCTGGAGGTATGCCGGCTTCATGAGGTACCATCAATGAAGGATTTATAGCTTCTTTGTTAGATTTTTTTGAATTTCATAACAGGATGTGCTTGCTTGTGATATCTGATTGGTGCTACACTCACTATAATTTTGAACATCAACAGCCCACCCACTTTTGACTGCTCAATTGAACAAGCTATATTTGACAGACTCTGGCATGGAGCAAGTGCTTGTACGGAGTGCCCTGAGTCTATCAAGAGACTAGTTACCCCCCCCCCCCCCCCCTCCAACAACTCAAATTGCTTTAGGCACCTGGCAGAGAGGCACTACATGATGTTGTCATTATTATTAATGAATACTTGATTAAGGGTTTTTTTCATTGTAATGCAGTTCCCTATAAATATTTGCTTTACCTATTGCACATTGTTCAGTGGGTTTTAGAGATTGATACTTTGTGTGCGTGCATGCGTGTGTGCGTGTTCGTGCGTGTTCGTGTGTGCGCGTGCGTGTGTGTTTGTGTGTGTTTTGACATCGTCGCCCTCCCCCCGTAGTCTTTATATGTCATTTTTTAAATTGGTGGGAGGTGGGGGGCACTCTACTATAGTGAACCTCCTTTGTAGAATGAGCAGTAATGAATAGAGACAGTCATTTCTGTTGACTTTGGGCTCTGGACTCCCTACTCTCTCAGCAGTGTAAGGAAATGAGTCTATTCTACCCTGTGTGCAACCATAAGAACTATTTCAGTCTAGCGTGGACACATTTATTTTCCAACCAATGCTTTTCTTCCAAAGTGTGTGTGTGTGTGTGTGTGTGTGTGTGTGTGTGTGTGTGTGTGTGTGAACATATTTTAGCCATGCAAAGATGTAGAGCAGAACTCAATAGGCACCAGATAACCACTTGAATAATGATATTTTTATTTCGAATGACAACTCAAGTACTGTAGCTATTTAGCGGTCATAATGAACAGAACATTTATGAGTGGACAGGATTTTATTGTCTCTCCTTTCTGTTGCACTCACTTCTCACATATTTTACATTTATAGACAGTAGAGTGAGAGAAAGATAGAAAAAGAAGGAGTGTAGCACAAATATATTTTGTTGGAGGTACTGAACATACTGTCTGTCTTATGTATGGCAGTAGCATTACCACTTAGCCACACGCCAGCACAGGATTCACATGTGGTGTACCAGCCTTTTTGTAACACCAGAATATGTGAATATGTAGAAATGTGTGTGTGTGCATGTGTGTCAGAGTTGGGGTCAATTTGATTTCAATCAATTCAGGAAGTGATTTGAATCAAATTCTATTTCTAAATTCTATCAAATTCTAAAATGGAAAACGTTAGGTAAAAAACTTCTCTTTTTCAGTTTATTGAGAAAACATTGAAAGTAAATGCCCTTTTTGCCATCATTAAATTAGAATTTAAATGTACTTCATGAACTGAAATTCCACTAACCCCAACCATGGCGTGTGTGTTTCTGCAACTCAGTGGCATTTTCAGAGCTTTTGCAGGCTACCCCAGACTAGGCCATTTGAATGCAGGGGGTGTTTCCCTTGCTCATGTTTAAACATGTTGTGTGCCACGCACTATCTAAAGGCTTTCAGTCTTCCCCAGTGATGGAGCCTCCGATTTGGTCTGTCTGTTATCTTACATACAAACAGCCAAACACACTGGGAGAGTGTCACAGACACTGGGGAGATATATTACCTCATTGTGCATTTCTGTGCATGAAGAAACCCACCTCTCGGATGGAACAGACTAAAATCACCATTCCCAGCTCAGCAACCTGGTTCAGAGGTTATGACTAACCTGCCGTTAGGGTTGTCCCCTGCCCTGCAACGTGCTGAGGGATCCAGTCAGATCTACAGTCGTACACTGTAACTGTGTAACTTCCATAATTACAGTACCAGCCTTGAGGTGTGTGCATGTCAGGCTGAAGTCAGTAGTGTGCATCTATTTCAATAATACAATGCGTGCATCTCAATAGTCTAAAGCAGCTGCCTTTTCTCATCTTTCTCTCTTTGTCTCCTCCGTTCTGCACTGATCTGAAAACATATGCAACATGATCTCAGCAATAATTTCTACGATAAGAAATTTTGTTTACGTGTAACCTTTGTGTGAAATCATAAATATGTTTACGTGTTCCCTCCTTGTGAAATGTTAAAGTAACTTTAAGAACTGTGTTAGCAACGCCTTACTGTACGTGGTAATTAGGCATTGTTAGGCATTAACTTATAGTGGTGACAGTACTGTAAGGGTTAGGGTTAGGCCATAACTTTGAGTAGTTAGGGTTAGGCATTTACTTCAAGTGGTTATGGTCAAGGTAAATTGTCAGGGTTAAGGTATTAGCAAACATTAGCAACAACAACAAGCACACAAAAACACTAAAAGCACTTTGTCAAAATTGACCCAAAACCGACTCAAACTCACAACATTCAGGTGGCAAGTCTTGTGTGTCCACTGTAGTATTTAAATGTACCTTTACAAAATTAAATAGAAAGCTATGAATGGACAATACAGTTTTCTTTGCTTGAGTATGTAGACAGATAGTACAATGTTTGACTGCCAACAGAATTAGGAACAATCTGTAGCTCAATTTAGGCACAGAACAATTACAGTACTCCTGGTGTGAATGTTGAAATGCAAAAGAGTTCTGCTGAAAATCCCAGTTCGTAGCAGTGAGTATGATAAAGATCACACATTTATTAGTGTGGTACCATTGTCCCTATCTGCTCTGGCAAAAGGTACAATCCCCATGGCTCTAGAGTCCCCCTATCTCTTAAGACTTCAACTCTCCTAGCAAAATACAAGCTCATTGTAATCTCTTCTCTCTTTTCTTTGACTTTATCTTTTTACACTTGAGGGTGCTGGAGTGGAAATGTTTGTGAAGCCCCCATTCTGTCAAGTATTGGAAAGCTAACGTGAACAAAGCTCACAAATTGAGGCTGAAATGATTACCATAAGAAATCATTTTGAAAACAATTTATTATCTCCAAGGAGTGCTGGGCTGCGACTTATTCTGGACTGAAGTTTGATTAAGTACTTTATTAATGGGATAGTGTGCTCAAAATACAAATAAGCATAATTCCACACTTACTTTGGCTGTGGTCGATTCAATATTTAGTATTTTGTATATTTAGTTCCCTTACTTGATACCCATATTCATATATTCATCCATATTAAATGTCAGCATAACTGAATGTTATGTCTGAAACACCAAACAAATACACCAGCCCAACATCTACCAGACCAGTATGCCTCCGTGAATAGTTTACTTAAGATTTTCAAAAGGTCGCTCTATTGCACATCTACATTTGAATTATTATGTTTTCATCACCTCACAACATTGATAATAACAACCGCTCAACTCAATGTTGCTACAGTATGAACAATAACAACATGTGCCCAAGAGTAATGACCAGGGAATAACAGCCACTCTACAAAGTGTTACTGAACCTGATGTCCAGTAGAGAGAATGGTTGCTAGGGAAGGTACAGCACATAATAGTAAGCAATGGACGATAGAGTATACTTATCTGGTGTCAAATTATTACTTCTCCTCTCGTCTACTCAATGAAAGAAGCGAAAATATCAGAATTGTTTCTCTCAAAAAGATATTAAGGTCTTCAGCTCTCATGCCAAAATACATTACCAGCTACAGTATGTTATTGTATTTAGCCTGCGGGTTATTGTCGCAAACACATATTTTCAAATGACAGGAAACAGAGTATAGTGCATTACCAACCTCATGATGCGAAGTTAAAAAAAAACAAAAAAACATCAACTTTCTTGTTTCCCTCTCTTGGGCATTGTGCTTAATAATATTGTGTCTTATCTCCTGTGTGTTTGTGCACTAGGATAGATAGATGGAAGGGAAAAAAAAACATTGTGAACAAATATGCAGCGAACAATTGGATTTTTAATGGATATCCATGGCTACACCAAGTAAATGCATCACTGCATTCATGGGAAATACCAAGAAATTCAACCCCCTGGCGCCCCTGGAGCAGTTAGGGGTTAAGTGCCTTGCTCAAGGGCACAACGGCAGTGGTAGGCACCTTAGATATGATGCCAGCAAACCTCCAGTCACCAGCTCACATCCGGGACCCTCCTGGGGTGGGGATCATACCAGCGACCTACCGTATTATACAATAAATGTTAAACATGAAATGTAATGTTGGCCTCACTCTGCATGTACATGGTCCATATTACATGTTGGTGAGAAAGCATTGGGTAGGTAGTGGGATACTGTTTGAAAACTGTACAATGTAATTCAAAAAGCAGTGCCTATACTGTATGTCCCAGGTGGATCCTTATCTATTCAGATTGGCATGGTGAGATTGCTCTCGCTTGTTACATCGGTTTAAATACAATTGGATTTTAATCACTTATTTCCCTCAGCAATTTCAGTCCTCTCATCATGTGCCCTTCACCATAATTGTAGTAATTAAAGACTGTGTACCATTGTGTACTACAAGGACAAATGTCACCCAGATTCTCACCAAGATAAATGCAGCCATAGTACACGCTAATGAAAACCAATTAATTTGGCTACCTATGTCATTGTATAGCCTAGCTTCCGCCTGTTTCCCTCTGCACAGGCTACTTAATTGAACACATTACAAATTAGATATCCATGTTTTAGTGTAGGTATGACCTTCTACATAAAATACAGGCTCAGGTTAATTTGCATTTTCATGTCGTGGTATTTTCTTACTTTGTACATTACATGTGTTTCTCCATAATTATAATATCCGGTGTGTGTCATCACAGTAGTTACACAAGTTGTATGAGTCATCTGAAAGTGTAGAACCTGAAAATAGTTCTATGAATGTATTTTCCATAACAGCTGACACAACTTGAAATGCATCACCTGTGTGAATACCTTACCTGTATCAATTATCATGTGTCATTATTTAGTAATTAGACATAATTAGAGTATAGCAACTGTTTTATTTGAATGTCCAACTAGGGACTAATTCTGAAAATTAGCACATGCTGGTGCAAGGCATCTGACTCTTGATTACTCAATGTGTCGATGTGTAATTGTACCTATTCCTACTCAAATAAACTATTATTATTACCTTGTGTATCAGGTATCCACATACATTTTATGGCTTCACTTTCATGTCGGCTCTCACTTGCTTACATTATTTAAATGCAGTCACTGTTGCTACAGTATGTTACATTGGATCCTCCAGTGTCATTGTATTTTTACAACATTTAATACAGCTGGCTGAGGTAGCAGTTAAGAGGTCGTGAGCTGACCTGCTGTCAGGTGTCCCCACGGACCAGAGACCTTTTGTCAGCAATTAGGAAGAGGCTGAACTTGCGGATTCCATTTCCCAGAGGGCTGTTTCTCAGGGAGATTATGGGATGGCCGTTACCAAGGTGAATAGCCCATTAACCCCTCAGCTTATCCACGGTGACATATTGGTACAGTGGAGAGGGGAAGATAGACCCAGGGGAAACCTAGTAAAGAAACGGTACAAGTGCTCAAGTACCGGGTTAGTGAATAGTAGTTGGAATTATCTTTACCATAAATTAAAGCTGCAACTGATGACTGTTGACTGGAGCGAGTCCTTCTGGGCAATGGCTTGAAACGGTTAGTAGATGTACTGTATAATGTCCAAATAAAATAATGTACTCATGTTTAGTATTTGGTGGACAATCCTTTGCATTCAATAACTGCCTGTAGTCTATGACCCATTGACCCCACCAGACCACTGGGTATATTCTCTGTAAATGAAATGCATGTTCAATCAAATTTAAATATGAAGATTGATTTGGCCAGTTAAGAACATTCTGCTTTCTGGCCCTAAACACCTCCCTAGTTGCTATGGCAGTATGTTTGGGGTCATTGTCTTACTGTATGATAAAGCACCATCCAATGAATTTGGAGGCATTTGCTTGTACTCGAGCAGACAAGATGTTTCTGTACACTTCAGAATACATTCTGCTACTGATATAAGCAGTAACATCATCAATTAAGACAAGTTAGCCAGTTCTAGTAGCAGCTATACATGTCCAAACCATAGCACCCCCTCCACCATGTTTCACAGATGAGGTGGTTTGCTGTAAATCTTGAGCAGATCCTTTTTTCTCCAAACCTTCCTCTTGCAATCACTCTGTACATGATCTCCACATCATTGTGGTATGGGATGGGGCATCGGGAGGTGTCCCTCACCATCTCCACATCGTTGGGGTATGTGATGTGGCATCTGGAGGTGTCGTTCACCATCTCCACATCGTTGGGGTATGTGATGTGGCATCTGGAGGTGTCGCTCACCATCTAAAGATCATTGGGGTATGGGATAGAGCATCGGAATCTAAAGGAAAATCTAAAGGAAATCAATTGTAAGTATAATTGGAAAACAATACATTGTCAACTATAAAGAATGATGAAGCCACATGACTAAATTATTCCAATGTTAGATATGTATGTTTATTATGTACCTGCCTCGTCCAGCTTACCTGGGCTTTATGTAAAGTTGAGATTCCCCCTTGTGTAATTGGAGTTGGTATCGTCCAATGGAGGGAAAGGCGATCTCCTGGCTTACTTGAGCAGTCTCACCCAGACCATTGAGGAAAGAAGGGGCACAATGCTGCGGAAGCTCTGTCCCACTGTGCTTGACTGTGCTCATGTGCTTAAACTGTTGTGAGCTACGTTATGCTGTTTCCACCAAGTATAGGGTGCAGCCAGACTTATTAAAGCCTTAGAACATTTTTGGTGAATTGATTACGTTTTTCCTTTTAAGACTCTAAATATTAAAACCTTCACCCCCGTTCCTTCACCTTTGGGAAAAATAAACAGGCAAAACTCAAAAACTTTGTTGTCCTGTGCCTTCCTGTTTCCCTTGGCACTTGAAAGTCTTTTTTCCCACATGCTTCTCTCAGAGTCACACGCTCCAATTGGCTATTGATCTAACATCACTCTTTATAAACCTGCAAGTCTATTGATCTATAACTGTGTTGCACTTACATTGGGCAGTGTTGTAGTCAAGACCGCCTAAAGCGAGACCGATTCAGCGTCTGGATTCAAGATTGGAGCTAATCAAGTTCAAGGCAAGGGCCCCAATTTGCTTGAGCAAATAGTGCTGAGCAGAGAAAACAAATCCCAGCTCTGAATACTCCACAGCATGATTTGTATTGTACCTTGTC
The DNA here is from genome assembly GCF_951799395.1 of Argentina silus. NCBI lineage: Eukaryota > Metazoa > Chordata > Actinopteri > Argentiniformes > Argentinidae > Argentina > Argentina silus. Next base: position 11,209,443 of record NC_139665.1, read on the forward strand.
ATTTTTGAGAAAACAGATCATTCATCCAGAGTGCTTTTCAAATCTATGAACGACCTGTTTCGCAATTCACAACAATGTCATCAGCATTTAAAGATTGTTACTCTATCAATACTAAATATCTGTTTAATGTGCTCTGACATTTTACATAGTGGTGCAGCCAAATTGGCAAGCTGGCGCAGCCTCTCCTACTGTACATTCTTTGTGAAGAACCCTGGCATAATGGTGACAATATCTCAGAGAACCTTTTTTATATCAAGAATTGTATTTTTTAATATAAATAATTGAATTTTTGATTCCTTATACCATATTTCCTGCGCCAATTTGTCTGGTCAGTGATTTATTGAGTTATTTTGTGTGTGCATTTGCACCGTTGGTGGTCCAACCTTTACTATCATGCAGAAATGACAGGATGTAGCTTTAAAGAGCAACATTTAGCTCCATAGAAACTGCACCTGGAAACATGGCGGATACACTTTCCGGCATAAGAGTCCTATACCAGAGATGGTTTTAGAGAAAAGAGTAGACACAAAAGTAATCAGAGAACTTCTCACGAGACAGGAAACATCGACCATACTGAGTCACTCCATTTACACAAGCATAAAACTACATGTGATAGAAAACTACTCAAATACGTAGCTGTAATATCAGGGGGAAATGAGATTGCCAGAAGAACTTCCATTAGTTTGGGAAACAACTTTTGTTAAAATGTTTTCCTCCTGACACCCAGCTGCTGTAATTCATTGGTGACTCTCCCTATTTCTACCTTGTGGGCCCCCTACGATAAGAGGGAACGATAAGAGGTCTCAAACGAGGTCTTAAAGATCATCTCAGGGTTATGACCTGCACGGAAGAGAGGTCTTAAAGATCATCTCAGGGTTATGACCTGCACGAAAGAGAGGTCTTAAAGGTCATCTCAGGGTTATGACCTGCACGGAAGAGAGGTCTTAAAGATCACCTCAGGGTTATGACCTGCACGGAAGAGAGGTCTTAAAGATCACCTCAGGGTTATGACCTGCACGGAAGAGAGGTCTTAAAGATCACCTCAGGGTTATGACCTGCACGGAAGAGAGTGCTGATGGCACCAATTACATGCAACACAAAGTCTGCCTCGGAAACCCTACCGTGCAAAATGCTCACACCAAAAGCTGAGCTGTAGCGGGAACAGTGACACTTAGTAGTAACAGGTCATATACACCTTAACCACAAAGTTTAACAAAGGCTCCTGAAAATCACTCGCATACTGTACAGCCCACACATCATACATGTGCATGTGTCTACGGTGAGCATGATGAGAGCTTGGGGAACAAGAAGGAGACTGACAGCAAGCTGGCTGATATACAGCTTTTATTTTGCTCGGTACCTCCTGCCCTTCTGATAGCATCTGCCAGGCTGTCTTTGAACAAACATGTACCGATCTGATGCCAACTGTAATGTTTTCTTCCCCATAGTGATGACAGGTCTCAAAATAGGAGTGACAATTGAAAATGTCCCCCCCCCCCCCCCCCCCCCTCCTTGACATACTCCATGGCTGTACTAACCGACATCAATTGTCACTGATACAAAATGCTATGTTGGTTTATTATAAGATTTAGCAATTTGTATGCGAAAATGTAAATCATACCCGAGACCAGTGTCAGCATCAGGGAAATTCTCTGGCACCCTCGAATCTATGTGTGGAGATGTCAATGGCACACACACTTCTTCATTACTCTAAGTCATGTCTGTGGGGAAGCATGCAGTCCCATTCAAGATGGGACAATACAGGAGCTGTAATGAGAGAGGTGATTGCAGCTCCCTGCCTTCTCTACCTTTCCTGTCCGTCAAATAGCTTGTTATCTCAGCTTCCACCAGCAACCTGCATTGTTATCCCAGGGCTCTCCCTACAGCCTTGTTTGCTGGGAGGAGAAGAGCCTCTGCACTGTAGTATAGGTGGGAGACTGGTCAGTACCCAGCACACCTAAAGCACCTGTCACCTGACAAGAACAGTATGGGTTCTTACACAGCTGAAGTACGTATACATGAGTGGAATGGGCTCTACCTAACATACTATCCAACCTTTGAATATGTGCAATCTAGCAAATGAATTTACATCATTTATTAGGTAAGGAAGGTTCTTCCAAGGACAATGACAGCTGGGACACAGTTCAACTGCTGGGACAAATCTACAGCCCAATTTATGATTTTGCCCCATCCATAAATGCTATTTTCAAAATATAAGTCTCTTTTTTGGGTATTTTAGTGTGTACTTTAGATCTAACGTATTTCATTTCTCAGAAGCACAGGAGTGTGCACTCCGAAACAGAATCCAAGCCATTCATTATAATATGTGAAAATATAACACAGTTGAAAAACCTCCTGTTTTCATTGCAAATTTGCAGTAATTCAGAAAGTGGTAATGTAGTTGATTTAGTCTCGATGGGTTTTCATGCATGATGTGGAACATTATGGCTGTTACGAGAAAGTCAGACTTTTGAGATATTGATCTCATTCTCTTGTGATGGTCTTCCTGCCTGTAACTACAGAAAGCATTTTCTGAAAAATGAAATTCACTAACAGATCACAGCATTAGACTTTCAAGGTGTGTTCTTTGGAAAACGTAAGAGTTTAGTCTAGTCTTCTATCGCCATACATTGTTGATACAATGGATGCTTCACCGACAGTACAGGGAGAACTGTGAAATGAAACATTCTTGCAAAGCAGAATCTGGCAAAATGAGTCATTTGTAAGGGAACACAATAAAAAGATCCATAACTAGTAGTTCATGGAAGCCGTTTCTATATCCCAGTAGTCCACCAAAGGAAATCCTTTATCTATCCTTTACTCTAGATCCTGTGCCAGTACACACCCACAAATGTGTTTGTTGTGTATTTATTGGTTGGGCGAGTCGCCACAGGGTTGGGTGTGAGGGGGGAATTACTTTAAGTGTTTTAAATTAAAGATTCAATGATAATTCATAAAACAACAATGGGCTATTTGCACTCAGAACTTCCACATTTTCTTGACCCTGTGAATTATTTTACAGCAAATATTCTGATTCTGAAAATATGGCATTCTCCTGCTGTCTTCAGGATTTGGTCTGGACATACATGATATCCATCGGCTTACTAAATCTTCAACAAAAGTTGCAAAGAGCAAGTTGGAGAAGGGATTCAAGTATTGGTCTGGTCATTTAGTAATTATGAGGTTTTGTTCATTTTCAGCTCCAGGTGTCCGTTTTCATTACTAATTATAACTAGCTGGCTGTAGCTATACAGTGTCTTTTCTGGTAGTGTCGGACAAAGACGTGACAACTCCGGAGATCAGTGTAGAGGTCCACTACTTCAGATCAATTCAAAAGTTGGAGAAACCACACAATTTAATGGTAAGGCTTGCTGTACTAAATACAATAGTTATGACTGAACTTCTCAAGTACAATTGATTTGATGCCCACTACACCTGGAGTCATTAAATATTGACAGTAGGTTTAGGCTTACTATATTGCAAAACCAGAGAAATCCATCTCCAACCAAGAGATCATGCATTACAGAAATGTAACTGCACTTATGATTATAGTTAAATCTATTTCTAATCTTCATAACCCATATCCAAGTCACGATGTGTGCAATAAATGCTAACAGAAAGTGTGACTGAGGTCAGTATTGGATCAGGCAGATGCAAGGCAGAGATCTGGGATCCTGGCTCAGGTTCAGAGGATGAGGATAACTCTCAAGAGTAAATCCTGAGGTAGCCAGTCCGGTGGCTGTCTCGGGTCATGTTATCATGTCAGATAATCAAAACAGTTCCTGGAACTAAGGTGTGGTTGTCAACTCAGCCCTTTTCTACCACCCTAAAGTCTCCCGCAAAACAATGTCATTCTGGTTTTGAAAAAAATTCATTATGGTTCAACCGTGATACGTGATTGATGAGGTGAGTTCCCCCCCTTACAATGTACAGCACTTTGGGTGTCTTGAAAGGCGCTATATAAATACATGTATTTGTCCATACAGTAAGTGTTCATTAAATGAGTTTACCACAGTTTAGGCACTAAACATGCCTTTGTTGAATTATTCCACGCATGATTACCTGCAACTATAATTTAATACATAATATATTTCACACTATTGTTTTGGACTCCTTCGTTAAGGAGGTGCAGGTTTATATCTGGTCACGATTGACCAAAGGGCGGGCCTGGCAGATCACACAGGGGGCAGGGGCTTAATCAAGGCATCTCTGTAGGGCAGTTGACCTTATCAAAGGAATTTTGCCAGGGAGTGGCCTTGGTAGGATACAATGGCATGGCACCTTGGAGTCAGATTAGAACAGCATTTTGTAGGTCCCCCCTGGCCAGTATGGGGGAGATGCAGAACTGTTCTCTGCTACAACGGGCAGGCAGGTTGTGTGAATAGTGTTAATTGTGGTTCATTCCTCACCCTGTGGTTCGAAGGAATTCAATAGGCAAGTGTCTTTTGTGCCTTCCGCTTTAGTGTCCCATTAACCTTACAGGTCCTTAAACGCTAAAAAATAGTCGTCCCAAAGCTCAGCCATAGCTCAACTTACCAGTTGGTCACATTAGTCACCAGTGAATTGGAAAGGAAGGTACGATAAGATTGGACCAATTGATGCAATGATAAAGGGTGTGAAAATGGGAACGTTGCACCTGGAATATCTATTATGCATGGTAATATCTCCCTGAAGCATGTTTTTGTATCTCTACTAATTGCTCTGTGTAGTGAGGGAGAGAGAGAGAGGGGGATGGCGAGAAAGAAAGAGTGGATCTGTAATCGCCATCTGCTGTCAAGGTCACTTGCCACATTGTCACATCCGTCATGACTAAAAACCTATTCACTCTGAGGTGTGAATTGAGTCGTTACTCTTGTTGACATTGTACATTTCAAGAGATTTTAGTCTCTCTTAATTGTGGCTATAGAAACGTTGACATTCTGGATGCTACTCCTAGCTCTGACAGCTTTATAACATTACATAGCCAACAGCTAAGGGCCCTATTTGCTTGCAAATAGTGCTGAGCAAAGCAACAAATAGCTAACAACTCAGCATATCTACAGCATGATTTTTATGAAAAATGAAAAAGTCCGGAAATGAAAATGCATTGCATATCATGGAAACACGAGGTGCAGTATTCAAAACTCCATTTTGATTATGTCTCAGCATATCTATTCGAAAATAGCCGGTTAAAATAGCCGATTTTGCTTACTTTTTTGCACATGGAGCCCCTGGTCTGTGTGTAACATAGTCTGAATGGACATATATAAAATATGTGTATGTAAGTGGAAGCAGAGTATGAATGAATGCTTTGGGCATTTAAAGCCACCAGTAGTGGTCCGATGTAACCTGAACATGGACTCTCCATCTTTGAGATGTGAAGAATAATCTTACCCGTCACATATTAATTGAATTTAGCATCAAGTTTTTTTTCCCCAGAGGAAAAAAGGGCTAGGGTGCACATGTGCCAATGTCAGAACAGAGAGACTGATTGCAAGCAATGATAGGTAATAACAGTTCACTGTGTGTCACTCTCTGCCAGCAGGCTGCAGGAGACAAAGTGACCTTCAATTTTCTCAGATCGTTTGGGAGAACGAGGAGATATCATTTGAAATGGATTCACACAGATACGCACGCACACTCGCACTCATGCGCACAGCACACACACACACACACACACACACACACACACACATGCTCACACGCACGCACAGAAACACTCACAAACACACTGACATATATAAAACATTTACAAAAAACAAAACAAAAAAAAACTAAAACATAATCAGACCTGGCTGTCAGATCGAGCATTATTTATACATGTACACACAGAAAGATCATGACTACTGCATATGAATTTGAAACTTGTATTTGTACCAGTTCTATGAATGTATTTTCCATAACACCACACACAACATTTGTTCAATAAAAAACACTGTACATTGGACTTGAAACACACACACATACACACACACACACACACACACACACACACACACACACACACACACACACCCTCCCTCCCTCCCTCCTGAATGCTCCCCGAAGGGGAACATTCTAATAACAATATTGATATTGTCATAACACTGGTGAAGGCTTCCATTGCTTTAGAAAGATGAGACCTATGTCTGTGGCATCCCCATATAGTACTGATTGTCCAGAGGGTTTGACAGGCCAGATGTAATATCTGCACTGTTCTCCACCACTTCTTCTTTCAGAACCATTTTGCAGTTGCCAGGCAACTACCTAACAAGGCCCAGTTTACAAAGGGAAAAACGTAAAGCAAGCACCTAATATGATTTTCACAGAGCACCTCAAAGACGAGGACAAGAATTAAACTTTATCCAGGCAGCGTTTTTAAAACGTTGTTCCCTTCGGCAGAGGCTTTGTACTGAGTGTAATGTAAAAAGGAAATTAAGCCCAATGTCACAGTCAAATTCTTTAGCTAGCTGAGGCAGAAGCCTCATTGATGCTTTAACTCTACTAGGCAGCTGTGTTGTGTGTCAAGTGCATGGAGTTGGGTAGACGGGAAACAGTTATGACACTTCATAAGAAGCACTATGATAACGCACATGTCCTCTACAAACTCATCTGTCGTGATAAAAAATGAAATAAATAATCCAAATAATTTACATTATACAATTCACACCCTCAACAAGATATAGGTACTCATACTTCAATAAACCAAGTAATAGGCAACAGAGGAACACATGAGAAAATGTACCAAACACAGACTATGGGAATTAATCATGGTCAAATTACATTTTAGCAGCTAGAGTGTACCACTACCATGGTATCTACGCAACCAAGGGGCAAAATAGAAGAGAAGGAAAACAAGAGAAGATAATGGAACTCATTCTTTTTTTACTGTGTTTCTCTGGGTTTGCTAATTAAATCACTTTCCTTTCGAAATAGCCTCCCCTGTTTAACTGTGGTGTGCAGTACACCCAGTGAATTATGCAACAAACAAGTTGAGATCTTTAGCTATCAGAGGATACGATTTTTTCTATGAAATCGTTTTGATACATTTCAGACAGAGTTTTTAAGACTGACATTGTGTGCTTGGTGTATTACAGACAAGCTGAATAGTCTTCATACATTAGCAAACACAATGGTTAAATACAAAATAGTGTAAAAATAAAGATGCTGTGTGTTTCTGCGATAAACATACGCTAATGTTACTCAAGACAGGGAGAGATTTGTTGTTGTTTGTCATCAGTATCTGATTATTGTCATCAATATCATTACTGCATATTGTTGCTGGGATTACCACCTACTGCTCATCCCAGTGTTGCTTTACAGTGTAAGAGAAATGGCATGAGGTTGGCAGGGACACCAAGGAAGAGTAAAAAGGGAGGGAGAGAAAGAGTGGTTAGATAACTGAATTGGACAGAATAAACAAAACATGGTAGACAGTTGATAGCAGAGAGAGACACTGACACATACAGTACATTACAAAAAACACAACTTCTCTCCTTAGATATGGAGTTTGCTGGGTTCCCTCAGGCACCCCTTCAAGGCTGATTGACGAGGGATGGGCTGGAAAACCGGAGAGGGCCGAAGGCAGGCAAGAACAATATGATATTTTTCACTGGTTGTTAAAACAAGGCCTTCATTCAAGGCCTTTCAGACTCATGCCTTAGGCCACTAGACAGTGTGACACAGAACTACAAAATGGGCTACCTGTGACTGAAATATGAGCCTTACCATGATACTTCTTCACACACCATGTCTTCTGTATGAGGTGTGCTGCAGATGTCCCCTGCAAGCTGGCATTCAGGACATTCAGGACATTCAGGCATTCAGGACCGCCAGTGGGCTGGATGAAAAAGCTCCACAGCTTGAAGATCTAAAACCTGATCCACATGGTCAAAACAGGAGTAATGACACACACTAATCCCACCATAGACCTACAACTAGATCAGACTTGATACTTAGCATTCATTTTAATTATTAGTCTTCTTTCAAATAGCATGGAGGAGCTAAACAAGTAACAGCATGTTATGAGCTACAATATACACACTACGATATTGATATCATTCATTTAAGTGTAAATGCACTTTTGACAGGCAGTGATACAGTCCACAGAATTCAGAGGAAATCCGAGGAGACCTGTCAATCTATCTACGGCCATTTTTTATTCAAACCATGCAAACCACAACCGGGAATATTTCATTTTCATTAAACGTTTGTAATTAATTTTTTAAACAACTGAGGAGTTCTTCTTCCACACATGAATTTAAACATTGGTCCGTTGAGGCTATGATGTAATCCTTCTGGAATAAGCACAATTAACCACTACTGAATAACGATCGCCAGACCATTTAAGATTGCTTCTGGGGCCTTTATCCGGTTTCATAACTTCATTTCTAAATGTCTGACGGTACTAGGCTAGTGTTTGTCAAATATGTGTCTGCGTGAATTATTTACAGCCTGCCCTATCTGCCGCTGTCTCCCAGAGGAGCTCTTTCAATACTTCATGATGCCTGGTAATGAAAGGAGGAAAGCGACAGATCTGCTCTATCTCCCTAAAAATTTCAAGCAATAACGTCACTGTCAGCCTCAACAGTGGGACTTTTTTGTAAAATCACAAACACTACTATCTCTTTTGGGTTTTAATTCACAGTGATGCCTGGAGACATACAATACAGATTAACATATGATTTTATCATGATTGTTTGCAAAATGTTTGCAAAAGCGGACTCGAGCTGGTCGTATGGGAATTGTCGAATGGCAATTTTTCTGCTTCCTTGAACAAATGTAAACCTGGATATATAAATTGAAATATATATTCCAGCGCTCCTGTATGCTAGCTACAAGCTGGGTCACTGACCTCATGTTAACACTTTTGTAGTTTTAAATGAAATAATTGACTGCTTTGCTTAAAACAAATGATAATTACATGTGTAGAAAGACTGTGATGTCAAAGCTAATAATGTTGACGATAGCTCAGTGATGTTTGAAAATCTCTGTGCTGAGGCAATTACTGCAAATTAGCATAAGGCAATTAAGAGAATCAATTCCAACAAATGCAGCTGTGAAAAACATGCCTTGGCTCTGCAGCCTGGGGTATTATCCAACAAACTGACTATCATTTCTCAACTCAATCAAAGCAAGGCAATATGCGTCTTGAATGTGCTTTTTCAACTAGTCTCTATCCATCCGTACCACCTAATGCTTGAGATAATGTTTGATAGTGTTTGAGGTGTGCTTGGTTTTACTTCGTTTGCACTTTTCAGACTATTCCATGGGTTCCATTGTACTAGGCAAACTAAATCAAGTGCAGCTCAAGTTTTTGACAGTATTTGATATGTCACCCAGGTGTGCAACTTCTTTGTATATTCACATTAGGTATACTATGTTATTATCTGGCCCTCATACTGCCTTCATACTGTAAGTGATTCATGACAATAGACCCTATACTTCCATAGGACTGCAAACAAAGTCATAAAAGTCAGACGACTCTACTGTATATTGCAGCATGTCATACACTAGCAATAATTCTAACAGTGATGTAAACAATTTAATTGGTAACACTTTACAATACGGGTACATTAATTAACATTAGTTAACCCTTTAATGCTTACGATCACATGTGTGTGATCAGTCTGGAGTATACGATCACACCAGGGTGAAGAGAATACCTGATTAGAATGTATATTTACGATTGACGCAACAATCAGTGTTTGGGCTGGCCACACAGTTTTTTCACAGAAACATTTTGCATTTTCTTTCTTTGATGTAGTTGTTCAGACATTCACAGATGTAACAACAGCATAACACAGTTCACATCCACATCAGAAAATGTACTGTAGGCTAAATTATTCCTTGCTCTGGGGAAAGAGTCAGCTTACAAGCAGTTTAATTGAGCCAACTCTCGGCTGACAGACCCCATAATATAAATAAGCAAATAGCGATGAAAATGTACAATGCATCACAGGGGACAGTTGTAAGGCTCTATACTCCAAAAGTTTGGATTTTAAATCAAATAATTACTATGAGGATAAAGTACAGATTATCAGCTTTTATTTGATTGTATGTGTGTACGTATTGGTTTCACCCTAACCCTAACCCTAACCCATTTAGAAATGACAAAACTTTTTATAAATAGTCTCCCTATTTCAGGCCACCAAAAGTAATGGGACAGATTTGTATAATGTCTGCGACCCATTGACCTCATCATACGCTGGTATCTTCTCTGGTGATGCTCTGCCAGGCCTGTACTGCAGCTATCTTTAGTTGTTAAATACATGTTAAATAGGATTGAAATCTGAAGATTGACTTGGCCAGTCGACTTTCCACTTTTTGGCACAAAAAAACTCCCTAGTTGCTATGGCAGTATGTTTTGGGTCGTTGTCCGGCTATATGATGAAGTGCTATCCAATGAGTTTGGAGGCATTTGCTTGTACTTGGGCTGACAAGATGTTTCTGTACACATCAGAATTTATCCTTTCCACCATCAATGAAGACAAGTGAGCCTGTTCCAGTGGAAGCCATACATGCCCAAGCCATAACACCCCCTCCACCATATTTCACAGATGAGGTGGTGTGCTGTGGATATTGGGCAGTTGGTTTTTTATACACACTTTACTCTTGCCATCACTCTGGTACATGTTAATCTTTGTCTCATCCCACCACAAGACCTTTTTCCAGAACTCTGCAGGCTCTTTTAGGTATTTTTTAGCAAACTGCAACCTGGCCATCCTGTTTTTGCGGCTAACTAGTGGTTTGCACCTTGCAGTGTACCCTCCGTAGTTTTTCTGGGGAAGTATTCTGCAGATAGTAGTCTCTGACACATTCACGTCTACCTCCTGGAGAGTGTTCCTGATCTGTGGAACAGATTCAATAGTTGTTTTGGGGGTTTTCTTAATCATGGTGAGCATTCTTCAGTCATTGACTGTAGAAGTCTTCCTTGGCCTAGCAAGCCATTTAAGATTTCTGAGCACACCAGTGCTTTCTTTCCTTTTAATGATGTTCCAAACTGTTGATTTTAGTTGGTTTACGTTTTTTGTAGACTACAGTATTTGCTAATTTTGCTACACATCCACATGATGGCTACTTTATGTAAGGAAGTATCATCATGGTGTTGTGGCTATCCACTTATACAGTTCGCTTCCTGAGAGACTGTACAATCCTAACAAAAATTATTTGTGAAGATACAGTTTCCTGTTTGAAATAAAATCCTTACCTGTGCTTAGTTAACGATCGTAACATGAGACCTCCCCTGTTTATAATGCCTCTGTACCAATGTTGCAAGATTGAAAATGGCCAACAACATCACAGTTACGAAGGGGATAGCTCTACCAGGACAGACAGATGGCATAGAGGCAGCCGTCTGAATGTGAATATGCTGTGGGTGCCAGCACCTCCTGTCCAATCTCATCCCGCTGGAGATCACCGGGCACGTGCCAATGCCAAAACAGCGCTGCTCCCAAATCTCTCTAAACGATAACCGACCCGTCTTGGCACATCAACGTGGTTTGCCGACCTGAAAGGACAGCCATCAATAACCACCAACTGTGAGCTCCTTGATTATAATGAATCTGCAACAAACGAGACGTCACTCCTCTTAATTAGATTAACTTCATTTTTATTGACTTAATAGTTTGAGACAAGCCATTTTCTGAGCCTCAGACTGAGATTCTGACAGCGCAAATGATGTGCTGATGAGTAATTAATGTTTTTCTTAATTGATCTGGAAGCTGCCGAATTACATGTGGACGGCCTGGCAGCTTTTGAGTGAGACCCCTGTGTACCAGCCTGCTTTAAAGAGACTGTATTTCTTTTTTGACATAAGAGTAAGTCCTCAACAGGTACAGGTAGAGCGAATGCAAGTAGAGCGAACCATTCCTGTCTTTGTGATCAATGGGCTATTTGCTACAGTTTTAAATGGGCTTGAATTTTCAGGCTGTTGAGATGAAGTCCGAGGCCGGCCAGAGCCCGACATCGAAGACATTTTCATGAGCCCAAGCCCGAAAAAAGCCTGAAGTCTAGAAAAAGGCTGTGCCTGTGCCTTTATCTATTGGGCACAACAGCAAAATTGCAGTGCTGCAGAGTAAGGACAGGAGAAAGCCAGAGGGAGACTGCCTGTAAACTGTATTTACTGCACCTGCCTTTGTAGAATACTTTATATATTTCCAGAAATGAGCCAGATCTTGCTGTTGTCGCCTGTCTTGTGTGTTTGTAAGCATTGATTCTAGCACTCCATAAGAGAAGGCTAAGTTTGCAAAGTTTGTTATGCTTTCAATTGATCTGATACTCTTGGTCAGGTGCAGGCGTAGAGAGCATGACAGAGCAGAGGCACGCTAGAAAATTGGGAATGTGTATTCATTTCTTTTTTTTCACAGCCTTTAAATACCAATTCAGTAAGTCGGACTGACAGAAACAGCAAGAGAATGTAAAAATACACTTAAAAACAAAATAAACCAGTACACTTGTCTCGAAAATATCAAATTGCCATCAAAAATATTGTCACGCTCAACAAAGCTTCCAATACAAGCATGCTATGCTTTTCTCCAGACACATGCTGCGAAGGGAGACTTTGGTGCCTTCTAGCGGAGACATTCATGATTAAGGCTAGCTTCTTCGTCTAAAGCCGGGCAGACACTACACAATTTCAGCCATGAACTTGCCAAGAGCCAAGTTTTCACAACAAAATGTACATATCGGCTGTAAACACAGGTCATCTACATATTCTGATATTTTTGAGCCATGGTTCCGAGACTCGTGCAGTATGAGGGGTGCTACGGGGCCAACGGGAATCCAGGAACCTGTAAACAATAGCAATGCAAGTTGCGTTTGGGATTATACTTATAGAATAGTTAAAATAATAGCTACATAATACATTTGATACATTCTCTGTTTGAAACCATGAAATTGAAGAACAATGTGTGAAGCTCTGGCAGGACCAAAGCTGCCTTTTTGATATGTCTATTGAGAATGATCATGATCGTTACAAATTCCAATTATTTTTGAAGGAGCACATCCCCTGCTGTCTATGCCTGGATATTGTGTCCAAATTCTCCTTATGTTTTTTAGGCTTTTTCTCTGAGCAGTGGGAAGACTATGACTACAGCTGAAATGTCTCACTATTTTGTGGTCCTTATCCTGGCAATGAACAAACATTGAAGGGGAGAGGGGGCTTGGTCGCATCTGCAAGTGTGAGAGCTACCATCGGGTCTGCTTGTGCAGTGTACATTACATCAAGACAGTGTGACATGGACAATTTGTCTGGACAATGATACCCTCTCATCAGTTGGAATTGTCTGCGTTTGTGAAAATCTGTGTCCACCTGCTTTAGTTATAAGATAATTTCCCCTTTCTCCGTTTAATAAACACATCCTTTATGCATTGATCAAAACAAACTATAAAATACATGATAGGCAAGGCATATAGGTAATAGCCAATCTGCAGAGGTGTTGTTGAACATCAACCTCTTAACCTTCAATCTGGATGCACACGATACAGTTATTACTTTTAGAAAACAGAAAATTGTTATTGAATCAAGGCAGGCACCGTTCTGAAAAACATGTATTTGACAAATACGCCTATGGACATAACCCACAACAATCATGACCATGCACAAAAGAAAATGTCCCAACTCGGGTTACATAGAAGTAACGCTCAACAAGTTTTTTTATAACAAAACTGTGCCATCCACTGTGGTGGTAATGTAAGAGATGAGGCAGGACGATGACAGGACACTGAACCGAAACTGAAATCATAATAAAGTAGGGCTCTCAAAAGGAAATGAACACAGGCTTCCAAATATGCTTGACAGTACCTGTTCCTGGATCCTGACTACTCCTGGCTGCCTGTGGTGCACCTAACTATCACTGCTGAACTCAAGCGAGTTTAAGGCACGATCTATAAAATAATGAGATTAACACTGCCACTGGATTAACACGTTATTCGACAGCGTTATAACAAGGACATGACAGTGTTATAAGCATGACATAAGATATAAGATATGTCATTAGATGTAATGTCTATTCATTACTATTCATGTCAGATGATATACTGCTGTTATGACAGAAGCAGCGGCTTGCGTTATGAATGAAGTGACATGACAGCTTGCATAGCTGCCTCTCAATGACGGTGGTGTTTGATTATTTGTAATGATATCCATTGGTACAACTTTAAATTACATTTCTACTATTTCAATATGATTTTCAAGATTGAGGCTACACCTATTGTTTGCCAGCAGGCCATCATGTGAGCCCCTGGGCTTGGCACTAGCCAGTCAGGCAAAAAATGATAAAAGAAAAGAAACACGACGAGGGAGTTAGTAGGGCCTTTCTCAATTAATAGGGTGACTTAATTAATACTAGTTACCTTATCTTCAATTAGGATGCCTTCTACGGGAATTGTTTCCTCTCTATGTGGTCAGCTCTCTAAGCAGCAGCATGTTGTACAACTAATGTAATTGGACCTTATTTTCTGACATGCACAATGACTGGGTTTGAAATGATTTTCATTTACACCTCAAAACCCTATCATGATCTCTTCAAATAATGAAACCCTTTCCCTGACTCTTGTAACTTCTATAATGGACTTGTGACATTATTGCTGTAATAGGTGTGGACCTGAAGATATCACACAATATCAGTGAAGTGACTAATAAGATAATGACATAGATGTGCATGAGTGTCATGACCCAATTTAGACGGTGTCAAATAAAGTGTAACATTATTGCTGTCATTAGCGTCTAATTTTGGGGACATGGGTGTGCTTGTCAGGGTCATGACACTCATTGGACGGAAGGAGAGGCGGAGTCTCCATCCTCTCCCCTGAACTTCCCTCCCAGTTCCCTTCCCTTCAGCCTCCAGTCATGAAAAACACCCTGTGGTGTTACAAGGGGACCGTCTGGTCCACTCTGATATCCTTTCACAATTTACACCCTACCTCAGCTTTAATGAGAGTCAACAAATTAAAACTGTGGGGAGTAATTATCCTGCCTCCTATCAGAGCCCTCTCTCTCTCTCTCTCTCTCTCTCTCTCTCTCTCTCTCTCTCAGTTCTGTCCTGTTCTGATATTAAAGATGATACAATAAAATATATCACTATATTGAGTGACCCACTGTGAATCGTGCACAAGGTGAGAGTTTATGGCTTGTTATTGTGTTGCTGTTTTTTTGTCTACTCACACACTGGAATACAAATTGTTGTAGAGGCGGGAATATGCTATACTACTACTTGTTGTGTGCTATGAAATGTTCTGGCCTTTGTGTCTACCCCAAAGTTAGGTTGACGTTAAATGTCTGCAAAAATGCAAAGAAGTGCGCCCAGCAGCCTGAATAAGCGTTATTAAGCTGTCTTCACACATTGGAGCTTAAAGCTGAAATGACAAGGCTGTCTCACCCTGAAAGTGAGACCAGGGTGGCTGTGAAACTGAACCACCATCCACACTGTCCTCTTCCTCACCCCGAGACATGGCTGAATTGGAAATTGTAAGCTCTCTGTTGACATAACTACCCCTACAGCTCCATATACTGCATGGCAGAGGAGCCACTCTCAACCATATGACACAGTGTGACTCTTTAGTTTGCCTGTCAAGTCTCGCTCTCTGTCCCTCTCTCTCACACTCACTTTCTCCTGTGTTTTACTCAGAGAACCATGGTCTCCTCCTGCAGTGGTTGAGTGTTGGCATGAACGTATAATTTATCCCTGTAATAGCCAACAGGTCAGTGGAATCCTGGCAAGGTCAGGCCATAAAAGCAGGGTCTGGCTGAAGCTGTTTACAGTATGACTGTCTCAGTAAAATGGCTGAAGGTCAACATCACTCTCACTCAGTCAGACAAGTACAAAGCCATGTACCCATTTATGATGAGATCCTTTCAGCACAGCAGTTGGCTGTACATATATTGCGTTATGTCAATAATGTATGTTTTTATGTATAGATAATGTGTAAGCATAAGGACTGCATTAGTGCAGATAATGGACCCTTCACATACTTACAGTGCTGCTTGAAAGTATGTGAACCCCTTGTGCAATTATCATTTTTTTCAGTGTTTACCATGAAATCTTTATTTAATCATAACCGGTCTTTTTTATCTGACATAACAGGTTTATATTTAGCAATTCCATATGTTGGTTTAGAGGAAATCATGTGTGTAGTAGAAAAACTAAATTATAAAGAAATCAGTGCAAAAATAAGTGAACCCCAAGCTGCATTGGTTAAATCAAGTACGTAAGTAGAATCAGGTGGGTAAATAATTGGGTACCAAATGAACCAATCAAAGGAGAGATCTTGAGGAAAGAGTTTGGGTGGGACTCTGATAAATAGAGATAAGAAACCTGGTCAGTTTTGTGTTACCCCTACAGGTGAATGCAAAACACACCATGCCGAGAGGAAAGGAGATGTCAGAGGACATCAGGAAGAGGGTAGTGAGAGCACATCAGTCTGGGGAAGACTATAAAATCATCAAGATTTGAGCTCCATCAGTCCACTGTGAGCCAAATCATTTACAAATGGAGAGCATTTAACATGACAGTAACTCGGCCTAGAAGTGGACGCCCTTCCAAAATATCCCCAAGAGCCACAAGAAAAATAATAAATCAGGTAAAACCCAACATCTAGAAATTTGCAGACCTCTCTTGCTGCATCTCAAGTAACTGCATGCTAAAAAGAACACTGAATTGAAATGGCATTCATGGGAGGGTTGCTAGGAAGAAGCCTCTGCTGTCAAAAGAGAACCAAACTGCCCATCTTAACTTTTTCCAGAGGTCACCAGGACAAACCTGAAGGTTTCTGGAAGTATGTTCTCTGGACAGATGAGTCCAAAATAGACCTTTTTGGTCACAATCAAAACCACTATGTTTGGTGAAAACCCAACACTGCCTACCACCAAAAGAACGTTATCCCAACAGCCAAGCATGGTGGTGGGAATGCCAAGATCTGGGGCTGCTCTTCCTCCTCTGGACCTGGACGACTCCACATCATTAAGGGAACCATGAATCCAACAAGACCACGACCCAAATCATTCAAGCAAATCTACCAAAGAATGGCTCAGGTGAAAGAAGATGTGTTTTGGATTGGCCAAGTCAATGTTTTGACCTAAATCCAATCGAGTTGCTGTGGTAGGACCTGAAGCGGGCAGTTCATGCCAGACACCCCTCAACCTCACTCAATTGGCTGAGTTCTGTAAGGAGGAGTGGTCAAAAATCCCCCAAAACAGATGTCAGAGACTGATTAGTGGCTATACGTTTACTCCAAGTTATCGCTGCTAATGGAGGTGCCACAAGCTATTGACTGAAGAGGTTCACATATTTTTGCAGTTTTGCAGAGTTTTCGTTAAATAAGAAAATAAAATATTTGTTTGTTTGTGTCCTTTATTTGGAATGTCTTCGTTACGAATTGGGGTTTAGATAAAGATTTTATAAGTTCATTTTAATATTTTATACAAAAATAATGACCATCCCTGTAGGGTTCACAAACTTTCAAGCAGCACTGTTTGTAGCTGGTGTTGTATATCATTAGTAGCCCCAGGCCCTCATTACTAACCAAAGTACCCAGAGTGATGTCTGGAGACCTCCATTTGTTGACGATAGTGTTACAGTGTAATCAGAATCAATTAGCCCATGCAAAAAAAATGAACTGGTTGTGTTTAGTCACGACTTAAGAATCATTAGAATATCACATTTTGTATTTTAAAGAGCTTACATATTGATGGACATAATTGCTATAACTGTACATAGCCTACTGTAAAAAAATTGAAGCGCCAATATAAGACCAGAACACGAATCTGAAGCAATAATGACATAATGAAACATAATTATAGATACCTGCAAGAAGGTCTATACACCAGTCATTTGCTAAAGTAAAAAAAGTAAAAGTGGACACAAAAACCTTTCTTCTTTCAGTGGCTATGAGCTTTACGCAAATGCGTCAGTGAAGTCCACAGACAAATCCATTTGCTCTTACGCCTCACCATGGAAACCACACTTAAAACAAATATTGATATTGTCTACTGGCTTATAACAAGCAATCGAGTTACTCACAACAATACTTGAAAATTTGGAATCAGGGCAAATTTGTCTGTGTCTCCAGCGGGTGAATGTCGTGGTCTTATCAACTAGACACACATACCTGTAGGCTACATATACACACAGGTTGAGAACATGTGGTGGTTCTTATAGACTGAGAGCTAAATGATGGTTTGAGTAAAACAAATGTAATAAGCCTACGTTTCGAAAATACAGGAGTGATGAAGGGTACGTGTTTATTCTTCTCAGGCTGGGTGCACGCTGCGTGTGTGACGTGGTGAGGTAGGACCCAGGAGCAAAGATGAGGCAAGACAAAGAAACGATGGTGCAGATCAAAAAGATCACTTTCCTGGAAAAGCCTCCATTGCACGGCACAAAGGAAAACATGGGAAAATAACAAAGTCCTTGGCTAGGGATCTAACACAGTGTTAAGTGTTGGTAGGGTGGACCCAAGTGCGGATGGGTAATTCAAGACGCAAGATATGATTATTCACTGACTTAAACACATGTATTTGTTGTAAGTCGCTTTGGATAAAGGTGTCTGCTAAATGCCATAAATGTAAAATGTAAAAAGATATAGCAAAAATAAAGTTTCTCTTTAATGAGAGGATTGCGCAAGGTACAAAGGCATATACTTGAAAAAAAGGGTAAAAATAAAAGTGGAGAAAACCGCAAACTAAGAAATAATAATAAACAGGCCAACAAGTACAAGGCAACGGGGTAAACGACTAGATAATACGGACAACAGACTGGCGGCAGGATACACTTACGACAGGGACAATCTCTGACAAAGACACAGGGAACAAAAGGGCTATATATACACAACACAGGGCAGGAAAACACAGGTGATCGGAATGAGTAGTGATGAGGCAGCACTGGCACTGGACCGCCAGAGGAGGGCACCAAAGTCACCAGAACAGCAACCTCAGGCGCGACAACACAGGAGACAAGAGCACATGGCAAACAAATCAAGCTTCTGCAAAGAGTCAACTGAAAACACACCTATCTAAAGGAAAGCCATAACAAGTCAAATACAAAACACGTGAGTGTCATTTAGTCTCTTAGGTGGTCTCTGCCACCCTCCGGTGGTCAGATGGAACCATGACAGTGTGGGCTTCTATTCACATGTAATCGTTGTGATCATGCAAAATACTATTATAGTCTGTCTGTCTCTGGGTGATTGCTGATATTGCCAGTGTCGCATATATGTTCTAGAATTAAATTTGTTGCGCCATAAACATGTCTGCTATGTGCGCTGCGTTTTGGATATGATAGCCTCGTTCAGCTAATTAGGTTGGTCTAGCTCGTATCGCTTAACTTTATCTTAAATTTTGATATCCGACAAATTTATTCAACCCAAGACGACTAGCTCTGTATCGTCAGTACAAAGGCTGATCAACAAGGATGAGTAAAGTTAGCTAGGTTATGTGTTTATGTTTGCATTTGCTTTGGCACTTATGTCTTTCTGCCTTCAACTTTAAGTTTGTCCAGTAACTTTCCAAGATCAAATATCAAATATTATCATACCAGATAAAAATCTACTTAAGGTAGGCCTATAGGTGACCTAGATTGATGGACATAGTGTAGCCATATTGATAAGGATAATCAGCTGATTTGATAATTGCTCATGAAACAACTTGGTATTTCACAAACAATTGTTCTGAGAACTATCATTTCCTCATACAAATAGACCTATACCATAGCTCATATTTCAATATGGCTGATGGTTGAACAATAAATGTTTGAACTGTAAATGGTTGAACAAAAAAAATGTCATCCCCACCCCCTCACCCCAAGTCATACCATGGCAGATCACCTGTCAAGTTAATCACTCAGTCAGTAATTACTGCAGCACTTGAAGCAGTCAGTCCTATGATCACACTCTTACTATTAGCTAAATGTAAATACTATGTAATTAACTGTTGGCCAAGTGTTTCTGACCAGGTGATTTACAGTAAAAAGCCTCAAGACAAAGTATATATAGATTTGTGAAAACACACACAATACACACACACACACACACACAATACACACACAATACACACACACACACACACACACACACACACACACACAATAGACACACACACACACAATACACACACACACACACACACACACACACACACACACACACAGCTGCCTCCATATCCACCCCTCTCCCTTCCTCCCCACACAGCTCCCCCTCCGGTCTAAACCCCCTATAAACTGGAGAGTACAGCCGCTCGTCTGTGATCTGAAGATAAACTACACTTAACTGTCATGTCACCTGTCTGTATGTGACCTAATGCAATTTTAACTCTTGACTTCATTGCTAGCCAACGAGGGAACAGTATCCTATACAAGTATCCTGTAGGCCATTAGTCATCCATCGAATGAGAGTAAGTGTCATGTGTGGCAATGACTTGCGTCATGTCACATTAATAATGGTAATGACAGCATTAGAGAGGTTGCGTGGGCAGTAATTCAAAGTTATGTCGAGTGCGGGTGGCAAGGTCATTCGAGCAGAGACTCTGGTTGGTGGCACTCCCTATGTCCTTACAGAGAGCAGCCATTCAATGCGGCACACAAGACTCGAGTAAAAAAGTATTTTACTTTACCATTTTAGGGCTGAAGTGCCAGAAGCGTAGCCGCTGATGAGAACATATCTCTTCCCATTCTACTGCTTGGCAGGCTGCTCTTATTGGAATGTGTATAATTAAGCCATGAAGAACAAACACACATTATTTAGCTGTCAGAGGATCGTTCCTAAACATCTAGGAGGATGACAGAGACGTGATTAACAGACAAACAATTCAACATCCTCATTACCCATCTCTATCTCTCTCTCTCTCTCTCTCTCTCTCTCTCTCTCTCTCTCTCTCTCTCTCTCTTTCTCTCTCTCCTCTCACTCACTTCTCTCCTCCCTCTTTCTCTCTCTTAGATACAGTACATACACACACACACATTTTTTGGATCATTTCTCTTCTGCTCTCTCTTTCTCTTTCTCTCTACCTCTTTCTTGTCTCCCGGTCTCTCTTTTAATTTTCTCTTTTCATCTTCTCTGCACATACAGTACTGAACACCCACTCATGCTAACCATTTTTCTTAACAACTTTTGATTGATTTCAACAACATGAAACACAAATGCTACATAGCTTGATGACATCATCAAATTTCTCTAGCTATCCACAGGTACTATAGGAATCGCAGAAATAACTAATGGGTAACATTATCAAATATCTTTCCCAATTGAGTGATTAATTAACTACTGTATGTCTTACTGCAATGCATTATCTAAGCAATTATGCCTGAGAGACCGTGATTTAAACAATTTATACTGAGTGCATTATTGCTTTTATAGTTACCCAACAGATCAGAAAATTATAACCAAACAATGCTTTAAGTATTTATTTTGTTGAAGATTGTGGTAGTTTCTGCCCTGCGCTGACAGATATAGTTCCTAAAACAACAAATGTTGTCAAGGGAACGTGATACACAAATCTTCTTCAGAGTAGGAATATTTAACCATGACATTACCGTTATTAAATCACGGCTTTGAACGCCTCTTGGCCAATCAGAATGCTTGTTTTCATCAACCTGTTGTATAACCACACTTATTCCATGGCTGTGTTGAAAACATGATTGTAATTGGTCGAGAGGGCGTTGATTATTTAAAAACAAGTATGTTAACACCCGTAGTCCCATTCATAGTTTCATTACCGTTCCAAACTAATGCACCTAACATTGAAGTGTAGCACATAGTTTACATTCTATCCAAGACTGGCAAAGTTACAGAGCCAACTCTGGCAACCACACAAAACACAATATGATATATTGGATACCAATGTCCAATAAGGGGAGAAGGGGAATGTGATCACAGTTAGCTGGCGCTCATGTATTGTTGCCAGGCGATTGATACAACCTCTAACATACAATGGCTTGTGCTTGGCAGTGATGGACACAATGTTGCGTTCATTAGGTCAGGCTGGCTAACAACTACTTTAGCTAGCTGGTTGGCTACGACCTGAATTCAAAGTGTTGACAGGCACTCCCCCTGATGTACATTATTTGTTGGTAGCTAGCAATCTAACAGAAATTAGCTTTGCTAGTGTATGTCCACTTTTGGTTTGGTATAGTGTAGCTTCGAATGCACAAGGCTGCTTTGTTGTTATGCTGTTGCTAAGGTTTGGGTTAAACCCTGAAAACATCCCATTTGGTATGCATTGTATTTGATACCATTATACCAAACTGCACGTTCTATTACACTCCAGTAATTAACCGTAGCCCTAGATACGAACTACGGAGCCTAGCAATGAAACACACTAACTAATCTAGTTGTCAAAATACAGTTTTTCAGTAAGTTTGCCAAAAACCACTTACATAGAAACATGAAGCTTGATGCCGTGTGTGTGTGTGTGTGGTAAAAAGGTGTATGTTAAATGCTAATGTATCCTGCTGCGCTGGATTCCCCCCTGAGCTGAGATACAGTCTGTCTGTACCAGTACTCTGAGAATTGTCCGTATTGTAGGTCTGCGCTGGGTTTAAATCACTCCTCTCCCTTTACCTTTGATGTCTGAGTTGTCATGCCTGGTTCTAAGGCTCCCAGACATATTTGTGTTGGGCGGCTGCACACAGCTAATTGGCTGATCTGAGAGTATTGGATCCATTGATGTTTTTATGAAAAAGGAAGTTTGATTATATACTTCCTGATGCCCTCCACATAACACACATTAGCAGAAATGAACATGATTCAGACCCATAAACCCCCCCACACATGACACACACACACACACACACACACACACACACACACACACACACTTACACACAAGGTTTCTTATACATATAATATAACAATTACACCGTTTCCCTGCTGTGTGCCGCCCAGTCCAGAGTTTTAATAGTCGTAAAATACACATCTCATCATTCTGTGCTTCTTTTACCTCAGAGCATGGCTGCCACTCTGTAATTACCCCATCCTGCTTTACTGCTAATGAGAAGGTAAAATACAAGCATCTGGAGACTGCAATCATTTGTGACCCTCTTTCCCCTCTGGCTGAGGGAGAGATGGTGGAGAGGACTAATCTCTCTCCACAGCCCTCAGGGAAATGGTTCCACTGAGCTTCACTCTCACCTGTACCTGCACAGGCAGGGAATCCCATTTACTGTACAATTACCAATGTGTGGCCACACTGGGGGTCATGTTTTACTGTCTCTATTTTACAATCCCAGTGCTGAAGGGTGGTGACTTGAGTGTATGGCAGATTGTATGGGTGTTTTGGCCGTTTATACGGTAGGATGTTGAATGTCAGAATGTCTTATGATAATATTGAAACTGCAAATTACATTAGATCCATTACATTCTGTATGAAATAGATTCAAAAGAAATAAATTGAACTAGGGATGGAATGGCCAAATATAGCGATATACAGTATGAAGTGCCTGCAATATATACATTGATAGGTATGTAAACTTTCTAAGGAACACAAAGACCTTTTTTGGTAACACTTTATTTGACGTGTACACTATGACCTACCAATGCACTGTCATTACCATGACTTAAGAGCTGTCGTAAAGTGTTGTGTCCATTAATGACCAGTATTGATAGTCTTGGCAGCATTCCTCTCTGTCATAACAGCATTATTTTACCTGACATGAGTGATCATTAATGGACATGACACTTTATGACACCTCTTAAGCCATAGTCATGACAGTGCCATTGGTACGTCATAATGTACATGTCAAATAAAGTGTTAACAAATAATACAAATTTAAAAATCTGAATGTTTATCTTTGCATTCTTATTTTTCTGTTCTCCCTTCACTTTTTCCACACATTGAATTTTAATGAATAAACAGGAGCAGGATGTTAAACTCTGACACATGCTCAGGGTCTCACTGACATTCAACTGTCCATTGGCACTGCATCCAAGACCCACTGCATCCAAGACCCACTGCATCCAAGTCCCACTGCATCCAAGTCCCCGGGCTCACTGGACCGTTAAAAACATCCATCTGACACATGGCCACCAAGACAGACCACTGTTTGACCAGGTGACAGCCACGAGACATCCACATTGGTAAGACTTTGACTGGCATATCAAAACTAAACATGCACACACACATACAAACACACCCAGGCTCACTACACTACGTATTCACTACGGTACGTATGCATTTACTACAAAGGATAACGGATGGATAGATCCCTGATAGATAAGTAAACATCAGGTTTGATCTTTCAACATCTCTTTTCACCATGTGAAATATCAGCTTAAACACTGTCACATAACATCTTGTTGGTGACATAACATTTTTCATTCACATTCAAATGACATCTATACTTCAGGGACATGTGTAACTAATATTACCCATCAACCAGGGAAGGCTGGTGGAGGAAGAAACCGGAGGACCGGCTCATTGTAATGCATGCAGGTCCTCCGATTTCTACCTCCACTGTCATCAACCAATACACATTTCCATCCCATTATCATCCTTTAATTTCATCAGAATTTTTATCTGAACAAAATTCTACATTTTCCTTTCGCCGGGACAAAAGGCGTTTTCATGGAAAGGTTATGGGACAGAACATTGATTGATAAGGAAGGAGAGATTAAATTGTTCCCCTTCGGATAGGCAGTTATAATAATGCACCAATGTCACACATGAGGTAACAGGGATTTCATCACAATGTAGCAACCGCTCTGAAAGAAGATATGAAAAGATTTCCTGATGCTTTTTCACAGCTTTATTTGCTATTAACCATACTGATCGACTCCAACTCGAACCGCGGGGTGTGAAAATACTATTAGGGTGAATGTATTGGGGGGGAGGATGCAAGGGGGTAGAAGTAATAATAAGAGATAGGAAAATGCAAATAAACCAAATATGGCCCGTTATGAGAGCCTGTTAGAGATAGTGATATATACCTGGACAGTAGGCGCCATTTAGTCAATCCAATACGTTGTTATCATTCAGCGTCACAATAGGATGTGTGAATGTTCGATTTGTCTGCAGGCTGCCCTCCAGCTGATAGAAACGGATTGAAAATGATGTGGTTATTTGGTGGTTTATATCAAATAAAGCTGTTCTGTCATGTATATGGTCAGTCAGAACAGATTTCCCACTTAGGCTATTGGTCAATGATACATTGGCCTCTCATCTCAAATATCTGATGATGATTTCAAAGCCTATAACTTACACCTTAAACCCATCCTAACCCAACAAGATGGGTAAAACTTTGCGCCACACGCATAAAGGTATCATGTTAATGAAACATTTAAACACAAACTAGATTTGCTTAAACACTAGAAGCTCTGGGCCCTCATTAGTAACAAAAGTACCCAGAGTGAGGCCCGGAGATGTCCATTTGTTGATGTTATTGTAACAGTGTAATCATTGAATTAGATCAATACCATGCAACAAAGAATGCACTGGTGGGTTTAGTCAGGACTTATCATACATCATACGAGTGATTGATGAGAACACATTGGAGTGTCGGGCGTGAAGTGCCATTATCCAGCATCATACTTTATGCAGCAAAGGTTTATAGGCCATGAAAGTAGAGGTCAAATACATGTATATACTGTATTGTTCTGGGGAGGATACATTTTGTTTGATTTGATCACTTAATCACATGAAAACGGGTTGAGACCATTTAATACCGTTTTAGCATATTAGGCCTACATTACCTGAGGTTGAAGGTATCTCTGCCTCTATCCCTGATAGAATCATGAGGGTAAAGGCAGCCACCTCCTCGGCTGGAGCTCAGCCTTGGATGGAACCCCGGCCATTTCCCTTAAGGAAGTGGGATACACAGAGCTCTTCCTAGGCAAGGTGAGTTTTTCCTTTGATTGATCATGTACCAGTGCAACAGTGGCTGGACCTGTCAGCCCACAGGTGTAACGGGACTGGCTGGGCAGACCGAGGTAATTGAGGTACCAAAGAGATTGGACCTGTTGGCCCTCGGACGTATCAGGGTTGGCTGTGCAGGTGGAGATCAGGGGTACCAATAATGATTGGCTGTTTTGGGTTAAGGGATTAAGGGTTAAAATGTAGGGAGCCTGTGTGGTCAATTGAAGGGAGTAACAACAAGACAGGTGGATTATGGGGATAAGAGGTGTGTACGTGTGTTATTCGTGTATTATTTGTGTGTGTTTTGTGTATATTGATTGAAATAAGGGAGACATCGTAGTTATAATTCGGCTTGGATAATCAGCTTTAACTGTAATTCCAATTCGGCTTGTGAAAATGATTCAGAAGTTATGTTAAGTTAAACTGTTAAGGTCCGTATTCGGTCACATACCTTTAGAGGGAGAGAAGGTAAGGAGGTAGAGGGAAATAAATAATTGAGGGTTAGGGGCATGGTAGATAGGTGTTCTGAGAGTCAGGATGAGATACAGGGATGGATGAAGTAATGATACTACGGTATCTCAGCGGGCTGAGGGAGACTATCAGGGAGAATGAGAAACAGGCAAGAGTAAGGCAAGTGATGGAGGACACAGAAAAGGGTTAGGAAGGAGGGCCAGCAGACCAACTCCCCAAGACAGGATCATGGGTGGTAGTAAAGAGGCCAGTAAGAGGATCCTTAGAAGGGCGATGGCAGGGACCGGTATACTGTATGTGTTACTGACCACGGACACGGCAGTATGCGCCAAGGACGCGGTGGAGACATTGGTCTCGAGGCTAATTGGTCAAGAGACATAAATAATGGGGTGCGGTCGGTTGACATCTTTTGCATTTGTAGTTAACTTTTGATAATAGAACAGAGTCTCTTTGTCTGTGAGGGTGAAGTTATACTTTGAGAAATGGCTGATCCAGAACTTTCTCCCAGGCACCTGTCTTGTCTGCTGCTTTTGTGCCTGTTTTGTCTGCACCTGTCTTGTCAATAAAAACATGTTCTTGAGCTCTGAAGATCTACCGTCTGATCCTTCATTATTGATCACTTTGAGTCCTTCAAAGGGTTGTAATTTCTAAATGGTGAAACCAATCTGAAAAAAGAAAAAAATGAATTAAAGCTGAGAGTCTCTAATTTAACCTCATAGTAAGTGTTTGATTTCAAATCCAAACTCTTGGAGTATAGACCTAAAATAAGACAAAATACTTCTCTTTCCAATACTTATGGAGGGCACTGTATGTACTGTACTGTACTGCTTGCTAATTCATTAAAGGTGGAATCCTAACTCAAGATTCTTGTGCGTAACTGACAATTAGGATCGATTTATGCGTGCAGAGTTGGGATTGGGATTACACCCTTTCAGGCTGGGTTTACATACTTCCTGTCCCATGCTACAGTGGTCCTGGCACTGTTCAACTAGTTTCTCCCTTGGAGTAATTACTAATCAGACACCATTGGTAGGTGAAAGCAAGAGTTCCATAGCTTGCCAAATCTGTACACTAAGTAATTCAAGTGATTATGGAAGGAAGGAAGGAAGGAAGGAAGGAAGGAAGGAAGGAAGGAAGGATGCATTTTCAGAGCATCTGTAATCCCCATAATACCACATCCAAGCCTAACCAGTGGACAAAGTAAACAGCACTGTTTATGATGAGCCACACGTGACAATCTTATTAGCCCACTTTTCATTATTCATCCACAGGTTTGTACAGATTGCAGCTCCTCGAGGGGCAAATGAAAGGTTAACGAGCACTTTGGAAAATTATATTCTGATGCAACTTTTAAGGTGCTCATTATAAGGAATGTTCCCTGTTGTTTTTCTCTGGTTGTGTTAAATAACATGGAGAGCTTGTACATTAATATGTTTAACTGGTGTTCAACTCCAATTACATTGAAATTAATTAACAACCCAATGTATCTCATTAACTTAGCTTTCATGATTGAACGTTTCATGACTGATAAAATCATACTATTCTGTTCGATCTGAATCTTCCCCTTCATAGGATAATGATTCTATAATATACCTGGAAATGATGCTGAAGCAAGCCCACTAATAATAATAAGATGAATAAGTATGAGCAATAACAATAGTTGGACTTGATGAAGCAAGGCCACTAATTATAAGAATATGTATGAGCAGTAACAATAGTTGGACTTGCTGAAGCAAGCCCACTAATTAGAAAATATTAGAAACAGAAATTCTGTCTAAAACAGTCTTATTTGGCCAGATGGGAGATGGAAGTTTAACATGGGATTCAATTAAGAAATATGCTTTTGGCACCAGCCACTGCAGTTCTCTACTTGACCACATGGTATAGCCGGCTTCAAAACTCTCACCAGGATTGTGTATTTCTAAACACACAGACCATTTATGGAAATCTACTTCTCTCATCTTGATTGTTTTTGATACATTCAATGATTGCCCAATAACTACAGGAATGTATCAGGGCCACATTCCTCCGAGAATGGGCCATGAGCAAAGTTCCAACTGTCACCCAGTATTGGTCTCCCACATTTGGACCACAAGTGGCCCAGTAATGACAGGAAGGTATCAGGGCCAGATATCACATGCCAGAGCTGACCCATGAGCAAAATGCCAACTCTCACCCAGTACTTGTCAACCACACCCAGACAAAGAATGGCCCATTAACTACAGGAACGTAGGGCCACATTCCTCATACCAGATCTGGCCCATAGCAAATTGCCAACTCTCATCCAGGGCTGGCCCCCCACATTCGGACCAGGTCTGGCCCATATACGACTTGTCATTTCCAGAGTCATATGTGCCACCACAAGACCATATCTGGCTCAAATTGTCTGCTATAACAGGCACTGTCAAATGAAGTGTTACCGAAAAAGACATCTTCCTATTGAGATTGAGTGATTTATGTCAAGGACCGCATTTGAAAGGTGGGACGTCACCACGCGGATGAGGTGGGCTAACCATTTGGAGATAAGGCTGTTGACATGTCTTGCACAGAGGAAACCTAATCATAAGGACAATCTTTTCCACTCTCCACCCGGCAGTCATTTCAATGCTACCTTTTCAGGGGCAGCACAGTGGCCCGTGAATACCATTTCCATGTTTTATTCCCATTTATAAACAAGTCTAGTGAAATGCTTGCTATATTATCAACCTTATGGTGAGATTGCAGGAAAAGCAACTAACCTCCAGCCTTGAATAAACCCTTTCATACTATTCAGTTGGGTGCGACATGGTAATGAGGGCAGCAGACTTCCTGTATTGGTGAGCAAGGCGGTTTTGCATGGGCATGTTTATTACAGTTTCATTAGATGGACTCTTATCAGTCTCTGTTGAGGCTTGTCCTTCAGACAGAGAACCTCTCATACGCCATTGATTTGTATTGTTTCATTTACATTTTACTCCAAGGTTTCATTCGCTATGATTAATGCAAACATGAGAAGGTTAGTGAGTCAGGTTTCACATCCTTGTTCTTATAAAATAACCTACCTGTCTAAACACAGGAGAAATCAATAAATGTGTCTCTTTTTCTCTTTTGTATAGTTTTGAATAGACTTCCTCCCCTGCTGTGCCACTGAAAACAAAAAGGAGAAGCAGTAACTTGTTATCCTGCTTGTGCTTTTAGCTTCCATCCTCCTGTATGTCAATCAAAATAAAAAAACAGTCAAAGAGCACCGCATCTCTCCTTGTCATCTACCGTTGACTAAAAGGACTCATGATTATATGTTTCCACAATTTACAGCTATGAGAGAGACCGATAATCAATCGTCCTCATTAGCCTGCTTTCCATAGTGGGGCTTACACCGTGTGTTCCAGTGTGCTGCTTTTCCACAGTCACTCTCGGGCTTCAACAGGACTTACTCTATTATTTGGTGCGTTGTGTTTACGTACATAGGCAATATTTAAAACAAATATTATTTTCAACTGTGAAACGGCCTGATGCTGACTGTCAGTGTTAAGAAATCATTCATTTTCAACCCATGTAGTAACGTTAGATGATGAGCATCAAATGACAACCTTAAGTCAACATTCACACCTTACGGATTGCAGAATGTAAACATACAGGGCAGGACTAGAAACATACAGGGCAGGACTAGAAAGGCCAACTGTGGAAATTCACGCAGCACGCAGCAGCACCGGTGTTTCGAAAAGTGGCTATTGAGAGAGGATCTAGAATGTGAGAGGGCTTGAGTAGCCTTCAAAGCAAGGGTCTGATGAATGGTGTGTTGTGTTTATGCCTTTCCATCCACTTAGTGCTTTCAAAACAGACATGAATTCATGGTCAAATATTCAGTGGGAATAGAAAATAATAGGACAATATCGGTGTGCATTATTTTGGAACTCAATGGTTTATGGAGGTGTTTTGAAATGTGAATGTCAGAGACAGCTAGTTTACCTGTTTACCATTTCTACTGAAGTAAATCTATTTAAACATATTCATGTATGTACTGTATTGTCTTTATTTCAAAATTTGTGAGCAACTGAAACATCAAAATGCCACTATGTAGTAGTGGAACACCAATTTGTTCATTCTGTAACCCTTTATTGTACAGCCCCTGGTGTTGTCTTATTTATGCTTTTCTTCTGGGAGATTAAAATTACAAAAATACACACTTTGTCACATCTTGAGGCTTATTGATCTGCAGTTAATATTATGCAATCTGCAAACCAAGTAGCAATGCATTGACTACCAAATGCTTAGGATACAATAACATGTTGCTGGCAAACGCTAATGCATTTTGAGCTGAAGACTTGACCATTAAAAACCTATATTACCACTTGATGAAATTGGACTTTATAATAGGTCCAATTATCACTCCAACTCAAAGTAATTTTGCTCAACAGGGATATGTTTGTACTTTCCTCCAGTATCAAGTGGCACAGAGCTTGAAACAGTTTGAAAAACCTGCATAGGTTACGTTTAAGAATAATGTATTGAGTCGTTTGGATTGAGTAGTTGCTTTCTCTCTGTCTCTTGCACCCTCTCTGTCTCTCTCCCCCTCCCCTCTCTATCTCTACATATAACACGCACACACACACACACACACACAAACACAAACACACACACACACACAATCCCTCCTCCTTGTCATTAGGCTCTTGCTTGCAGTTTACTCTTACATCCACGGTCTTGTAGATCTGCATTGCCAATAATCATTATAATTCATGTATCCCTCTTAAGCTTTTAATGATATGTTTAATATTTATGGTTTACAGGCAGCCTCACAGGCTGATTCATAATCATGGCGCCTGCCATTTTATCGGGCTGGTGTTTCTCACATCCACATCAGTAAATTCATTTTGACCCTGGCACACTCTAAATCATGGAGACCTTGTGCATTGTCTCTCTCGGACCAGATTTTCTTAAGCAGTGGTCATAAAGAATGGTTTATTGATCCTCTCTCCGCCGATTTAATAAGTGGTTTGCATAACAAGCGTTTTAGTGTTGGATAAATCAGAGCGGGCAGGGGCCATCCGTCAGAGAGAGAGAGAGAGAGAGAGAGACAGAGAGACAGAGAGAGAGAGGAAAGGGTTGGACACAGGTAAAAGAACACAGACCACAGTGTAGAGCTCAGCACTAAGGATCAGGCAGGAGACGTCATTTGTTGGATTAGATCTCTGTGTAAGTACAGTATACTGTTAAAAAGGAACATCAGGAATATAGCCAGATTTGTTTGTCTAATGCCATAGTATATAAATGCATGGCTAGCATTTTGAGCAACACTGATTAAGTCTGATCAAATATCGTTTTTTTTTTTCGTTTTGTTTGCAAACTTTGGTCTATAATATAAGTCAAACTGAAGCCAAATACGCTCCGGCCTGAGGAATTGCTAGCCTGTTGCACGCTAACACCCCCGGATCAGCTAAGGACAGGGGAATTCAATCAAGGAGATCCATTGGCCGATGCTGAGGCAGGGGAGTGAGATGGATGGTTTTAGGAGAAGGTTGCGAAGGGGGCAGGCCCCATGGTACAGTATTTCATCCATGTCATGTTGGCTCTCTTGGTGTGTGGGGGAGAGGGGATGAGCCGTCAGGGAAGTAAAAACTGCCTCCCCATCCCTATCCCAGAGGCCCGCGAGGCCCGAGTCCTACATCAATAATAACACGTTATTTTAGTCAAGAGCAAGAGTTTGTTGAAAATTGATGTAGAGTGATCGATGACTGTCATAAATCAATGTCGAAACTGCCTGAGTGTCATACTGTAGCTAAGACCTGTGACCAGACTCATCCACACACGCACACACAGACACAGACACACACACACACACACACACACACACACACACACAAAATATAAAAAAGCTATAAACGGCGATAAACCATACCAAATTTAAACTTACTTTAACTGAAGGCTGTATTCAATTCTATTAAAAAACAGGGCAGTTGACAGATTCAGGATTTTGTGGTTTTGGCAATGTGTTGGGCTGTGGGTGTAAGTATATATACTCTTAATAACACCATGGAGCTACCGTGACACTGGTGTAAACACTAGCCTGCGCAATGGTTTTCATCTTCTCAAAGCCACCACATAAATATCAAATATCAGACTATTACAGACCTGTCTCTCTCACACACAAACAAGCACAAACAGACAGACAGACACACAAACAGACACACACACACACACACACACACACACACACACACACACACACACACACACACACACACACAAGAGGGGAAAAGAGGCATTATCAGCTTGTGTGGAAGATAGGAGGGAGAGGGGGAATGTGGCGGAGCAAATGAAAGGTCATCCGGGCCACACTTCAAACATGTAGGGGAAACAGTGAAGGTCAGATAGATTGTGGCGATCATCCATTGAGAAGAATGACATCCGCATCCACGTTTCATTTGGTCAATTCCATCGCGTCACCCTCCCCCATTTCTCCACAGAGGCACCTCACTGGGTCACTAACTGTCAGCGAGCAACCTCAATATCACCATTGTGGGTAGCGTACAGGTTAGAGAGACGGACTGGTAATCAGAAGGTCGCCGAGTTACAAGAAACTATATTCAAACAACTTAGAAGCAAGTTGTCACTAAAAGCAGAACATTTTGTTTTACCACAGACATTCTCCAGCCTGAGGGCCAGTGTAAGGAAATTAGTTGCCTCTCAGAGTGAAACTTTTCAGGGTCTGAACCGTCACTCTGTGTTTAACAGCTCCTAGCTCTGTGACCCTGGACTCAGGCCTCTAAATCCTCTAAAATGACATACCACTAATAGATGTATTATCAACACAATGTCTGCCCATCCAGAGAAGTTCACCTCTGACCTCACACACTGACAGGGCTAATATGAGAGGGTAAAAAGAGCATTGCAACACACACACACACACACACACACACACACACACACACACACACGTACATACACACACACACACAGGCGCGCGCACACACACACACACAGGCGCGCGCACACACACACACACACACACACGTACATACACACACACAGGCGCGCGCACACACACACCAACACACATGCACACAGACACACATTAACACTTATATATTCTGTACACAGACAGACAGACACACATACTGTACATGTGGGCAAACACATAGCATACACACTGTCAGTCTGTCTATCCAATTTACCGTCTCTCTATCTTTTGTTCTCATCTATGAAGGGGGAGTCTAAACTACTCAGAGAGATTAGCAGGCTGAGGTCAAGCTATCTACTTTCTTTCACCTTTCTGAAATGTGTCATCTCACTATGAGGAGGTCACCACCAACCCCCCCAAACCCTCCATCTACCCTCACACACACACACACACACACACACACACGCACACACACGCACACGCACACACACACACGCACACACACACACACCATGATCTATCATGACGTCTCATTTCACCGTATATCCACAATCCTCACTCTCTCGAATTGAGGCGGTGGCTTGTCCAATTACGAGGAGAATAATCCGGGACTGATGTGAGGATGGATTAACAGGATTAGGAGATAATCTGATGACCCTGGGCCCCTAACCCAGTATGAGGCTGGGAAGGCAATTTGAGGCAGGGAGAAAAGGAGAAATGGGGTTTAATGAGAGAGTCGGCGGGGGCTTTGACCACTGATGGACTCTGAGAGTCATGGGGGATTACGTCCTGTCAGCTTCCCAAGTAAATCTACTGTCCGAACATGAAGGTTGCAGCTCAGTAGCCAGCATCCATTTCCGAGACCTGCTCCTGTCACTTCAGTATTTCTTTCTTTCTTTCTTTCTTTTGTGTGTGTGTGTGTGTGTGTGTGTGTGTGTGTGTGTGTGTGTGTGTGTGTGTGTGTGTGTGTGTGTGTGTCTGTGTTTGTGTGTAGTGACTCAGCTCAACTTCCTCTGCAAACAAAAAAAATGAAGCTGTATATTCCCTTGAGACAATATACTGTTGCGAATGTACTGTTCTAAATCAACATGTAATGGAATACAACATGTGAGACAATCCACTTTATCCTGTCCATTCAGAAACATGGTTACAGTCTTCTTGTGAGGAGGATTTGGATTATTGCCCAGGTGCAGTGAGGCAAAAGTTATTTTCCAGACACAGTCAGTGTTTGTACTACCACTAGCGGCTCTTGTTTGTGTGTGTGTGTGTGTGTGTGTGTGTGTGTGTGTGTGTGTGTGTGTGTGTGTGTGTGTGTGTGTGTAGGTGTGCATGTTTGTGTACGTGCATGCGTGCGTGTGTTTTATAAGCGTGGGCACCAGTGATTTTTCTAGTTCTGTCCACATTGGTTGCTGACTCAGCAGTCTGCACTGTGGTAATTCAATCAAAGACTGGGTTCCTGTATTCTCATCCTCACCAAACAGTACTGATGAGAAACGAGGCCCACACCAACACTATGGCCTTGACATACTAGCAAACCTTCCGAAACAAATGCGAAACTTCAAATAAAGATATCAAGTATAAAGGTTAGGGAGGTGTAGAAAACCATAATGAACCATACTTATGTTCATCTTCATGTCATATTAATTGATGTGAAAAATGCAAATAACATCTTTTCCTTTCAGTTTACTTTTTTCTCCTTTATTCTCCAACGGAATATGCGGGATCACTTCTGCTGACCAAAGGATATGTTCTGTGTGCACATGGATGGTTTTTACAGACCAACGTTCTGTGTGAACACATTATCTAGCAATACCAGTGTCGACCATGTGTGGTGCTGTACGATACGTTACTGAGAGTTACATGAATTCTGACTTGCAAGGCGGTTAGGCAGTATTAGGTATTAACTTTGAGTGGTTAAGCTAAGGGTAAGTTAGTCACGCAGAACGTATTCTGGTCTGCAGAAACGATGTCTCGGAACGTATTCATTTGGAGACTGGGTTGTTTTTACCTATCAGCAATTGTTGTATCACACACAAAAATAAAGTTTGTCCTATTGTCTTTTGTGTGTGTGTGGGTTAGGGTTGTGTGTGTGGGTTAGGGTTGTGTCTGTGTGGGTTAGGGTTGTGTCTGTGGGTTAGGGTTGTGTCTGTGTGTGTGTGGGTTAGGGTTGTGTCTGTGTGTGTGGGTTAGGGTTAGGGTTGTGTCTGTGTGTGTGTGGGTTAGGGTTAGGGTTGTGTCTGTGTGTGTGTGGGTTAGGGTTAGGGTTGTGTCTGTGTGTGTGAAAGAGAGAGAAAGACATAGCTTGTTGCCAGGAGCAACCTGAGTGCATGCAGGATCTCATGCAAGTCACTCTTCACATCGACAGTCTGAAGTGGTTCAAAGCGGTCAGTAGTGAACCTAGCCTCAAGAACCAAAGACAAAATTCTTCAAATCAAATTCTTTGATAATCTTCTTTGGATGATGAGCTGAACCGCAGGATTGCTTAAACCAGAAGTAAATTCAACAAACTACATTGTGACGGCACGCTTCAGAGTGTAACGTCTCGTCCGGTTTCTTAGTTTATGTTTGTCTTTGTTTCATGTGATTCATTTTTTGTTTCCTGTTTATTTTCGTGTTCCTCACCTTGTCTCTCGTTTCAGACACTTCACCACCTGCCCTTGTGTGTTTCCTGTCTGTGTGATTGTCTACCCCACCCTGATTGGCTTCACCTGTTCCTCATCATCCTTCCCTGTGTATTTAGTCTGTGTGTTCCCCTGTCTTTGTGCCAGTTCGTCTTTGTACCTTGTGTCAAGCATTCCAGCGATTTTTCCTCATGATAAGTATTCCTGTTTTTTATTTTTTTTTTTATCCCCACGTGTGTTTTTGACTTTGCCTTTTTGCCTACACCTTTTTGGATTATCTGCCTGCCTTTTTTGAACTGCCTGCTTGTGTACCAAACTCTGCTTTGCCTACCCCCTTCCTGGATTATCTGCCTACTCATTGACTGCCTACCTGTGTATCGTACCTTTCTGAAAGTAAAGACTATTCTATTGGATTTAAGTTTTTGTCTCAGAGTCGTGCGTTTGACTCCTTTTCCTGAGTACTCCAGTCATTACCCAGAGTTCAATGATTGATGCTGGATTCTCAGCACTTAAGAAAGTCATTAAAAGTTTCTTACCTTTCGCCTCAGCTGATTCTTTTTCAGTTATTGCAAGACACAGGAAACAAGTTAACACAGGGGAAAACAGGTGAGAAGACTTTCTCATGCATAACATAGATAATCAAAATATGTTACACTGCAAATACCCAGTCCAAAAGCCTCCTCTCACCTGGCTTGGCTGTTTTCAATCATTTTATGAGAAAAATGTCTGAAAGAACATTTACACTATGGTGCAGACCCAAACCGTTTTATGGCATGATGTAGGGTCAATCTGCTTTCTTTTCAGCTCATTGCAGCTGGCACCAGATATGTTATTGGGTTAGTTCAGCATGCTTTTTTAAATATAAGAACCATACGACTTTACCAAAGTGGGAACAGATTAGCAGACCCAAACCATAGTGCTTATCTCCAAACCAAAGCACCATCCATTTCAGAAGCATTCTGACAACACTAAGCTCCTTAATGTACAATAACTCATAACTGGTTAGACTATAATTAATTACATATTAAGCCAGTCTGTACACAAATTGTGCATGGTGTATTAGGACCTTTCGATTGACTATTCTATCTTGTGTATACAGGCTACAGACATTCTCCCATTATTGCCGCTAGTCCAGAATATTTGTTTGAATGAGTCTAAGTGGGCTAACTCTGGTAAGAGGAATCATTGCATCATTGAAATGAATCAGTGTACAGCTTTTAAATGAATAAAATGACTGAGTTTGACGAATAACAGTTGGAGGGAATCTACTGTGACCCTAACCCTTTAAATGAATTATGCATGCTACCTACATGTGATGCTTCAAGTGTGGGATATTATGAAAACCATCAACACTTGAGCAACCACGGTAGCTAAAACAGCCATGGCATCCAAGAGATGTCACATGGAGAATTAGCATGCAAATAGTACAGTTACTGTATGTTCCACGACCACTGTAATATGGCTCTCTATCTGGGCACAACAAGCCAGTACAGAGTACAAACATAACTTTCATAAAAGTGAAAAGAATTTTCTCTTTTCAGGGTTACATTGCCCAGAAACATGTGATTTTTTGGATTTTCTTCCAACCTCAGTTGGAATAAATGCTTTGCTTTATTCCTTCGGTTCACAAAGACCCCAGGCACCGTATGAGCCCTGCTTGTACGTACACAATTCACACTGCTCTTTTCATTTAGCCTGTGCATGAGATTTGTTATCTACGTGGCACTGTTGGTCCCCCCCATCCCCCCCATCCCCCCCAAACACCTGACAACAGAGTGTTCTTGAGCAACAGTGCTGATGAGGAAGCAAACCAATCCTTTGGGATAGAATGATGTTTTGTCTTTTACAGCTATCATCTCCCAGTCAGTCAGTCTAGAAAACATCACAGTGCATGGGTGTGTGTCCAGACCCACAGAGACAAACATGTGTTTGGTCACTAAGCGACATTAAGCAGCAGCATTATTGGACTGAACAGGGGTAAACCCAGCAGTAGTCTGGCTTAATATAACTGGACCTTCAGCAATCTTTTTCTCCTAAAGTTTTGTCTGGAGGATTTACAATTCATTATGACCGTAATGGACACTGATGTTGGGATGCACGAGCTGGATGTGAGCTGGCGACTGCAGGGTTGCTGTATCACATCTAGGGTGTCTACCACGACCACAGGGTTGCTAACTCTCACTCTGTGACCATGACACTGACAATTTGGACGCCCCTCTCAAGTAAAATCTCAGCAAGTAAAATCTCATGCATTTACCACAATACTCAATCCACACAATCCAAAATACACGATCATTCATTAAATGAATCTCTGGCCTGCGATTTGCACTGTACAGGGTTGCATAACTCTCTCTGCTATTTTCTGCTCAAAACCTGTGTTTCGTTGTGCGTGTTGCGCACAATGTAGCACGCACCTGGCTGGCAGACATTCCAAACTCACCTCACTGTAGACCTGGATCATTGACCTGGATACGGCTGCTCTGCTTGCAGCAGTGCATTTGGAAGGCATTTCAATTGGACTAGATAGATAGATAGGTACTTTATTGATCCCTGAGGGGAAATTAAGGCATTACAGTAGCTCACATCACAAACAACCAAACCTCAACAACAAAATAAAGTGACAATATTATAATAGAATAGCTACATAAAGCCACTACATCTGAGGTGTAGTAATACACATATCATCTTCATAATGACAGTAACATATTTTAAAAAAAAAATGTTTTTCTTCTGCCACTACTGATCATGAGTCATGGCAACATATAGCTTTATGAGAGAGAAACAAATCTGGGGGTGGGGTACAGGTTTTTTTGTATCCACGCAAATAATATCAAACAAATAATCCCCCCTAACTGCTCCAGGGGGGCTGCACTGCAGCAGAACTTGCACTCTGACCTCTCTGACTGCATGTGCGGGTAGGATAAGTGTGTGTCTCAGCGGGGTATACAGAAAGATTAATGTATTTTACCCTGTGATATTGGACAATAAAGTAATCTTCTAAGCTACACAAGATCACACTGATTGATAGATATTGAATTCCAGGGGTGTTTACTAAATACAAAATACCCCTCCCCTAGATCCTACATGCAGTTCTATGAGTTATATCTATGAGATAACAGACACATCATAGCCAGTACATTAACTACACGTAGCTATAGCATAACGTAGCTATACTGTAGCATCATAGCCATACTCTTTCATTTGTATATAATAAATGATGTTATCAAACAGACAAACAATGTAAATATGACAATACAACCACTTTTCCACTGAAGCACAGTCCAGGCACTCTGTATGGTGAGAATATAGAATCCAATTTGCCTCTTTCTTGAAGTGCAAAGAAATAAAAGCAATGTTTTCACTCTCTTAAATTCTGGTTCATAAATGTCAAAGGAGTTAATGGATGTCGCGGGTATTCCAGAGAGACAGTGGTTGAATGCCTCTGAGTTGCGTGTCACTTTCTACCTAATATTGTTAAAGGGCGTAGACCATTTTATATTCTCCTGGGCTGAATGGCTTTGAACTTTAACAGCTCAATGGAAAAAGGAGCAACACAATTGCGTACCTTTTAAAGGGTGATTTAGCCTTGTGCTGTGATAGTGGCAGCAGCCATGGCTCCCATTTTGCAGTAGAATTAGAAAAGCCATAAGTACTTGTTCTGAGGGTGTGTGTGTCAAATACTGTAGTATCGGATACTGGATACTCAGGTACTCGGATACCGTATCCGGATCGGATACCTTCTCTAGTGGAATGGGTCAGTAAGTGTTCCCTATAATAAAAATATATATATAAAAAAGTTGGATTGTAAATTCTAAACAATCAAGTCTCTCTCTCTCTCTCTCTCTCTCTCTCTCTCTCTCTCTGTGTGTGTGTGTGTGTGTGTGTGTAAATAGCTACAGGGTAATTTCAAATTTCAATTTCAATCAGTTCCACATGAATGAATGACGATTAGATTTTGGGTAACACGTGTGAGTTGTTAAGTGTGTACTAACTGAAATAAAATGTTCATATGAGGCATAATCAGAGGACTTACAGTGTGTGTGTGTGTGTGTCTCTGTGTGTGTGTGTATGTGTCTGTCTGTGTGTGTGTGTATGTGTCTGTCTGTCTGTGTGTGTGTGTGTGTGTGTGTGTGTGTGTGTGTGTGTCTCTGTGTGTGTGTGTATGTGTCTGTCTGTGTGTGTGTGTATGTGTCTGTCTGTGTGTGTGTGTGTCTGTGTGTGTGTGTGTGTCTGTGTGTGTGTGTCTGTGTGTGTGTGTGTGTGTGTATGTGTCTGTCTGTGTGTGTGTGTGTGTCTGTGTGTGTGTGTGTGTCTGTGTGTGTGTGTGTGTGTGTGTGTGTGTGTGTGTGTGTGTGTGTGTGTGTGTGTGTCTGTGTGCTGTACAAGTCACCGACTGTCAGGACTGTGCTGCCCCAGACCTGTGAATAATTAAACAATTAATCTGATATCGATTTGTTACATGTGACGGTATGACACCATTTGTTGTGTGCAGTAGATAGATAGACACAGTCTATCCAGGGTCCATTAGGCTACGCTGTGCGCCTCATACGAAATGCTCCATCTTTAAAGTTGAAAAGAGTTTTACGCGATGAATCCATCTATCAGCCTATGCCATGGCATCTATGACATCGACTCAGTGATTTGGAGCAATAAATAAAAAAGTATTTCTTTTTTATTCTTTTTTTTTCTCGCTCAGCGGGCAGTGAGTGATGCTGCATAGAGGCGGGTTGCTCGCTGTAGTCAGGCAGCGAAGGAGTGAAAAGTGAGCGAGCGAGGGAGCGAGCGAGCGCGCGCGTGAAGGGAAGAGTACCAGAGCTAACACCAGCGTACCCCGAGACGGAGGGTGAAACGGAGAGTGTCGTCGAGGTTCCCGTTAAAGCTACTGAAACCTCCACTCACAGCGAAACACAACCGAGAGAGAGGCTGTCCATCAGCTGAACCTGCTCAAAATGATTCTCAAACTCGTCCATCTCTTTGGGTTGCTTGTCTGCGGCAGTCAAGGTAAGGAGGAATCTGTCTCTTGGCGGTGTGGACTTCGGGGATAAGTTGTTCTCTTCGCCCACTCCTAGGCTACCAATACATCCCTATCCGCAGAAGCAGAGGGTTGATCTGGATGAGGGACACGGGAGAGAGGGGCGGATTGTTTGACCGCTGGTGTTTTGTAGTTTTAGCACGTCCTCCGTGGGGTGGAATGCTTGCTTTTTTTTTTTAAAAGGGGATTATGAGATCCCCTCTCTTGATTGAACTGGTCTGATATTTTCTTCAGTCCCTAAATGTGACAGCCATCGATTGTTACAGCAGGCTATAACCAGAGAAGACTGTATCAGTGATATTTTTTCCCTTATCAAGTGCAGAGGACGATTTGTTGATAGATGTGTGAGGAATGACGGCATTTGTTTTTTCTTCTGTTGATGATAAAATAGGGATGTGAAGTCACATATGCAGTTGGCATGGTGCTGATTATTGGTTTGACATTAATCACCATATCCTGCGGAACAATTGAAATTCACTCAATAGTTTTTTCTGTTAAATGAGGCCTACACTGCAACTCGTGCAACCTTTGTGTAACAATTCAAAGTAATCGTTTACTAACATGTGTAGCCTACACATACAAACAAAGTACAAACGAACGCATCATTAAATGGCCTCACCTGTATTCGCCAGGGGGGACAGTGTATTGATGAATCGAAATGAAGGCTAAATAGTAGGCTCAAGTTGTACGGTACAATTCTCATCCCATAATTGTTGTGATGTTTATAATAATTTCTCCGCATACATGCTACAGAGTGAGTGGCGGGAAGGATTGCTGAGACCATGATACCTGGCTGAAGCGCTGTCACAGCGGCTGAGAGGTGCGCCAGGGGACGCAGATTAGAAAGGTTTACAATATCGCGCTTTGCTTTTACAGTACCCTAAGGTGGCTCTGAACTTCGCAATCAGTCGTGGGCAGTCAAGCACGCAGCCGTATCCCACGGGGGACTGCGAGAGATCACTTGTTTGGCCACAAATCCGGTTCCTTGTGCGGAACGGCAGGTGGGGGTAGAGCGCAGGAAATTGATGTTTAAAGAGACCGACATAGGCACATCACAAAATGTTCCTGATCGCCGTGCGTGCATGTCCTCATCACAGATGACTGTCTCAGGTGCTCTCTGTGTGTATGCTTGTTATGCATACAAGAATCCCACCAACTCCAGGCATATGTGAGTGGTACACGTCACATTCTATCCAGGGATTACATTCAGAGCAGGTTCGGATCGATTGAATTGTGATTTAGATGGAGCCAAAACCCTGTGCTATTTGATGTATTATCTCCTGCTTTGAGTGTTGTGGTTGTTTTTGATGATGATAATGAGGGGGGGAAGATGCTGCTGCTGATAATTGTAATGATAATGCTGATGAATTCTCAAGAGGCCTTGGTGATATGGACTTGACTGCAGTGTCCATCCGGTGTGTAAAGCTACAGTACAGTATAACAATCTTCCCACTGGCATTATGGTGCTCAGTATTCACTTTGGACCTAAAACCAGGAAGAGCGTATTCATTGTGGCCATGCTAGTGTTACCAATGTTACCATTGCATTACATCACCTGTAAAATCACGTCACATCTACAACACACTTTTACCAGTGGCCAGTGTCTTTACAAACACATTGATCCAAGGAAACATGGATGCAGTCACAATACAGTGTCCAGGTAAGGTACAGTAACAGGTAGCCTAATTATTCAGAGAAATGGTGGGAAAAAAACCGTCTCCAGGTCCAGAGTCTCTTGTTCATCGAGGCCAAGAATGTTTCAATTCAAAAAGCCATTTTATTTTCTTGGTATTTCTGAAGAAAAATATTAAGACGGAGGAAGGTACAATTGTCCTGAGGCTGGATTTCTGTTGATTTGAGTTTCATTTAGTTTCTTTGTTTGCACGGATAAAAGGCACACAATTCAGCACAATGTAAAACACAGAATGCAGGTGAAGGATATCAGAAAAGGTATATGGCCGTGCCAAGTTGTCCTTCCAAGTGAATAATACTGATGATTCAATCAACGAAAACTAGCAAACAATGTCTGCAAGTAATTGCTTATGCATCCTTGAAGGTTTATGTATGTTGGGGTTTTATAGTGGACAGAGAAATGAATTATTATATATCCTCTGTGGTTCTCACCAGAGACTATCTGGTGAGATGTTGAGTGCCATAATTAAGATATTTCTCTGAATCACTGGGAGAAATGTTAGCAGCTTCTTGGGCAATAAAAGATTCATGCTCCTGTGCAGTATGTGTCTCTTTCCACAGGCACACACATGCAGTGCACGTGAGCACGTCCACACACACACACACACACACACACACACACACACACACACACACACACACACACATGCACACACTTGAGGTGGTATCTTTTCAGAAAGTCTTGAGGGTTCAATCTGAGAATACACTAGAGAAACATAAATTAAAAAAATAAATAAAACAGATTCAAAGCAAAACACCCAGCCAAATCACCCCACTATCCTGCCTGGGCCTGCTATTAACTTCCTCTCTGAATAGCTCAGCACACACAATCCTTTTACATTATGTAATACCCCTCACAAAGTCCCATTAAAGACATGCAAAGCTGTTCACATAAGAAATGGCCTGTGTCTACGCTCTGTGCAGTGAAATTGATTGCATTATTTGATTAATAGAGTGGGAAGGGGAACACACATACACAAAGAGCGTGCATATGAAAATGGAATCGCCCCCTGAGGGAAAAGCATATGAAAAATCAATTTAAAGAATGACTGGAGTCAGCAGGCCTCAGAATTGTACAAAGGGCAATCTCAATGTTATGGATATGCTATTTTTCCCCCACCCCTCTCCATGGTTTTGATTTTTCATATATGTCTTTTACTACTCAATTCCACAAGGTTTAAAATTGGAGCAGAATTTGCATTGATACTATACATTCAAGACATTGTCAGAGTGCACTTGTAGAGCCTTTACACACACTAGAGGTACAAGGGCACAGATTTACTGCATCAGTGCTAAGTTTGTGCCTTATTTTCCGGTTGCGTTATTTTCTAGAGGGAATAGAACATAGGTGATAGAGTTGTAAATGCTTGTAGATTACTTATATATTCCATTTCGTTGTCCCTCCGCCCCACTAAATTCACCACTGTGATAACTTTGTGTGTTTCTGAATGTCTCAAGGTAAAGGTATAAGACAGAGAGAGCGAGAGAGAGAGAGTTGGCTGAGAGAGATTGGGAAAGAGAGATATTACGTTTAAAAATTCATTCAATTGAAGTGAATCAGATTGCATCTAGTCAAATTGCATTCAGAGAAATTGAATCCCACTCTATGGAGTCTGGCTGTGGCAAAATTAATAAAAATGTAATTGAATCCTGTCAGGACAGAATCGAATTAGGACATAGTGATGTGATTGGAGGAGGCAGCTGCATGTTTTGCCGTCTTCCTGTGGGTTCTGTTGTGTTCTACATTGGCATGGTCTGTGTTCCCTCAGCAGGGATCCCTGGATCCTGTTCATTTGTCCTGTGCCAAGTCTAATGCCAGTCTAATGGATGGGCACAGCAGGGACAGAAGAGTTCCACTCTGGGCCTGGTTCTGGTACCAGGACGTATAAGACTTAATGGAGCACTGAGGGTTGTGAGAATGGCAGAGCTGCACCAGAGGGGGTGACAATGCAGGATGACCCAGTTAGACAGTATTAAAAACACTGCTGATGGGACCCCTGGCAATAGACTTGCCTGAAGCTCTGCAAGCGAAGGGGCAGAAACGCAGAAACTTAGAACATAGTTCTATCAATGTGTGTTGATAGATGGTGAGGATGTTCTCTGAGATAGAGTGTGACTAGCACTACAGGTGGACACTGGAGAGAAGGAGAGAAGGATGACT
This sequence comes from Argentina silus, assembly GCF_951799395.1. NCBI lineage: Eukaryota > Metazoa > Chordata > Actinopteri > Argentiniformes > Argentinidae > Argentina > Argentina silus. The sequence continues at coordinate 11,254,098 of NC_139665.1, forward strand.
CCCTCCGCGATTCACTTCAAAACAAGTTTATTTTGGGAGAAAACCAATACTGGGACATCCTGCCAGTTTTTGAACAGAGAGGTTCCAAACCGGATTGGAGGGAGGATGGACAGGTAAATGAATTGACAGAGGGAGGGAGAGATGGAGATACTGGCAGCCTGCTAGGCAGATAGATTGAGACAATAACAGATATTACGCTTGGGTAGGGGGATGTATATCAATGGCCAGGGGAAGCAGTCCCACAAAACAGGTGCCAGGTTCTCTCCACTGAAAGCGTTAGTGTAAGCCAGAGAGTGCCTCTTTATTGGATGGCCTATCAGGGAGATTGAGGATGGGACTAATGCTAATGATAGCAGCATTGGCTAGCGGACACTAATGAGGGGTGGTTCAGGGTCTGCATTGATTTTCCTCTTACTCAGTCACACCACCCGCCCAGGCTGAGCTCTCAAAGCCATCATAATGAGCAGACAATGGGAAGAGACTCTTATTGCACAGTAGGCAGGACCCACAGGGAACATCTTAAACTCACTGTCCTGGCAAATATAGTCGGCCTACACACACACACACACACACACACACACACACACACACACACACACACACACACACACACACACACACACACACAGTACAGTACATAACATACATTGCCCCTCCTCCCCTCTTTCTCGCTCTCTAGTCATCCAGGGAGTGGAACAGAATCAGAGAGCTCCTGGCTTGTCTCCTGCTGGTTAATTAACCCAAACTGTGATTGATTGGCTTTCCGGCGAGTGCCGTGTGGCACTGTTGCTGACCCGCCTAGGGGAGACTGGCCCGGTCTGCCAATCACAGCTCAGCATTGCTAATGGGGTGGAAACAGAGCCTACCAGCATACCTCAGCATATCCAAGCAGCGACGCCTCCACAGGGTTCGGTATCCCCATGGTGTCGACCAGCACTCGTGTCTATCGGATGGCTCACATTGGCCTTGGGTTACCAACGTCCTGGTGGGACGGATCTGACAGGAAATGATGCAGGGGCCAACTAGAAAGGGAATGCGTCTCCTCTTCAGATTCCATGCCCAGTGGCCACGCAAGCAGCTTGTTGATGGGGGCAACTTCTTGATGAGAGAGGAAGAAGGAGGACAGACACTCGAGACCTGCCACACTTCACAACAACTTCCCAGAGGTCCCCGCTCTCTAACACCCCTCGCCACTCTGCCAGGCTTCAAACGGAATCTCCCAGTACATGTGGGCTTAGTTGTATAACATAGTTGGCACTCGCTGAAGACTTTTGTTTGTGTTGCTCTCTCTGTCATTCTCTGTCAGTCTGATCTCATTGGCCTTATTTTTCTTTCTCTTCTCACTTCAATGGGCTTCAATGGTCCTCATGCTCCTCCTACCCTCGTCTCACTTCTGCGGGCCCGAGGAGAGGAGATATCCGACTATCCCTGTTGTTTGTTTTGTCATCGTTGAGGCAGCTAATAATGTTTGTTATTGTAGAGCTCTGCTCAATACTGTTGTTATCAGAGATATGGATCTGTTTTCTCCACAACGCTGTGGGAACTTACCCTCATGTTCTAGGTGAATCTTGGACCAATGGCGTCTCAGCATCGGATAGTCAAACTCTTAGTAATATTATGGCGGGCCTTGCGAGCGCTAGCCAGGTGTGGAAGGCCAAGGGTGGGCGATTTTAATTAAGACTCCTTCCCACACATCTCCTCTTTTCTCCTCTCCCCCAATTCCCTGGAATCTTTCCCAGCTCCCAGGGCGGTTGTGTGCACTGAGAGTGTTGTCTACATGCCCACGGTATGTTGAGTAAAGCATGGACAGGCACCTCCGGGGGAATACGCTAATGAACCCCCTTTAATTAAGTCTCATCTCATCTTTGCTCAGACCAACAAGTGGGTTTATGGACGTACCGCTGCTCCAGATTGAATAGCTTCTCCCAGGTGTCCATCTCTGTTTTCGTCTTCTTCTTGGAATACATCTGGGCACCTACGAAGCCCCTGAGAATGTCAGTTGATTAGATTTGTAGATAGACCTGACTACTCCACCTCCCATGTGTTCCCTTTGAAATATGTTCCTGAGAGAACTATTTATATGTGAATGTGTTGTTTTTTTCCGCCATATGTTTTGTGATCTTAGGTGTGTGTGAGGTGCGTCCTATGAGTATGTGTTTTGTGTGGGTGTTTTGTCTCTTCTTCTATTCAGTTGATTTTTTTTTTTTATATGAAGCCGAATATTATTACCCGGCCCCAACTTTATGACAAGTTTATAGTCTTGCCAATAAACTTCAGGGTCACGCTGATAAAGTTTGCGGTCATGTGAATAAAGTTTGTTGTCATGGATATGCATGCAGAGTGAGATAAGAGTGAGTTTCCAGTCCTTATGGCTGGCGTGTTGCAGGGCCAGCGTCTTTAAAGGAGCCTTGGATCCTATGCATGAGATTCCCGCATGCCTTTCTACCCATAAGTCCCTTGTTGATGGCTGTTGTACTGAAGCAGTGCTATAATGAACACCATGGGGACTTGGCTGGGCTGAGCATCGTACCAACACATCAAGAAGCAGACACAAACGCACTCCGAAACACAATGAAGAAAATATGGAGGATCGCTATATTCACTGCACTGATATTTGCAACCCTGACCGACACCGTAAATTAATCGATGTATTTATACTATTTGTAAAATGATATACTGCTTTTAACGATACAGTTCTATCACATCATGCTTAAGAGTGACCTGAACCTATGTCGACTAACAGTGACTCCTCCGCATATAATCGTGGACTTAGTCCATCATATCAGTGGATATTTCTGGAAAGTTGGATTCTAGGGTTTCTGTTCTACTATTTACTACATAGGCCTACTTGGGCATGATACTTGAATTTGCCACCCTATGGCGTTGCTACAACCTAGCCCACTAATGAACGTTTAAAACGTACAGTGCCCTTGCGAAAGTAATGGGACTGTAAAGCATTTTTTCTTCTTTTGATTCTATGCTGCAAAAGTTTGAATTTGAAATCAAACAATGACTATGAGGTTAAAGTATAGCTTCTCAGCTTTTATTTGAGGGTATGTCTGTACATATTGGTTTCACCATTGAGATATTTATATACATAGTCCACCTATTTCAGGGCATCAAATGTAATGGGACAATTGTCCTGACAGGTGTTTCTGGTAAGACTGCTGTGTTCCGTCACATCATTTGTGGAGGGATAAGACAGCTGTCAATGTCTAGTATTGATTCTGGGCTTTGCATTTGCCTTTGGAGACTGCTATTGGTGTCTTACGTAGGGCACTGTACAGTAGGTCCCCAGGAGGAAAGATACATTGAAGTAATGAAGGTGACAGTGACACATTCAATACCGCCTTGCACACTTTTGCCTCCATAGCTGACACACACAGTTCACTTTTATAGCAACCATTTAAAGCCTCATCGCTTTGCTTGTTGTATAATACCTTCTTAGCTTCCACACGCTCTCCTCCTCTCCTCTCTTTCCCCTTCTTCTCTCTCCCCCCTTCTTCTTCCCCAACTTCAGTGCACAACAGTGCAGTCTGTGACCAGTCGAAAAAACCTCTCCAAGCCAAACTTCATACCATAACTGCTACAATAACTGCGACACAGCCTACATCATTGTCACCATAATAACGATAGTTAGAACTAACAGACGTAACCTACAATTCAGATCCATGTTTACATGGAAGCAACAGCAAGCAGAGATACACCGGTGGGCCCCGGTGGCAACTCATTTATAAAGGCGACAGCTTACCTTCACTCAGAGGAGATGCAGTGTCTTAGCCAGATAGCTAACATATAAAACAATCCATTTCCATCCTAAAGTCCATGTCGCCAGAGGAGGATGAAAAATAGGTGTCCTCTAGCCACACCATAGTGCCACCCTAGAGGGTGCTGTTGAGACTACTGTAGACCTTCATTGCAAAACAGTTGGTTTTAATGAGGTATTTGGTGACGTGAATATATTTAGCTTTATCTAAAAGCATTCTTTTTCAAATGCTTAACATGTTCCTCCCCTTTCTCCTCTGAGGAGCCTCCACTGAGCTCCACAGTCAATAAGCACAACAATTGTAGCCGATGCCTAGGGGATGCAGCAAGCAGCAGCTCTCCCCGAGGATGTGTCTGCATCTACAAATTAACAGAGTGACCCCAGATGGCAGGGCACTTTCATTTGAAACCGTCATGCAACATAAAGCCTTGTGGGATTGAGGAGCTCTCCGAGGTGCCCTGCACTTCCCTGGGAGTCCTAAAATAACCTGGCTGATTGTGTGTGGTGAGCCAGGCCCCCCCTGACTGCCCCCCCCACCCCCCTGGGGGAACGGTGCCCAGTCTCAATCACTGGAGCACAAAGACATGGCAGCCTGGCAGCATTCCCCCGCCACACACACACACACACACACACACACACACACACACACACTTCAACTCCTGCTATCACGTGCAAACCTGCTAGTGTTTAAGTTTTTCCTCACTGTCACTCTCACTGGTGATTACACTGAAATAACACTCACAGGCCTTAAACAGCAGTACATCTCTCTCTCTCTCTCTCTCTCTCTCTCTCTCTCTCTCTCTCTCTCTCTCTCTCTCTCTCTCACATTGCACACACAGACACAGGATGACAGAGGCCCAATGATAATTGTGGAGAGAGGGGTTCCCGGAGGTATGCTTTGCTGTTTTCATTATCTCCCCAATGCCCTAGATTAGACACTGTTATCAACAACAACAACAAATACATCAACAGTAACTCTCGGAGCAGGGATTAACGGAATGACTAATCACAAAACTCACTGAATAGAAAGCATCCTGGGCCATCGCTAGCATATTATCAGCAAAATTGCTGTAACTTCCTCAGGCTACAAATGTTGGTAACTGCCCAAGTATAAACCACTGCCCTTGGAACAATGTATCCCACTTGCAACAAAGATAAGGACTCGAGATTCGTTAAGACGATTATGTTGCAGCGGTTTGCCCAATACGATGTGTATCAAGTCCACTCCGTAGTACTTTTGTGTGCTACAGTAATTGTGTGAATATGTGTAAGACACTGCACGTTCCTTTTGTCTTCCAATGTTTGTACCTCTGTCTTCATCCTGTGAATGAGTCCTTTTGTCAGCCATTGCTCCATTACACTTAGCCTGAATGAATGGCTGTATCTGTAGTAAAAAAAATAATAAGCCCTATTCATACTGGAGCCATAGTCCACCGGTGACATTATGAGCCAACAACGTCAGTCCTCCCTTTCAAAACAGAGTCGCTTTTCAGTAATAACAAAATGGAGTGGCAAATCCTTTTCAAATGGAATGGCAGAATGAATTTCCTCATGTTTCTGTACTTGCTTTTTTCTATCAGGGTTATACAACCCCGTGTAGGTAGCTTTTTCTAGAGAGAAAAGTATGAACCATTATTGTTTTTTACTGTCACAACAGTACATTTCAGCAGGTATACTTACTGTGAGCATCACTTACACTATAGACTTGAGTTAATGTACCTGAAA
>NC_139665.1:11262088-11314588 GCF_951799395.1 Argentina silus
GCAATGTTCGTTGTGTCATGAACAACTTGCATACATTCCATGTTGTGATTGGACAAACGATGCGAGAGGTAAACAGGATGGGGGGGAGAGAGCTGAGGGGGAAGAACGAGAGGAGTGAAGAGCAAAGGGGACGTTTCAAGCACCCAATCAGAGTGAGACCCGGTATGCTACCCTGTCATTATAGTCCAATCATAGGCCTGTGTATCATCCCCATTGAAATGGATGATAAAGAGGAGGCCAGAGGGCAGCAGCTCTGAGAGGGAGAGGCTGCGGCTGCGTTCAGGATGAAACCGTCCTGAGCATCCTTTAAGAGGCCTAACTACGGTGTCTGATTAAGTAATTGTCTTTCGTTCAATCAGCGTCACTGTTACAGTAGGTACCACACTCATTTCCATACTAATATGTCAATTACATGCTAACAGGCAGTCACACGTTGGACCTCCTCACTAAACACATCTCATGTACGGCAGATGCTGTTTGGCTACGGATATGGTCAACAATTGGAATTGCACACGACTATTTGTGTGTGTGTGTGTGTGTGACAGAAAGGAGTGTGAGTGTGAGTCATGCGCAGTGCATGAGAGAGAGAGAGAGAGAGAGAGAGGAGCCTTTGTTTGTTCTGCAAGGCCAATGATGCTATCGGTACTAATCTGCTGCTGGTGGTATTGTGCTAGGGGCTAATAGATGAATCACTTCCTAGTAGTATCCACAGGGGCCTACTAGGGGGTGGGGGGCCCTCCCACTGGAAGCCAAGGACCCCCAGAGCTTTCAGTCTTTCAAGTTTCAGGGCGATAAGTATCTCAGTAGCCTGAGATTCCCAACTAGGAAAGACCTGAGGAAATCCTTTTCAGAAAGTAGCTACAAAAGGGTAGAAACGCCATAAATACCTCACCACACCAATCAAATACCTCGTTGACTCATTTTTGTGCGTTGAGCACACTTGTGGGAAAAAATCAAACCCCGAAAATCAGCAGCGTTTTTTCTTCAGGTTTTCTTGAATGTTCTTCAATGTTGCAAGCTAGCATAGGCAACAACTCTCTGCAAAACGGTCCTCCGGTCGGAAAAGGCGACGCACATAACAACAAGCAACACGCGGGCATGAGACGTCCGATGAAACCGCAAGCGCGTTCTCACATTGCTCCCAAGGAGGGGATGAGAACAACGTGATTTGGAAGTATGGCTCCACGAGACTAGCATCTCAGGGATGACCTCATACTGTTAGCTCCAGGTCCTCAGGCAGACTGCACACCAGGCACTGCAGCAATTATAGAGCACAGAGGACAAGTAAGGGACTTGATACTGTAAGAATGTGTGTGTGTGTGTGTGTGTGTGTGTTGTACCCCTAAACATTATGACGGGCACAAACTCATATCACTAAATCAGGTCCCACCTGGTATCTATTACTGGCTGGAGGCAGCCATTAATTACCGGTCAATGTTTACACCATCCAAAAGGTTTAATGTTAGTTGTACCTGGTCTCATTAGAGAATGTGTCTGAGAGCTTGTGTGTGTGTGTGTGTGTGTGTGTATGTGTGTGTGTGTGTGTGTGTGTGTGTGTGTCCCTCAGCGTCCTGAAGTGTTGTTTGACTGAGTGTGTAGTCCTGTAGCTGTGGCTGATGGCTCTATTTGAGTGTGTGTGTCTGTGTGTGTGTGTGTGTGTGTGTGTACGTGTGTGTGTACGTGTGTATGTGTGTGTGTGTGTGTGTATGTGTGTGTGTGTGTATGTGTGTGTGTGTGTGTGTGTGTGTGTGTGTGTGTGTGTGTGTGTGTGTGTGTGTGTGTGTGGACAGAGAGAGAGCGAGCGAGAGAGAGAGAGAGTGATTTATGGGCTGTTTTTAATCAGGCAGTACAAAATGTTATTAGACAACACTCCCACCGCCTGCAAATGAGACGGCCCCAACGGCATCTTGGGGTAGCTGCCTGTAATTAGTTCTGGAACTCACCTGTTACTGACCCACGGAGGGAGGGAGGGAGGGAGGGAGGGAGTGGGTGGAGGTAGGGAGGGAGGGGAGTGAGGAGGTATTGGTGCATGCCACACTGGCACGGTGTGGGACAAGTAGAGATGAGTGTGCAAGAAGGAGATTGGAGGGAGAGGGGGGGGCTGGGGGGGGCGAGGGGGGGGGGAGAGAGGGGGAGGGAATGAATGGGTGGTGTCTGTGCATGGCACGTGAGAGGCATGTAGAGAAAGGAAAGTGTGTCGAAGAGCGGACGCCCGGTCCTCGTCGTTTCACCCCAGAGCAGTGTGAACACACACACACACACACACACACACACACACACACACACACTATCTCTCTCTCTCTCACACCCACTCTCACACTCACACACATATGCAACACTTTCTCCACTGTTCTATTGCTGCTGACAGGCCTGGAGAAACACTATTAAATAGTCACACAAACCTGCAGTGGTTTGGTGATACTGAGCTCTTTCGCCATGCTGTGCGTGCGTGCGTGCGTGCATGCCTGCATGTGCCCATGCGTGCATGTTTGTGCAGATGTGTGTGTGGGTGTGTGTGCGTGTGGGGGCCTTTGTGCTTTGCATGGCCTTGTACTGTATGTCGGTTTGTTGGCTCTGGATGGATGTTCATGTTCGGGCCTATTTGGGTGCGTTTATTGTGAAAGTGTGTTTGTGCATGCGATACTTACCCAATCCTGGCTGTCACACTGCAGTGCCATTGAGGATCAGCCAGCAGCTTTTCCCTGGGCAGATCAAGTGTATTGTATTGTGCTTACATCCCTCCCTGAGAAGTTGGCCAAGTTAGAAAACGCAGCGCCGGTCCTTCGGTCTAAGGAGTAAGGGGTTCTCATCGTACACTGTCAGGTTTTCTGACGAGCATGTCAACATCGTGACAGGTACACCTTCATGCGGACGAAGAGTATATTTGCCTTGTTGTTGTTTACGAGTGAATCCCAGATCGGCCTGATGAGGTGGGCTTGTTTTTATCGTCCAGATGGCTTGTTGAAGTATTTATGGATGCGATAATGGAACAGATGAAGGAAGCAGAGAGAGATGGTGTCAAAAATTAAAAGGGCGAGTGTTAGTCATGGCCACTCAAAAAAACAACACCCTCATATCCCGACTTACACCAGCTTTCTATGTCATGCCCTCTCTCTCTCTCTCTCTCTCTCTCTCTCTCTCTGTCTACCTCTCTCTGCGTCGCACGCACGCACGCACGCACACACACACACAGGCGCATACTGTACACTTTCACCGTCTCGTTAATGTTCGACTTGTCTCCTGGAAGCGATCTGTACCCCCCTGCGGTTGGCATGCTGTGAATGGGATTGTAAAGTTTTGCTGTTAAATGCCATCTGTGCCAGCCTCCAGCCCTCCCCCTGCATGTACTTTAAAAAGCCTATCTCCGCTGCAATGACGCACCGACGGTGTGAACCGCTCGGCTCATTCCTAGTGACAGCTGTGTGTTTATACATGGATCCTGTGTGCTGTATACAAACCAGGACGGTTCCCTTCTTTTTTTTTTTCCAGAGCTGTACTTGCCCGGTCGGTGTCACTGTGAGTCAGGGTTGACTGGAGCTGGATCTGGAGGTGTGAGATGCCATGCGTGACATGAAGACTTGTGCTGTGTATGTTACTGTTGTGAAACGATCACAGCTGTCTTCTGTTTTGATGAAACGGATGTGAGACAGATGGGCCGGAACAGTCCACCTGTGGCCCTCGAGGATCTCATTCATGTCTGTATGCGCTTGTGCATAAGCTGCGTGTGCAGGATGTCAATTCACACGGGTTCCCTCCAACATTGCCATGCATGTCCGTTCAGTGTAGCTGTCGGCGAGACGGAATTAATACAGTTGTAATATGCGGGCGAGATCTCGGGCTAACCGTTGAGCTGTGTCTGCGCCCACCTTGTTCACAGACACGTGAACGTCATGTTCATTTTGATCCACTTTCTTCCAAGATGGAGAATAATGGCGAGTTACAGAGCGCTCATCCAAAACGCATATAAGGGAGCGTTCAATAGCCACATGGCTGAGCCGTGTTCATCAATCTCCTCTTTCTGCAACACTGTCATTGTTCTGGTATTGCAGGCGAAGCTCTAAGCATTACACATCACTGAGAGCGAGTCCGGGAGTGGGCCGGGCGCCCTGGGAGTCTTTTAGCAGTAGAGAGAGAAAAAGAGAGAGAGAGGGGGGGGGGGGGGGGGGGGGGGGGAGATAAGGCTCTAAGGCCCTAATGTGAGCTTTGTGTTAGTCTGTTCTACTCATTCTGTGTCACTCTATTGCCTCTTCCATTGTACTACAATGCTACTCCTGAGTGATTAGTTTGTCATTTTCATCAACATGATCTCACCAGTAATGTCCTGAGCTTCTTTTAAAAGCACCGAACATAACAAACCGCAGTAGGTGTTCATGCATAATAATCAGAGGATCAACACAGAGGGGGGGTGGAAGGGTAGGGGGGGGGGGTTGTGGGGGGCAGTAGGGGAGTGTTCGTGACTAGCAGGCACTGTACAGTAGGTGGCGTATTGTAGAGAAGGACGGAGGTCCAACATCACATCTGGTGGTCATTGTTTAGAGGTGTAAAAAGGAGTGAGTACCTCGTTAAAGACTGGATATAGATAGATACACGTGGGAGAGATTGAGTAGAGATGGTTATAAAGGGAGATGCAGGGAGGTTACGGTTGGGCCTTTGAGTGGTGGCGATAAGACAAGAGCGGGGTGTCTGACATCAAGGGGGGTGGGGGGGGGGGGGGGGGATAGAGGGAGAGGAAGACAGAGAAAGGGATGTTTTTTGGCCAAGGCCAAATGGCCTTTCTCCGCTCACGCTCCTCATCCCCCCTCTCCCTTTTCTCTGGGGAAATCAGAGACTGGGAGAGATGTTGTTTTCTTTTCGCACGACTTCTATGTTGGCCCTGGCTGCACCCTTCACTCTGTCTCTCTCTATCTTCTTCTCCTAACCTTTCCCTCTCTCTTTCTCTCTCTGTCTCTGACCAACACTGGCATACTTTCCACCTGCGCCCTCTCACAAGCCTCTCATTCTCTCGCCCCCTTATATCCCCTTCTCCTTTCTTCTCAGCACTCCATTCTCTATTTCTTCTTTCTCCATTTTCGATCCCCTTCTGCTCCCCTCTCCCGCCCCCGCCCCCGCCCCCCCTCCCCTCCCCTCCCCCCGCCCCTCCCCTCTCACTCGTCCCAGAACTCTAATGGGCATTATCGATTAGTTTAATCTGAGGCGTTAGAATGCAATCCCACCTTGTCTTTTCTGCTTCATGCTCCGTGGCCATTCAATAGAGTTTTTAGACGCTCCGATGCAGATGTGGTGTACCGGCTGTCAGTGGCATCGCGCAAATGTGGGGAACTGTTGCTAATGAAGCACTGTTGCCGTCGCGTCCACCTCTGCCTGTCGACTGTGTCAAAAAAAAAAAAACTGAATCCTTATAGCATATAGAGTGATACAGAATAGAGTATAACAGACTCACAGTCCGCAGCCCTTCTTGAATCTAACATTCCAAATCTTCTTTTCCTGGCTTTGTTTACACATCCACTGACCCCCCCCCCCCCCACACACACACACACACACCAAACCCACCTCTCTCTCTCTCTCTCTCTCTCTTATTCTCTCTCTCTCTCATGTACTCCCTTGCTCTGTCTCATTGACAGAGTGTGAGATCTATAGTACTGTTAGGCTCATTGTTGGGTAATGTGAAAAGGTTACCCCTACCTTTCCACTATGCCCGTTACCTCCCGACAAACCCTGTCTAATGAGCCTGCTAGTGCTGAATCTCGCCCTGCGGTGCCCTCATTATATACGCTCATTGTAAATAATGACAGACAAAGTATTACGGGGCATAATCATGTTACTTTTATTGAAAGTCGTAGCGCATCCATATATTGTGGTTGCTTGGCAGTTGGAGTGCAGTTGTTTTAATTACGCACGCATGGGGACCAGCATCTCATTCCTGGTTGACGGAGTGAAACAGGTCACGTGCCTCTGTGCACTACTATCTTAGAGAGGGAGGCAATGTGTCTGTTTGAGATCAATTACGCTTATTGGTGACACTGCAGTACCGAACTTGAATCTATGACCAAGCGCTTGCAGTGATGGGAGTCATATCATTGAAATACTTACCTTAATTATAACCTGTAAGAGAGATATAATGCATTACCTGCATTTCCGGGGCATAGCCCTCCCATACTTACCAGTTGCAGTGGTTTAGTCCAGTCGGGGGGCGGTCCAGAAAGGTGTTGCATCTGTTCATTTGCAGCCTGTCAAGAGAAGGACTAACAGCTTGCACTAGGCTATCTATAGAAGTTATTTTTGATTTCTTTGAGTTTAAAGTTGAGTGCTTTGAGTACCCCGGACTTGTTGTGTTACTTTTTCACTTAGTGCCCTCTGTGTTGACCCTGTGATTATGTTGCCAGTGTGGTTCTCACCTCAGTGGAAACATGTGTTCAGTGGGGAAAGACAGAGCTATTCATATGAATCTGACTGAGCGCAAACTGTCTTATAACATCAAAACATCCATGGCATTCAACTTTTTGTATTTTCCTTTGATGATTGTCTCACACAGATATTGTCTCTGTCTGTTCTCTCCCCCTCTCTCCCTCTCTCCCTCTCTTCCTCACTCCCTCATTGTCTCTTCTCTCTGATTTGTCAGCTTTACTTCAGAAGATTGTCCTTCAGTTGTCGTGCTGCTTTCGCCCTTCACTATTCTCTACTTTTTCAAATCTTTTGAACATGATTCATGATTCATTTTCATAAAAAAAGTTCAAGGAAGGAACGCGGACTATTTCTGTAATCCATGTATGTCTCTCTTTGTGTGTGTGTGTGTGTGTGTGTGTGTGTGTGTGTGTGTGTGTGTGTCTGTCTGTCTGTCTGTGCGCATGAGTGCAAATAGAGTACCAAGGTATATTTTCACTTCTGGGTTCACACGTTCATTCCACATTAATTTTCTCCCTCTGGATTTTTTTTTAGTAATTATTCAAGAGTCATAACAAATGGCCCATGGGCATTTTCTAAAAAACTAACCTTGCATTAACATTGTTTCTTGGTTGTATCATTGTATGTTCGTCATGCGCAATATGGTACGGTGCAACAAAGTCTAAATCCAAACATTGTATGAAGGTATATAAAAGGATGTTGATTCACTGTCTTATGCCAACCATAAAGAGATGATGGAAGATGACTGTGAGGCAACGTTAAACCACAACATTGCACAGACGTGTGGAGTAGGAAGGCGTAACACTGTCTCATACTAGTTATTTAAGGACCATTGAGAAAGTGTCATTGAGGTAACATCTCATACCAAAGGTCAACCAGACTTCTAAACATAGACAGAAGGGTCATCGTAAGTGGAGCTCCAGCGAAAACCTTTTAAGAAGTGTGGTGTCTTGGTGACAGCTATCGAAAGCACTTTCAATGACACCATTCCTCAGACGAGTGAAATACAGAGGGGAAAACAGAAATAACCTAGTTTTTGTAGTATCCATTTGGTTAGGGAGTTCACGTTGCATCGATATAAGACTATTATTAAACTATTATTTTCAACTGTGAGACGTGGTCTGATGCTGACCGTCAAAAGCCAACGTTAAGACAAATTTAAATTTTCAACCCATGGACAATTATGTACAGCAGCAACGATAGATGATCAGCATCAAACGGCAACCTTAGGTCAACGTTGAAAAATAACCATCACTTTTCATTGTCTAATAAACTGTTCATTTCAACCAACATTTGACTGAGCAACAACCATGACATGCAACAGCTACAGAGATCCAGTGTTTCGATTCTGAAACGTTGAGAACCTCTCACAACCGTTTGTACGATGTCAGTTTGCTAAGTGGTTGGTTGTTCCACAACTGTGACTCCAAGAAAAAGCCCAGGGGCGGGTTCACGCGTTCACATTTTAGAAGTCACCACTCATACCATGCCTATGGCTAAACGCGCAAGTCATTTTGAAGCTGACCCAGGAACAACATCAGCTTCTTGGTACTCAGTAAATGAGACTGGCTGCAGCTCCAGCTCAGTGCAGGTGCGTGATTAGATATGCTGCTGCAGCTGGTCCTCTCTGCCCATGGGCTGGGGCAGCTAGAGGGAGCTGCTTGGGGACCTGTCCAGCTGCCAGTGCTGAACCGTGGCTCTGACTGAGAGGCTCCACTCTAGCGCTGTCCTTGGTGCTGAATATACTAAGCGTTCGCAAGGCAACCGACTCTCCCTTCTCTTCTGCTGGCGACAACAGTGGCGGGCCCCATATTTCCCATTTGCATTTGAAGTAGCCGGTCGAACAAGTTATTATGCTAATTTCGTATTTAAATGGGGAAGTTGATAAGATTGATTGATACTGGCATTGTGAGTTGGGTGTATTTTTAGAGAGAGTGAGGGGGGGGGCGGGGTGTGTAGCGTGAGAAGCAGTGAGTTAAGTCAGGGAAATGTGAGCATGTGTGTGTGCAGGCTGGAAACAAGGGGAAGAAAAGACATCTGCTGGGTGTGAATAAGTATACCTAACGTGTGTGTGTCAGCTTGTGATTCACTTATGCATGCAGCAGACACATCTCACACTTAGAGGACACCTGTTCAACACTGGGGAACGGGGGGTCTCAGATGATTATCTTTGTGCGGATGGTGGTAGAGGGTGGACGCATAAAGGTTTCGCAGGTGAAATGCTGTGAAGGTGTCACACTCGAAGGTTAACGCCTGGTTGACGGCTGTGGCGCAGCTGGCGACGCCTGCCTGAAGCACACAGCAACATCCTCACACCGTGGGACACACCGGGGATGTCTGATCCCTCCACAGAGAGATGAAACTTCATGGTGTAATCAAATAGAAGGAGACATGTCGTGCTGCTCACCTCCAGTCTCTTCAAGTTCTCTCCCTAGTCTGCCAGAGAACAGGTTGTTAAACGCCTACTCTGCAAAGATAGGAACCCACAGCCATCTGAGTAGGTAATGTTTCAAGGATTTTTTTGTTTTTTTCTGTTCTGTTGCCTTTCGACAATGGAACGCCTAATAGAATGCACTCATCTACAAGGAATGTCAGCGTTAGGTAATCTGCTTGCTCCGTTTGATGCTAATTACAGTGCGGAATTGTTTTTTTCCCGTCCAAATCAAATGTCGCTAAGATTACCATCAAGCAGAATTCACCAACGGTAATCTGATAAGACGTTTAATCAAGATCAAGCGGAGCTGAGATTAGAGTTTTTTATTCTAATCCTATCTCAATTTCCTCACAAGATGGACGTCAATGGAGGTAATCCACCAAGACAGTTATTCCTGATCTATTTAACTCTGATGATGAGCAGTGTCTTCCAAGAGTATAGCATGTGAGTTTGTGTAATACACACATACACACACACACACACACACACACACACACAGGCATGTGCACGTGCATGCATGCGCACACACACATTTCTGATTACAATTAGAAAAGGAAAATGGGTAGATAGAGAGAAGGAGAGAAGAGTTGGACTTCATTAATATTAAAGATCTTGTTTGAATGTTTAATTATAAGGCTCAGTGATTTCCAAGCCCTTAACGTTCAATGTTAATCTACACTCTGTTCCACCAAAGCGCTAAGCACAAAGCCAAAGCTGTTTTTATGTGGTTGTTTAATACCACTTTATACAGATGTAATAAACATCATTGGCGCCTTTGACTCTCACTTCACCACTCTGACGCAGCATTTAATCATTTTTATTTTATAGGTTTTATTTTATTTTATGTTATCGTAAAGGAACAGAAAGATCTCTTTTGCTTATTTGGCATGGCACCACCCTCCCCGTCATTCCCGTCCACTGAAGATAAAGATGAAAGTACCGTCAATAAAAAATGAAAAAATATTAACACAACAACAAGAACAACAGTGGCCAAAGATATATCATGTTAATCTTCATCCTCATCATCCTCTGATAATCATAACAAACTTGATCACTTCTCATGTGCTAGTAAATGTTTCAGCTTGCCCTTGCCTGTGTGAGGCTTTACAAAACAAAACAGCCTGATATATTCAACCCTGGATTGTTGACTTGTGTTTGTTTGTTTGCTTCGTCAACTCAATATTTAATACGCATCTACTTTTCAGTTAATTACTGTCTGACCTGCTTCACAATCTTTGCATGATTGCAAACGTTTTTTTTTGTTTTTTTAAGGGCTGATTATCATTGCCACCTTTACAAAAGGAGAACAAACAGTGGCTCAGATCACGTGTGTGCGCTCAACCACTGGTAAAGGTTAGGCAGAGAGAAAAATCAGAAAACAAGAAAGCAAAACATTCATGGCTATTTTGCAAGACAGGCTTGTTATGGATATGTTTTACAATGTGCTGTAATAGAGCACTTACTGTTGCAGTGAGACAGCCATCGTCTTTAGAAAACCTGGTATATCTTGACGTTGATTGTCATTTTAGAAGCAATATTCAATCATTTTGAAAAGTGTGCTTTACTGAAGGTACATTCTTAAAACTAACAGATCTGCTGCATATGAAAGCAACAAAGGACCAATGCTTTGATACATAAAACGCATCCCTAAAAGTGTTATACAGAACAATTTTCATGGTTCTTATGAAAGAACCATACTGGTTCTCTAAATGGTTAGAAATGTATGAACCGTGTTATATAACCTTTAGCTCTAAAGAATCTTAGATGGTTCTCATTCATAGTCAAAATGACCTTAAATGGTTCTATGTTATATATAAGTAACCTTTGTGGATATTTTATTTGTAACTGGTAGAAGGAAGAGTGCAGGCAATTTCACATTGGCAAGATCACAACATACCTCAAAGTTAAAAACGTCAAGATACCTCAAAGGTGAATGGCCATGCACAACAACTTTAATTATAAGAAGTGGAAAGCTGCACCGATTTGGCTTGTACACATTTCATGTACACATTTCATGTGTGTACAATGGGCGAACTACCCCAACAAAACACATGCATGGACATGAGCAACATCACAGGTACATCAGTTAGAGAGACGATGCAACACAAAGAAATTCACAATATTCGTTGTGATATCTCATCACCAATGAGTACCCGTGACGTTGGTCCTTGTTTGATTCTAATTGTATTGCATCTGTGCTCATGTTCATATAACAACCCAACTTCAAACAGGTGTGTTGCATGGAATGTACAGCAATTCAAAAACCTTCACAAAGATTGACTGCTGCCCATATTGTCATCATTACCTGTCCTTTAAAAGCCACAAGCGTTCCTTAGAAACCCACCCTATAGTTGTCTAAGGGTAGAATGTTTCACAATGAAAAAGCTAATTCCTTAAGCTGAGTCGACCATTCCTGGTCATGCCTGTTCATCCTGGCTGTGCTCGTCAGGCTTTGGAGGCTGAAAACGGTATTGGAATTTTTGATCAGTGCCCATCCAATTAGATTGAAGTACTATTTGTGCCAGTGCCCTCCCACCCCCCCCCCCCCCCCCCCCCCCCCCACTCCTCTCTCTCTCTCTCTCTCACTCTGTTGCTCTTTCACGCTCTCTCTCTCTCTCTCTCTGAGTGAATGGAGAGCTGTTCCAGTGTTGATGTTAACCACACACCTAACCTTGGCCAACTCAAGGGCAGCTACTCATATTCAGCAAGAATTAAACTCCTGCATGTGGTCACTAGGGAAACCGCTATCTCTACGCTCTCAAAAATCCTATTAGCATATGTGCATACCAGCCAAGTTCAAGGACGTAAATGAACGTGAATAGAGCTATACATATTTATCTGGCTGTTCAATTCAAGAGGCTGACTACAGGGGCTTGAACAGCAATTGTGGAGAGGGTTAGGGTTAGGGTGGCGTTTACATACTTTTTGTATTAACATAGAAATACCTAGTTCACACATAATTGTACGTCTTAAAATATAAATTGTTTTATCACTTTTGTGTTGCACTTCATAATAACTTCTTTATAATTGTTTTGCTGTTGGCCTTGGAAGAAGAAGAAGAGTGTGCGTGCGTGTGTGCGTGCGTGCGTGCATGCGTCTGTTTCTTTGTCTGTGTTGGTGTCTGCCTGGTGTCAGCATCGTTTTACAACAAGTAGTGTCCTTCCTACATGACACTCGGACCCTCATCTGACCTGTCTTGTAGGACGCCATAAATGTTGTCCTAACTTGTCATAGTACTGCTCCATCCCATTACTTTCTATGGTAATGCTACTTATGTTACAAAACCATGAAACCTCTCTTTAAACCATACCGGTGCTTCACTTTTAGAATCATTTACAGTATATGCACTGTTGCACAGCTGTGGGTAAAGAATCCATTTAGTTTCGTGTGAAATATTACTGGCTCATCTGACGTGAGACAATGCTGTGTCAGTGCGTTAAAAAGTCAATTTGCTAAAAGCAAGGATGGCTGGCACGAGATGTGCAGACAAAACACATGGACAGGCTAGCAACCAAGAGGACAAACAATTAGACTTCACAAAAGACATTTAGTTAGCAAGCAAATAAACAAAAGCAAGTTGGTGGCGGCTATGTGGATGTGATGTCCTGGGACATACAACGCGGTTGAGAGATGTTGTCCCCTGAGATCTTGGGACATTCGGTTACCTAATCATTAGAGATGGGTCTTTGGAACAGAGAGCAGTCTTTGGACCAGAGTAAGTCAGTGCGACTGTTGGAGGCTGACAAGTTCACTAACATCAAGGGGCCAGTGGCATGGAGGGCTTTGAAAAATAAACCAAAGGATTTTGTAATTTCACAGAAAAACAAATTGTGCCTTGGCGGTGGTGGTAGGAGTCTTCCTTCAGCTCCTTATGAACATGAGGCAGGTGGCATAAAAGCATTTGGAGTGGTTAATTCTGACAGTAACACCAGAGACGGAGGCGCTATTCCAAATGTCAAAGCAGGAGGGGTGCAGAGGCATTAGCTACCATGGCCATCTCTTCCCTTGTTCGTGTAAGTCAGGACAGGAGGGTCAGTTCTATTCTTGTTATTCCTGCTCCTGCTCATTTCCTCTCTCTCTCTCTCTCTCTCTATCGCTCTCTCTCTCTCTCTTTTTCTCTCTTTCTGATATCTGGAAAGGTGATGTGAGAGAGATGAAAGGAACTGCCACTCACGATGCTGTGATTGCGGGTGTTGGCTGGTGTGTGAAAGAACTCACAGAGGTAGCACCTACCCAGGGAGGGAGGGAGGGAGGGAGGGGGAGGGAGGAAGGGGGAGGAAGGGGGAGGACAGATCAGTGTTAGTAATAAGAAGAAGTAACAAGTAAAAATATTCGTAAGAAATACAACAAATAGTATTGATCCTCTCTCGGGTCACTTCTGAGGGAGAGTGACTTCACTCATACAGAACCAAGGTGACCTTGTAAGGGAGAGCAATTTTAGAGCGGGGATATTACCTCAGTCCAGCAGTTATAGAGCCCACAGTCACAGTCTCCTCATCAGGCATAGGGAGATTGAACGCCCCAGGGAGGACATTTAATGAAAACACCATGGGATATAACTATAACACCTTGGGCATTGGGCTGTCGGCCATATTGGCAGGGTAGGAATTTCCTTGTTGCTTACTACATCATTTCTCAGAACAAGGTAGAACTGCTTCATTGCTGGGTCCATTGCAATATAATTACTGTAAAACACACACAATGTGTGTTTTTCCTGGGTAAGTGCTGCCTGTTGCTGTAGTTCCTTCCTCTAACAAGCAGCCTAATGGATGACTGTATGTTTGGATAGAGTACCATCTAGAGAGGTTCCCCTATTGCTGACATTCCACTGCACACCCACACATGAAGATAGAAGGATGCATGCAAACAAGAGCACCACCCCTCCACACACACACACACACACACACACACACACACACACACACTCTCTCTCTCTCTCTCTCTCTCTCTGTCTCTCCTTCTGCTCCAGCTGACAGGCGTTTTGCCTCGTTGCAGTTGGAGGCAACTCAATGTATCTGAATCAGTCACACTTGTCATGTCTCATCTGCAGTGCACAGGTGTGGAAGCAAACTACAGCCAGAGAGAGAGAGAGAGAGAGACAGAGACAGAGAGACAGAGAGAAAGATTGAAAAGTGCAGGAGGCCATCGTGAGAGAGAGATACCGTAACTGTATGTCACTTATGAGACTTTTATCAACGCTCTTACTAGCCTCCTGCATTTCACACATGCCCCTATCAGCCACCATCAACAATGCCAGGCTGTTAACTAGAGTTATTACAGAAATAAATGCCCCCCACCTCCCTCTCACTCAACCCACATCCATACGTTCCTTCCTCTCCTCCTGCTGCTGCTGCTGCTGCTGCTGCTGCTGCTGCTGCTGCTGCTATGTTTTCCCTCTGTGAGTGAGCTAATGGGTTTCAGTGCAGACCTGTACCCCCGTGCTGACGGTCACTTTAGCCTGATCAGAAGTGACGAGGGCCCCGGTTCTGACGAGATAGGCCAGGGCAGGCCTGGTGCCCTGTGATGGACGAATGCAAACAGACACATGAAAGGTATAAAATAAAGAAGGTTGATCCTATTTAACTTGAAATCTACCTCCCTGCAATCCTTCAGTACACACTCTTATGGACATGTCCCCAACTCAGTGTCATAAGCGCTCATGTCAGTTTAGCATTAATGACATCTGACATCTGACAGGGCTATGACAGGGCTATGGCTGTGCTTGTTGACGTTCAGAAACTCACACTGTGATTCGATTATTCCTCGCTGCTTACGTTAAGACGGCGCAATGTAATTTAAAGGGAATCACCTGCGATATTCAAGAAATGATCTTGACGTGTGTCAACGTGGATTTCATTGCATTTGAGGGGACCACCACACCTTTTTGAGATGTTCAGTGGATAGGATGGTGAATCAACATGTGGTGCGTTGGAAGATTGGGAAACACTTCATTGACTGGGACATTGACTGAACACGACATTGACTCGATGCCCTCAGTGCCCTGCTTGGTGTGTAGGAGCTTCCGGGTCAAGTGTGCATATAATTTAGTGTGTCCCAGACTTAGTGTGTCCCAGACATATTCTCTCTCCACACTGCCTGGTTTCCCCCCACCGCAGGGACCGGATCAAAGCTGGTCAGCATTAATGAAGATGAATCATCCAATAAAATCGATCGATGATAGAGCCACTGTACCAGGAGTCCCGGGGAAGAGATGCAGGGAGGGAGGGAGGGAGGGAGGGAGGGGGGAGGAGG
This sequence comes from Argentina silus, assembly GCF_951799395.1. Classification (NCBI taxonomy): domain Eukaryota; kingdom Metazoa; phylum Chordata; class Actinopteri; order Argentiniformes; family Argentinidae; genus Argentina; species Argentina silus. Next base: position 11,277,177 of record NC_139665.1, read on the forward strand.
AAGAGAGAGGAGGGAGGGAGGGAGGAGGAAGAGAGAGAGGGGAGGGCACTGCACTGAGGAGGAAAGAGAGTGGTGGAAGGGAAGAAGGAGGAGGTTGATAGGGAGAGCAGAATGGATGAAGAAGAGAGAGGAGGTCCCACTGATAGCCATCACCATACACTGACACTAATACCACAGACATGTGAGGTAAAGTAATTGTACGTTTGTAAGATTGTACACTTTCCTCGACCTATCTTTAACCAGTGGATGGTTGAGACAACTTTGAGTGACATCCTGATCCAACACGGCGTCATTGTAAAAACATCCTTATACTACTTGAGGCAAAGTCCTACTTCGTTCAAATAGAAGACTCTGTATCTAAGCAACCTGCATTAGCAACGTCTTATGTGGCGTTTAGGCAGTATTAGGCATTAACTCTGAAGTGGTTAGGGTTAGCGTTAGGGATAGCTTTGAAGTTGTTCAGGTAAGTGTAAGTTGTCAGGGGAAGGTATTAGCATACAAGAATTAGCAAACAAAACCACTAACAGCACTTTTATCAAAATTGTCCCAAAGCAGATTCAAACCCACAACGTTTGGGTTGCAAGTCTTATTGTCTCACGGATAGTACTGCTGATATTGTGTATTGTGTTGTTATTACTTTTATAGTTGATTCCTGTCCTTGTATTGCACTGTTGAGAGGTAGCTCGTTAAAAGCATGTCATGGTACTGTTTACTGCTGTATCCTGTGCATATGATAAATACACTTTGATTTGATTTGACTGTCTTGGCTCTATGCCCTCCACCACTCTGAACCTCCAACCTACCGAAACATTCTTTATGTTGTGTCATCGCTTTGATAATTATGTCTTATAACGTGACAAATAGGATTCTTCTGTTTGTATCAATAGCTATTAGAATTACGTCTTACAGTATAATATGATGAACAGGAAAAGTGATTGAACGTCAATGTGTGCACGTTTTGGTTATGATACAGAGCTGCCTGATGGTTGTTTAAGACCAAGTTTAGTTTTAGACCTGTGTTTGGGATTAAATGCACTTTCTCCACTCCCAGCATTGTACCTCTGGTGCTGTATTAAGGATTCACATTCAGACGTTAGCTGTTGTTATTAAAACCTTGATGTCTGACTCTCTCTTTCTTCTCTGTGAGTTTCTGATTGGTAGTCAGAGAGATCGAGACAGCAGTTATTGTAAGATCAAACGCAGACTGCAGTGTGAGACGCCTAGTGCTCATCTTTGACTGTTGTGTGTGTGTGTGTGTGTGTGCGTGTGTGTGTGTGTGTGTGTGTGTGTGTGTGTGTTTGTGTTTGTGTGCGTGTGCGTGTGTGAGAGTGAGTGAAATTGTGTATGTTTTTGACCTTTCATTTTATCTCCTTCTTGTGTATACCTTCTGACAACTCAGTGTCTTTTATACATTTGTTTGGTGCATTGAAGAGTTTGACAGCAACACTAAGTGATTACTCTAAAGATAGTGTTCAATACCGTCACAGTCTCAGGTACGGTTTCTATAAGCCTTTTGTTGTGACAGAGCTCATTACTTGAAAAATGTGAAAGAGAGAACAAAGCTGTGAGCCAAGATACAATGTGGGCACTTAGATATTCATGTGAAAATGAATGTCTGCCATTTGTGCAAACCGTTCAGGTGCAATGGAAAAATGAGCTCATTACAACAATTAGCCAGTTCGATAGACAGACGCTGCTGATATTAGCGGCAATCAGAGAGAAGAAGAAGAGGACCCAATTGCTGCCTCCTAGAGAGAACAATTCCCCCAAACAACAACACAAAAGTATCTGCCTGAAATCTGTCAGAACTAGGATGGTGAAGACGGATGGATTGTTGTTTCTGCGAAATTGGCCTGGCATTGATTCATTCGTCGGTTGCATATTAAGATTAAACAATATTGTGATATCGTTTTCACAAAGGAATATTCTCACACAAATGTGTGTAGTGATTAGACACCGGAAGTTCTGAAATCTACTGCATGACTGTGGTTTGCCAGGATTACATACTGCACACAGTATAATGTCAACCTAATGTGATCGTATCTGAGAAGAGGATGGTGTGAAAAGGTGAATATATCCTGCTGATATCCTGGCTTAGTTGTGTCTTCTCACACTGGGAGAATATCTCTGCTTTGATCAGAGTTGTATACCTGCAGCAAAAGTCTGGGACTGGGTCTGGGCCCTAAATATCAAACACAGCACCAGACTAGACAACCCAAACCTGACTGAAGTATGAGAGAGAGAGAGAGAGAGAGAGAGAGAGAGAGAGAGAGAGAGAGAGAGAGAGAGAGAGTATGTGAAAGAGAGAGAGAGAGGGCATGACATAGAAAGCTGGTCTAAGTCGGGATATGAGGGTGTTGACAGAGTATGTGAAAGAGAGAGAGATAGAGAAAGACAGAAAGAGAGAGAGAGAGATTGGTGGGGCAGGGGGGCGCTCAAGACTGAAGCTTTACCTTGGATCCAACTCTATACATATTAAACAGCACAAAGGTCTGAGAGGCAAACACAATCAATGAATGAAGGGCCAGAGGCGGGCACGGGGGCCTGTTGAACAACATGTGTCTCAATACAACATATAAAAAGAGCTAGATCAACGTCTGCATCTCCCCTTCCAATACATGCAGCCCCGGCGGGGTGGAGAGCCATAATTCACTTACTCTTGGCACCTCATTTGCATACGAAGACGTCTTATTTGCATAGCGGTTCGGATGGAATTTGCATGTTGGGGTAGAGACCTGGGGAGACCTCTTGACGTGCCGCAGCAACCTATTAATATTTAATGGGACGACAGTGCATATGTGTGGTATTCCATGAATGTCTGCACAATGTCACTGCAAAGCTACAGGAGTGAGTAATCATTTCTTCATTTTCCTTCCCCCTTCTTCCTGCCATTTCACTTTTTCTCCCTTATCCGTCCTCTCTTTCTCTTTCATTCCACCACTCTACTTTCTTGTTTCTCACGCTCACTCCTGTCTCCCTCTTTTTGTCCTTCTTACCGTTTCTCCTCCCTTTTATTCCCTTGCTCAATCCACCAGAATCAATTTCCCTTTCAGAAGTGAGAATGGTCTCAAACGTCTATTGGAGTATCTCAGCACATGCTGTGTTATCGTCCCTGCCTCTCTCACCAGATATCATTATCAACGACTCTGCCCTAGGAGCACTGAGTCACGCTCCTCTCAGAGTCAGAGTTAGCATGGACACACACACCCGCATATTCAAAATGCTAAATTGGCTTCCCTGTAAAACACAATGAACCCAGTTTCATTCAGAAAGGCCACAAGTAGCCCCAGGCCAGCGTTAACATTATCCTGAAATATAAACCTTATCTCCGGAAGTAATAGAAGAGTTATAATGGGCATAGCCTCTGTATAGAGAGTTGTGAGGGAGAATATTAACATTTTTGTCATGGAATTTGAGAGGCTTTTGAATTGAGTGACAGGTTGTGCTGTGCATAATGTGATACTGGTTTGGAGCAACTAAGCAACCAAACTGCTTAAGTAGTGCCTTCATTTAAGGTTGCGTCACTGAATGTCTCATTCATGCACAGCAGATTCATGTGCATATCACATATTTCCAGCGTGTATGTGTAACAGGTGTCTTGCTGCTGCAAAAAGTGTTGCTTCCTCTCACTTCAAACTCACACGAGTCTTGAATCATGTACATAAGTATTCAGACCCTTTGCTATGACACTCTTAAAATGAGCTAAAATGCGAAAATGTCATCAACAAATCACTCAATAAGTTGAATTGAGTCCATTTAATGTGAGGATAATAGTTAATGTAATTTTGGAATTAATATCTTTGTTTTTATAAGGTCTCTGATTTGCATAGGAATCAATTACACACTGTGTGGATCAGGTTGTCATTACAAACTGAGCAAATGGAGAGGAACAAAACTGCTCAGGAATGCGACCCTGAGGCCTGGGGAGACTTACGAAAATCTACAAAGTTGAATGGTAGAGAGGAAAAAGCACAGTCGATGGGACAACATCATCTCACTCATTCTACAAAATTGGTCTATAACCAAGTGGCAAAAAAGAATCCCTTAATGGAAAATAATCTCATATCCATAATTGTGTTTGCAACAATAAATTCAAGTGATACAGCAAAGAAAGTGGCTGGAAATGTGTTTATTTGGTTTTACTACAAAGCATTAAGTTTGGTGCAAATCGAGCACATGCAATGCAGTTTCCGTAATTGATTCCTATGCAAATCAGAGACCCTATAAAAACAAAGATATTAATTCCAAAATTACATTAACTATAATCCTTGCATTAATGGATGGATTCAATTCAACTTATTGAGTGACTTGTTGATGACATTTTGTATTTTAGCAAATTTTAAGAGTGTCATAGCAAAGGGTCAGAATACTAATGTACATGAGGTATTTCTGTAATTACAATTTCTGTAATTACAATTTTAATAAATTTACAGAAATGTCAAAAAATGTGTTTTCGCTTTGTCATTCTGGGGTATTGTGTGTGGATTATTTTTAATTTAATCCATTTTAAATTGAGTGGAAAAAGTGGAAAAAGTGAAGGGGTCTGAATACTTTGCGAAGGCATTGTAAATACACACACAAACATACACAGAAACACACACACACACACACACACACACACACACACACACACACAGCACACACACACACAGCACACATTACTCAGTTACAAATAATTGCTTATCACTTCCTCAGGTGAAGTGGACCGATTGCACTCTCTGGGCCAGGAAAACTTTGGCTGCCTCAGGATTATTTTGAAATAATTATAAACAGAATTTTAAGATGTCAATGTTGTAGCTAATACCCTTTCCTCTTCATGAACTGAATACTACCAAGTTTGTGTGAGAGGAGGAGAGAGATGAGAGAAAGGGGAGAAAATCAAGAAAGTGAACATTCTGACTGACATTTATAATTGCGACAGAACAAGATGCTTTCAGCTCTGCACTTTACCACACTTACTGCCCCCTTGAGTTTCACCTCCCCCATCATTTCCATTATAGTAGCCAATTATCCTGGCAGGATCGATACTGTCTCACAGACCTAAACTCTTGTATCTTCTGCAGAGACAAGATGCACTGCAGGGATATCTCAGAAATCACTTAACACCCCTCGCAAAGACTGTTAATGTCCTCAAAACCTGGGCAGTAGGTACTCTCCTATTCCCCTCCCTCCACTTAGCAGGGAAATATAAACCAGGAGAAGGATGGCTGAATACCTTCTGTATCCTATTAAAAGAAGTACGTTGTTGTTATTGACATGTCACTTTAAAGCAGGCCAATCACTTATGGATATGTGCGCCTGCACACAATCGTAGTTACCATTGAAGAGTGTGTGCATGCACATATCAGACAAAAGCAAATGGCAGAGGGCTACAAAAGGAAGATTGTTTTGCTGAGTGATACAGTGGGTTAGGTTTGGGGTGGAGGAGGGTGTATAACCAAGACTTACAACCCGAACATCGCTAGCATGTTGTAGAAGGATACAGACACATTTTAAAAATAAAATTACATAAAAATGTATACTGTACGTTCAATATCCGATTTGATCTGTTGAATTCAAGTGTGACTTTTAAAACCTCGCAATTGAACAATGCAACACAATATGAAACCGTGTTTCTAGTAGACTAAATGCACGAACGGACTGTGTAAAGTTCTTCTTACTTCAACTTCAAGCTTTTTTCATGAGAAACTGCCAAAACATATGAAACGTATGTGTCAACGGATGATTCCCATAGAGAAACCATTGGCTCAATCGTAATGAATGGATAGCATAGTTAGGTGTGGATGGGACCTAACCCTTAACTTAACCACTCAAAGTTAAAACACGAAGACACTCTCTGCTTCTACAACTAATTTTACTGCATTTCGTATCATAGGCCTATCTTTTGTTTTGGGGTAATCTACTTTTGGGTGATTTTAATTTTTAGCTTTTTGATTTGTTAACCCACTAAATAGTGGATTGATTCCTTTAAAAAAAGAAAAAATTGTTTTACATTCATTCAGACAGCAGGAAATGTGTTGCTGAGATGAGAGGGATCACAGCACAATTAGTGGCAGTTGGTGGCGTCAAACCTGTGCTGCCAAGAGACAATAGGCTATATCGTAACAGCGTAAAAAATAGTCTTAGCGCAAAGCCTCAGAGGGGAACTGGCGGTGGAGCTAGGGGGTGTGTCTGAAATATTAGTGCTATTTTCCAGGCAAGAACCTTTCAGTGCACTTGATGGCACTTGACCTGTACTTTGTCATGAATATGCTATTACTGCTACGTCACCCACCTGAGCACAGGCGAGACAGCGCTTCAGTCCTGTGCCAATTTCACTAGTTACTGCTGACACAAATTGCCAATACGCCTGCATTTGGACTTGTGTCCGTTTTGTGCTGGCTGAAAATAGAGCCCTATATACTATATGTGCCCAGACTGGCAGAGAGATGATATCTAATGAATTGATTTATGGATCAAAGCAATATTCTTGCAATGTGGACAGTAGGGGGGTCTGAGACTGGGCCAGAGGTAGAGAAGAGTAGATATCTAATGGATTAGACTAGAGTCACGACTTTGACTCCTCATGAATGAGTAGCCTGGGTTTGGGCCCAGATGATTCTGAGGATGAGTCATAGTAGATGGGATGAGTGTGAGGCTCAGCATAGACAACGGGTCTCCAGTAATGCCTCCTCAATGGCATCACTCATCACACTCACGCTGTATGCTTACCAGCCTCATCTCCTGATGAATGCAGTGTGAGTCAATACTAACAGTGCGGACAGTGCCATACTGATCACTTGAATATCTAAGGAATCATACACTGTTAATCAATTGTGATGGAATAAGATAGATAGATAGATAGATAGATAGATAGATAGATAGATAGATAGATAGATAGATAGATAGGTAGGTAGGTAGGTACTTTATTGAACCCCGAGGGGAAATTAAGGTGTTACAGCAGCTCACATCACAAACAAAAACAACAAAATAAAGTGACAATAGAATAATAGAATAAAATAGACATCTGAAAACATTATATACAGTAAGAACAGTCCAGTATGATTTAACATCCCCCAGCTTGACTCTGATCACCCCAATCGGGCCAGCCGGAGGAGGAGTTGTACAGTCTTATTACAGCAGGCAGAAAAGATCTCCTATAGCGCTTACGTGGTTGGAGTAATCTGTTGCTAAAGGAGCTTCTCTGCTCTGCCACAGTGTCATGTAGGGGATGGGAGGGATTGTCCATGATGGCTAGGAGTTTGGTCCTCATCCTGCTATTGGCCACCTCCTCCACAGTGTTCAGGGTGACACCGAGGACAGAACCAGCTTTCCTAATAAGCTTGATCAGCCTCTTGGTGTCACCTTCCTTGATGCTGCCCCCCCAGCATCTTCCACCTGTAGGTGTCCCTGCTCTCCTCCAGCTTCTCCTTGAGCTTCCTCTGCACCCACTTCAGTTCTTCCTTGTCACCAGACCTGAAAGCTCTCTTCTTGTCGTTGAGGAGGGCCTTGTACTCTGTGCAATGACAATAAAGTTGAATGTAATCTAATCTAGTCTAATCTATTGCAATGGTGGTTTATGAAAGAGCACGCAATGCATACACTGCAATAGCACTACAATTGCCTCATAAAATATTACTACTGTATATCTGGTTATTTCAGATAGGGACACTACTCTACTCTCCTAACCAACATAAAACATATTACTGTAGGCCTACCATAGAATCAGAACATGTGGACTCAAGCTGATTGATCTGGTGAGCCATTTAACAGATACAGTATGGGGCCTGAAAAAGTAACTTTGTTTTCATAGCTTGCTGCAACTCCTTTGCAGGATGACATGCAGTGCTGTATCTCACCAAGCACCAAAATGATGAGCAATCCACTCACCAGAGCCTGTACAATTCATTCAATTTCTAAAATATGAGCCTTTGTTTTGGCAGTAAAACAGCAAATGTTCTTATGGCGCTACCACCTTGGACGTAGTCCAGTCCAGTCCAACCATTTTTAACCTGGTCCAACTCAGCCTAGCTCCCCATTCCTCCCTCCTTCTGGTCACCTTTACTCTTAGTGTCAATCAAAGTTGCCTCTAAACAAGCACCTCAAAAATGTATGGGGAATCAGTACACCCGGTTGTGGAAGTTGTGCTTTAACTAATGACAGTGCTCACTGTATCCTTAGGACCCTGGGGATCTCCCCTTGCCTTGTTTCTTCTCTTCCCCCTCTATCGACCAGATCTCCGCCAAAGTTAACTTTTCTCTGACTTTTCCCCGTATTGATGATCCCCAGATGAGTGGGCTGATTATGGCAGCGCTAGTGAGGATGCTAATTTGTTCTCAACTGGAGGGAAAATCATTAAGGAGAACCTGAAGCCCCAAGGGGGATACAGGTGGGAGCGTGTTGCTTGTACACAGGCAAGTTTGTGCACCATGTTCTGATGTAAAGATCACAAGTCAAGAGTAAGAAGTTATGACAGTAGTTTTTGTTGTCAGACTATGGGAATATTTTGGGGGAGACATCAGAGAAAGTCGTGTTATAGTTTGTAGTTTTCTACAATGTAAACAAATAAAAGTATTATAACGGTGATTCACTGTGATTCGTGCCTTGTTTTTCTGTTTGATTGAATAATGGAATAATGCAGGTAAAATCACAGAGATAAATCTAAATTCAACATTATTCTTGTAAGAAAGTAGGAATAATCTAACTTAATGAAATAACAAACATTTTATGTTATTACACTATCTCAAACATCAGCAATTACTGTTATTTTCCAGACATTGACATTAATTGTGGATAATTGTGTTCTGTTCATTCTGTTGCATTATCTCACTAACTAATGTACCTGTGAAGTTGGTTCTTGTATGATTATAACTGTATTACGTCTGAGCTCATGTTCATGCAAGTGTTTTGTTAGGGTGATTGGACCGGCAGCCATTGGCATGACATTTGCAAATTAAGGTTCTTCAGCTTTGAGGAATAATGTGGTACACTCTCAGAAACGAATGTGTTTTTTTTCTTTTGAGGGGCACCTTTGATGAATCTTGTTGGGTTCCATATTGAACCCTGTAATGAAGGAACAGAAAAACAAACTAGTATATCAATTGGAGAATTCCATACAATGATTGATTAATTCCGTAAATGTACGTATAATTCCCTATCAAACTGGCCATTTTTTTGGGTAATTTTAGACCATCAACCAGTATTTACCTGGCTTAAAACATTGTTTTTGTACAAAAACATTATTTTAACTCTCTAAAACTCCAATGTCAATTGGAGAATTCCATCCAATAATTGATGAATTCTAAATATTTAAATAAAATTTCCCATCAAAGTGACCATTGTCATACCTTAAAACTTAATTTTAACATATAAAATGTACTGTTTCGACATTCAAAAATGTGTATTAAAATTGGATTTTAATGTTATATATGCGTAAAAGTCTGTAAGTTTTACTGCCTGTATCATTGAGTCTGTATGTTCTAAGATTGCCATTGAACTAATTCATCTCCCTCCCTCCCTCCCTCGTCCTCTCATGCTTGTCGATGTGCATGGATATTTCTACTGTAGGTAAGTGAACTATGATGCTTTGATCTGCCTATGCATACAGGCTTACTGTAGCCAATGGCCACCGTGTGAGTTAGCATTACCCAAGTGACTCTCTCACCAAAGCAGTATGAGTACAGTATTCACCCAAGTGACTCTCTCACCAAAGCAGTATGAGTACAGTATTCACCCAAGTGACTCTCTCACCAAAGCAGTATGAGTACAGTATTCACCCAAGTGACTCTCTCACCAAAGCAGTATGAGTACAGTATTCACCCAAGTGACTCTCTCACCAAAGCAGTATGAGTACAGTATTCAACCAAGTGACTCTCTCACCAAAGCAGTATGAGTACAGTATTCACCCAAGTGACTCTCTCACCAAAGCAGTATGAGTACAGTATTCAACCAAGTGACTCTCTCACCAAAGCAGTATGAGTACAGTATTCACCCAAGTGACTCTCTCACCAAAGCAGTATGAGTACAGTATTCACCCAAGTGACTCTCTCACCAAAGCAGTATGAGTACAGTATTCACCCAAGTGACTCTCTCACCAAAGCAGTATGAGTACAGTATTCACACCATCTGTACAACCAGATGAATGTACCTGTTTTGTACATTTATGCAATGTGAGGGCAACATATGGCTTGTGCAATGGATAAATCTGTTGTTAACATAGCACATCTGAGTTTGCCCTGTTGCAATGGTGTGGTGTATTTAGAATGCATGAAGAAAATCATTTATCATACAGAGTGTGTGTGTGTGTGTGTGTATTTATGTGCGCACATGCTCCTATAATTGCATCACGACAATGCATCAGATCAGAGAAGCAGTATTGAAGTATTGAGCGATTAGATCAAAACTGCTATAGAAATGACGTCAGAGTCTGATTGTTCAAAAGTGGTAAATGGAGCATTTATGTAAGTTTCAACCAGACTGTCTGTGTTATTGCATCTTGCATTGTGTGGCAGAGTGATTATTTTTCCCTTGACATTTACTTGTCTGTTGAAAGCTTGTCACTTGCTTAAAAAACACCTCTTCATGATATGAGTGATTCAAACACGGGAAGAAACATACAGTTGAGGCATTTGTTCTTGTCTTATCTTTTTGAGTAAGTCAAAATGATTGTCTGAGAATATATAATATATGCCAGTTAGCTGACGCTTTTATCCAAAGCAACTTACATTGCAGTGAGTGCATACATTTTAGTATATATGGTCCCAGCAGGAATCAAACCCACAACCTAAGCGTTGTTAGCGCCGTGCTCTACCAACTGAGCCATAGAGGATGTATTCTTACTGAATGTCTAGAATCTAAAAAGTAATTAGCCTACATTTGAAATAAAGAACATTCAGGTCCTAGAAAACCATGCTTTAAACCAGGGCAATCTTCTGGCCTCTCTGTGACATAATAGCAGACTCTTTTTCCCCACGCTGGATCCCTCTTTAGTCAACTATTCCTCCATCCTCATTTCTTTCCAACTGTACAATGGTGGAGAAAATGCATTGTATCGCATGTTCTGGCATAAACCCTGATACAGGCGGTTTGTCAATGAGGTGTGTAAAGTTGCCTGGAAGATGCCTGGACTGGCACATAGATGACCCACTTAAGGGAGTGAGTTCTCTGGCCTGGGTTTAGGTGTAATCATTTAAACAGTGTGTTTCAGGAAGATTGTCTCAGGGAGATTGGTCCTGACTGCCAGAATGGATGCACCCTTTTGAATCACGACTCTGCGTCCTCCTACAGCACTCCTCTCTGGAATGTTGATATCCTTGGAGGAGTTAAGTCGAATTCCATATAGGGCCCAGATTCTAGGCCTTTCTAACCTCCATTTCACGGGTATCGTTAGTTCTTACAGGCATTGGATTATTTTTCTTAATATTACAGTTAGTGTAATGTTGTCTGCTATGTGGGCATGGAAAATTTGATTTCTTCTGCTGTGGTTGTGCTGCAGTCACCCGGCTAATAGCACCAATCAGTTACCCCGGCACTAGCTTTCATTTAGTTCTAATATGCTTGGATGGACTGCAAGCTGTTCCAGAGCTGTTTGCTAGTCTTCTGCTGAAAGAGAGAGGGACAGAGAGAGAGAGGGTGATAGAAAGAAAGAAAGAAAGAAAGAAAGAAAGAAAGAAAGTACGAAAGAAAGAAAACGAAAAATAGAGACATGCACATTTAGCGATTTCAGGTTGACACAAGCCAAATAAATTACATAGAACATTCTGATCCAACTCTCCTTCAATTCTTTTAATTTCTATTCTTCAGATATATGCTTGAACAGGAGCCGTTGTGAACTCCTTTTGACCATGTAGAATACAAAGCGTGTCATAATTCAGCTGACAGGCCTTCTCCATTTGGCACTTTAATACCTTGTTTAAACGCAGCCACCCTAATGGCACCTGCTCAACCTACCCCTGAATTTATACTCTCTTGCAGTAATTCTGTTCCCCAGGAGTTAGAAAAGGTTACCTTTTATCCCCAAAGATTGCACATTACCGGGCTAAGTGCTTTTTTTACTGCCTCTCACCATCACCCAAGCTTAAACTGGCCATAGATATATTAAAAGCCTTTTTAAGTATCAACCCATTTAAGGATGCAGGCTTACTATGGCACTCTCCTTCGGTGCACTCTCTGTCAGCATTTTATTCTTGTTTTCCATTCCCTTATTTTCCATTGGCTTGGCTTTTACTGTATCCTCATCATGCTTTTGTGAATGCATAAAATGCCAATGTTCTCTCGTAAAGAGTTCTTACTTCACGTTTGATATTGATATTAAGAAAGGAGGGATGGATATCAGAGTGTGCTTGGCAGTCCTCCCTCTCCTCAGATTGGGGCCCATCTTGTCCTGATGGAGAAGTTGGCAGTCAAAGGAAGATTTCAGAGTCTCCTTGAAGGCCTTGATTACGTGATGAAAGCACCATCTCAATCAAACAAAACCAACAGCTGCTCTTCTGGAAAAGGCAGGGGGGGGAGAGGGGGTTGAATAAAGCAACCCTTCTATTTGGGCAGACCTACTGTATGGTTGTTTATTAATCACTGATGGCAAGAAATGTGTTATTGAAACTTGCTGGGTTCATTCTAGGTGAGAGCACCCAAACTCTCACTGGTGTTTGATGATACAGTACCATTTTTCATTCCATTCTATGCATTACAATGAGCTCATCCTCTGATGTATACCTGCACCAGACTCCCCTGATCGGTATGCTTTAAATGAGAGTTCGGAACTCTGCAGTAGCTTTGAATTGAGAGGTTATAGTACATCCATCATGGACACCAATGTACTCATTATCTGTTGAAGGTTACAGCCAAACTAGAGTGCATCCATGTTTAGGCCTCTGTTGTGCTCCAGGAAGCCATTTCCCTTCCTGGTCCCCAGGTGCTGTATTGATTGACTACTTGGTTAGAGTGTCATCCTCTCCTGAGCACTCTCTTACTGTTCACAGTCGCAGTGAAGGTCAATCTCTGCAGCTCACTCTTTGAATCAGACATTTTTTTTTTACACAAAACTGACAACTTCACTCAAATGTTCTTTGCAAACAATGTGCTAAGATCGAAGGCCAAAGATTTTTTTCAGCTGCTCCGCTAAATCTGACACAGGAATTCAAAAGATCAACCAAGACAGAGAGGAACAGAAGCACAGAGGGGAAGTTGTTGGACAGTTCGATTGTATTTTGCTGCTGGAGATAGGTAGCCCTGTTGTTGTGTGACATGGGTAGGGAGAGAGGGGGTTTGGGGAGGCAAAGGCGGGCTGGTGTAGGGATAAATTGGTCGTTTGTTACATTGACTGTGTGCTGAAGGCTTCCCATTGATCTGATATCGATGTGCAGGTGAGCTGTAGTCTGCCTGATAAGCTGACGGACAGGTTGAGATAAGCACCTGTCGTTTCCGACAGTGGTGGGCGCGGCTAAGGGCGGGGAGGACGCTACAAAGTCAAATGTCTCACATAGTCATCTCCGCCACTGTTCTTGTCCCACTCTCAGAATCTCCACATTAACCTCATAAACAGTGAGAGGACGTTACATTCTCTTGGCTCCCAGCACAGCAGTAAGATGCTATATCAAATTAGCCTGTCGCCTCATCAAGCTAAGTGTCTGCTTCCTGACAGGATACATATCGATCAATTTATCCATGTTTATTTGATAAGGCAGTAGAGGTGTCTCACAGCTCTAAATGTAATAAATAGGAAATTGAATCAAATAGATCTATAGAAAATATAGCAACAAAGGAATAGGCAATGTGAATTGTATCTTAAGTTGATTTACAAATTAGACCAATTTTAAGATCTTACAAATGCATCAATATAACAGATGATTCCAAGTATATCTATATTTATTGTTAAGCTAGAACTTGTTGATGTAATTCAAGGACAGTCCCAATGAAAATGCCAACATACTTACAAATTAAATAGAAGTTAAATTAAGCAACCCCAGTCTTGTAGTAATCTAGATATATTTGAAGACATGCTTTAGAGATGAAGATGATTTAGCCTGTTAGAATGTGTTTCCGTGCAACAATGCATATCAAGATGGTTGACACTTGCCAAGGAGCATGAAAATCACACAATTCAGATTTTCTATGGACCGTCAACAAGCTGGGGGAAAGCAATTGTCGAAGTGGTTGCTCCAGTAGTTCTAACAGCCATAGGCGTTGCATTGCCATAGGCTTTGAAAAAGCTCACGATGCCTTACTCTGTTCTCTGCAAAACTTCACTAAGCTGTAAATGGCCATAGCATCATAAATAATGGATAGCACCTAAGCTAACCAGTTAGCCAGTCCCTCTGTTGCTGCTCTCCCTGGGGGTTATCAGTAATGGCTTAACAGACTCATGCGGTTGAACAAACTCTGAGGAGCTCTCTGGGTTCTGTCCCTCTCAGCATGGTCGATCTCAGATCTGCAAACCCCCTTGCTGGGAGCTGGGCTCCTATTGGAAAGATGATTTATGTATCTTTCACTCTCTCTTTGTCTCCTCTCAGTGTAGCAAGGAGGCTTTATTTGAAAAGGAATAGCAGATATTATGCAGAAGCCTTAAGCAGGCCCTGTCACAATTCATGGCCATATAAGCCTGCCTACAGTGGGTATATCTCTCTCTCTGCCAGGGGAATAGTGAGTGGTGTTAGCCACCCAGGGTTACACACAAGAAAGGGAATAAAGGAGGGCTGGAAGTAAAACAAATAGAGTGAAGGAGAGTGAAGTAAGGGGGGAGGGAAAGAAGAGAGAAAAGGAGGTCGTAGGAAGGAGATGTAATGAGAAGTACCCCAGCAGGCAGAGAGCTTTGGCTGGTCTTTCATTACCTCCTTTTTTGTCCTCCAGGGGACCATTTCTCTAGGGGGATGGGGTGGAAATGTTACATTCTTTCCTCTGCTTTTCCCCCTATCCCTGCTCTGGTGGTTCAGATATCTTGGGAGTCGAATTGTGTAATAAATAGCTTTCCTTTTGCTGTACTGATGGCATATTTACAATAATTTGCATTGAGAAAACACTGTAAAACACTCGTGTTTTATTCACAAGCTGTACATTGCAGTCTCATCCATCCACAGGCCTTCAGTTTCCACTCACTGCTTGCAGGAAAGGACTTTTGCCCCCCTCCCCCTCCAGAGTAGTCCCAGAGTGAAGGGCATGTGCCCCCTGGAATCAGCCCCCCCCCCCTTCCCCCACACACACCTCCCTCCTGGCTGGGTTATTGATGGCCTTTCACAGGAGCAGTGATAGGATCGCTCCTCGCCTCATCACTGAACAGGGGACCTGATGCCACTGTTGCGGCTGAATCCCCATCTCATCACCTACAACAAAATTATGCACACTATGCACACACACATCTTCACACACACACACACACACACACACACACACACACACACACACACACACACACACACACCTTTTCTTACCACTCTGTATGCTGTGAACGATAGTCCTCAGAATCCAAGTGTAATCAGAGCGTTGGGCCGTTGCACTGCTCAGCCCTTCCATATGCTCTGCCCTATACTCTGGCTTATGATTTAACCACTGCCATGTCAGGCTGGCTCCTGGAGTAGAGGCTCTTCCCATGGTCATTACTGTTTATACGCAACATTGATTTGTAGCATGCCCATTGCTGCTAGATTTACTACTGTAATTGCTGACTTTAGACTCCAATTAGCATACGCTTCCATATGTATATAGATCTCCATATATTATCATCATCATCGTAAATGGCTTAAGCTAGCACAAAGAGCTAATGTAAATTAGCATCGCAGGGAGCAAGGGGAGCTACGATTACTCCTGCTTCCCTGTCCAATGACTCTCATCCTCTATGGCCTAATTAGTCCTGCTATAAATCAAATAACCCCAGGGTTCTCTGCACTGTGATGGTGTGAGTTATTAAGTTTTGTTCACCTTCGACCCCTGGGATGTCATGTGACCTTCACTACTTCCTGCTTTCCTGTTTTACTGGTGTCCTTGGAGCAGGCTGATTGGGACAATATACAAATGATTTTCCGACATCCTTTGTAACCTCATAGAGTACATATGTAATCCCATCATTCTTTTTCTAGTTACTTAATGACCAAAAGATGACAATTGTAACATAGCTAATGAGATCATGTTGGATACACACACACACACACACACACACACACACACACACACACACACACACACACACACACACACACACACACACACACACAGAGAGAGAGAGAGTCCAGACTGGCCATAGCTACATAGGCGGTGAGTAACCTGTCAACTGGTGTTTGTGTGAGGTTATTAGTCTAGACGGCAGGTTGACAGCCTGACGGTTGGTTAGAGGGGAACAGAGATGCCAACCCACGCTAATAGGAGCGCCTCAGCCCCAATGCGCTGTGGGTGATGGCAAGCAGATGGTCTGATTGGTGGAGAAATGAAGATGACAGGCCTTTGAGGATAGCCGGGAGCACACCGGCCGCCTGGCCGCCCTCTGACTTCATCCCATCACTGTCTCTACCTCTTCCGTGTTGATTTGGGACTCAGTTTTGTCTGTAACAATAGTTAGTTTGAATTTACTTGTTGGGGTGGAATCTGGAAGTGTGTTGGGTTGGCAAATTGGAGTTGTTTAAATCAAATTGATGTGGTAATTTACTGTCTTTACTGTGTTATGTTGTCTTCCATATTCATTCAACCCCCACCCCCTTCTCCCTCACGTACAATTTTAACTCAGGATAACATGCTCTGACACATTTCTGAGAATCAATGGGTAACATAGGCTACTTCGTAGAATGCTAGTTTGAATAGAACAGGACAAAGTGCCATTGAACCAGCAAATTCTTTGTTTGCTGTAACATTCACTGTAACATTCACCCACCATCAGAATAGTTCCTTAACAAGAACCCATGCATACAGAGGAAAATAGCAACCAAAAGATGTGAATAATTCATTTGATCTTTTTCCAAGCACTAGATGCTTTGAATACAGGCAGATGGAGGTATAGAAAGACTGTGAATATTTCCAAACATGGGTTACATTAAGAGACCAGGTCTCTCTTGACAAAAGAGATCGCATCTCAACGAGACTAACCTGCATACATAAAGGTTAAATAAAAGAATGCACCAGAAACCATCTCGCTAGAGGAGAAATCAACGCTAACAGCAGAACATGACATCTCTGACACAAACAGAAGGTGTTGTTTTCTCCCCGACAAACAATCTCCCCTTCACAAACACACAAGGTCATGCAGTCAAAAAGCAGGGAGTGAATCGCTGGACTTTCGAATGACCTTGCTTCCAGGAAGTGGTGGGATTGGCTAACTACAGGTGACAACCTGGAGAGAGGGATGAAAGAGCAGAGGTTGAACAGTGAGCTCAGACCAACAGTGTGAGAAAGGGTGACTGAATAAAAAGGAGAGTTAACTTTTCGACAGTAGGTAGGGTAACAGTTTTCAGGGGAGTGAAATTGCCACAGACATGGAAAACAACATATATTTTTTAGTATACATTCTCATCCATGGCTATAAACATCAATATTTGAGACAAACCTTTTTTTCATTTGAAACCTTAGTAAAATATAGATGGGGTAATGATTCCTCCAATGCATGTTTTAGCAGGTCCTGTGGTGGATGTGCAAGACATTCTGTATTTATACACTCCTAATGGATGTGGATGACATTCAAAGTTGACTGGATGAGATATAGTCCTGCAGTTTTACTGTGGCTCTGAGTGCACTTGACAAGAGGTTGTAGGGTGTCAACAGTATACCCTACCAACAGTACAGTGTGTGTGTGTGTGTGTGTGTGTGTGTGTGTGTGTGTGTGTGTGTGTGTGTGTGTTTGTGTGTGTGTGTGCATGAGCGTTTGCGTTTGCGTGTGGGGGATATTTCTTTGAACAGAATGGAACGGTGGTACAATGACACATTCTGAGATGTATCCACTATATCCTTCCATTGTCTTTGTTATGATTGTAATGTAACGTACAGTGCCATCTATGTACAGTGCCTTCGGAAAGTATTCAGACCCCTTCACTTTTTCCACATTTTGTTGTGTTGTAGACTCAATTTAAAATGGATTAAATAAAAAGAATTTGCCCAGAATGACAAATCGAAAACAGGTTTTTAGAAATTTCAGTAAATTTATTAAAATTGAAATACAGAAATACCTCATGTACATAAGTATTCAGACCCTTTGCTAGGACACTTAAAATTAACAGTCAACAAGAGTCAACAAATCACTCAATAAGTTGAATTGAGTCCATCTTAATGTGAGGACAATAGTTCATGTAAAGACCCTGAGGCCTAGGGAGACTTACGAAAATCTACAAAGTTGAATGGTGGAGAGGAAAAAGCACAGTCGATGGGACAACATCATCTCACTCATTCTACAAAATTGGTCTATAACCAAGTGGCCAATAATCCCTTAATGGAAAATAATCTCTCTCATATCCATAATTGTGTTTGCAACAATTAATTCAAGTGATACAGCAAAGACAGTGGCTGGAAATGTGTTTATTTGGTTTTTACTACAAAGCATTAAGTTTGCTGCAAATCCAGCACATGCAATGCAGTTTCCACACCATCTCTGGCGCCCCGCTGGTGGAACGAGCTTCCCACTGCTGTCATGACTGCAGAGTCACTACCTATCATCCACCGTAGATTGAAGACCCATCTCTTCAGGCTACATCGAACTGTTCCTCCTAAATACCTCTTCATCCCCACTACCCCCCTGTGCATGTTTCTCTCCTGTAAATAAATAAATAATAATAAAAAATCTTCCTTTCTTCTAGCATTGTGACTGCCAATAGCCACTGGTCCGAGCATGAATTAATTTTTCTTATGATGACTGATGGATAGATGATTCACTTACTTAGTCAAATGTATTTGTTGTAAGTCGCTTTGGATAAAGGCGTCTGCTAAATGCCATAAATGTAATGTAAATGTAATCTCTCGTGTGAAGAATAGTGGTAGCTGCATCATGCAAGTTATGGGTATGTTTGTCACTGGCATGGACTGGGGAGTTTGTCAGGATCAAGAGAAAATTATGACATTTCCTGAATTGGTAGTGACATCCTATTCTACACAGTGTGTAATTGATTCCTATGCAAATAAGAGACCTAAAAAAACAAAGATATTAATTGTGTGTGGATTGATGGCCAATTCTTTTAATTTAATCTATTTTAAATTGAGTCTATAACACAACAAAATGTGGAAAAAGGGAAGGGGATACTGAATACTTTCTGAAGGCACTGTGTATTCATGTATGTGCATGTGCCTGTCCTTGAGTGTGTGCGTTGAGAAATGTGAGCACACACACACTTGCTCTCCCTCATCATGTTCTACCACAAGCAGTATAACAAGTATTCTCCTCTCCTGGTGATAGCCCCACCCCTGCGGGGTGAGTGACAGCTCTTGGCAGGCCCCCCGGGCGATGAGTCTTAAACACTGCGCTCCGAGCCAGAGAGAGTCCCACTGCCCAGGGCTATGCCAGCTGCTGCACTGATACTCTCCGCTGGGTGCCAGCGCTGCCGTGGCTGTATGTGTGTGTGTGTGTGTGTGTGTGTGTGTGTGTGTGTGTGTGTGTGTGTGTGTGTGTGTGTGTGTGTGAGTGTGTGTGTGAGTGTGTGTGTGAGTGTGTGTGTGTGTGAGTGTGTGAGAGTGAGTGAGTGAGGCGAGTGTGTGTGCGTGCGTGCGTGTGTGTGTTTGTGTGTGTGTGTGTGTGTGTGTGAGAGAGTGAGTGAGTGAGGCGAGTGTGTGTGTGTGCGTGCGTGTGTGTGTTTGTGTTTGTGTGTGTGTCTATAGAAGGGATCAGAGACAGAAAGTACCAGGGAGTTCAGGCTGTTTACTTTTAATTATGTCGCTTGTTGTCTCCTGATTCATTCAGCTGTAAATGAGTGTTTCATTTAATTATACACAGAAATGTGTTGTGGGTTTTCGTGGGCTTTCAAATGTGCCTGTGTTTGTGACTGAGAGGATGTCCTCTTCCTACTCTCTCTCCTCTGAGCGGATAGGTACATCGGTTTAGAACTATTGTTGGCGGTTTGAGTTAAATACCTACTATTATGGATAATTAGCATTGGATTACTGGCTTCTTTTGTTGTTTCCTTTTTGTTTTTCTCTGCCGTTCACATCTGAGTCATTACTACAAGTGGTGCTATTTTACCCAAACACAATCACAAAATCACACCCACTCACCAGCATCCACAAAATTTGCTTTACCTAGACCAGGGGTGGGCATTTTCACCCTGCTGGGGACTGTGGATGACAGTATTTTAGTCCAGTGAAGCAGTAACATGTGTTCTAATGAATTAATCATAGCTCCAAAAGCTCCTCACCCACGGCAGCCCATGCAAGGTAGAAACACCCGTCCCTGACACTGTAGGCCATGGTGAACTGCTTGGCCGGCGTTGTCGGACCCTTCTCTCAGGTGGGCTTTCGTCTCAGCATGTGTTGAGTTGTCCCCGCTGTCACCTCAGGTAACCGCTTGCATGCCTCGTTGGCTTCCTGGAGCAAAACCGAACATTTCTTTACGGATTGTATAAATGCCACCTGACTGGGCAGGCCGCGATGCGATGTAAACACAACGCTTCGCCACAGGACAGCTTTAGCTCAGCAAGGGAATCTAATTATCTTGCCTGTGATTGGATGTTAAGGGAGCGTGGATATGGTTAGCACACATCAGCAACCATAAGACGAGTGCCCTTTCCTCTGAGGCAACTCACACACACGGGGAAAAGGCAGATTTGTTTTTGTTCGCTCAGCCAGCTGTGTGACTCCTGCTGGGCACCTGTGTGTGTGCGTGTGTGCGTGTGTGTGTGTGTGTGTCTGTTGGTCTGCATGTGTGTGCGTGAGTGTGCATGCTTGCATGTGTAAGAGAGAGGTGTGTGTGTGGGGGGCTGGGAGTATGGGACGGTAAGAAAAACAGTTAGGAGATAAATATTTGTACTGTAGACCGCAGGACAGACACAGTCTCTCTCTCTCTCTCTCTCTCTAAGTGTTTCTATGTGCGTGTGTGCGTGCGCGCTTCCATCTGTGGTTGTATCATCTTTACAGCTATGGTTTGTGTGTCTCTGTGGTTTGTGTCTCTGTGTTGACGTCTGAAAAAGACTCTCAGGCTTCAATTACACTCCCACTCATCTTGGAGGCCAGACAATTTGGGACCATCAGATCTCGCGGCGACCATGTTGAATCTCCCAAAGCACAGTTATCGACAGTTATCTCAACATGATTGCTTCATCTCACTGTATTATTTGACGTCTGGGTTGTTTCTTTACAGCTACAATTATGACTTCAGCTGTAAAATTTTAACAATGACTTTGAGTAACTGGGACAGTCTAGTAAGAAGCCCCTGTGATTGTTTCGGTTAAGGCAACAAGTCTGATTGGTTAACGTTGTACAACGGGTTGATGTAAACAAGCATTGTGATTGGCCGATATTGTCACGATTTCTCATCGCAGGGCAGAGACCACCACAATCGATGGTGGAATATATAAGGCATTGTTTTCTTGTTGCATGTGATTCCACTCCACTGTGCACCGTGCCTAATAACTCTCCCCCTATCAATGAAAATATTGATGATAAATCACAGCCTCGAGGACATTATTGCTTAATCATGGTATGACCTGGAACGGCCTGCCAACCCAGGTCAGGGAGTCAGAGACAGTGTCGATTTCTAAATCAAGACTAAAAACAGGCTTTGCTAAAACGACAACGTTCAAATTGCTCCACATGGCACGTGGATATTGAACCCTGATGTCTTGCTTAGCAGCACTGCATGTTACACCCTCCACTTCTAGCACCCTACTGGCCAAAGTCTACTTTCTTTTTCTGCTCCAGTGGTGCTAGAGTTATGAAGTCATCTCCCAACGTAATCTACTCACCACATCCAGCAGTTAGTTATCTATAGTACACACAAGTCAATATTATACATCAATAACAAAAGCAACATTACAACAAATTATCAATAGTTTATAAACTAGGTATGAATCATTTATGAAGCCTTTTTTAAAGGGCATCAACAATGGTAATCACACTTCTTTCATTATGGATTACTTGGCATTTCATTTTGGCTGTGTCTTTGTGTTTTTCTGGGGCTCCGTCCAATGATGAGTTAGGCTCGGTTGGTTGGACTTTTTATTGCTCCAGTCCATTGCGTACAAGGCTGATGCCAGACCATTAGAAACTCAAGGATTTGTCGCTGAATCCACCTCGAGAGTCCATGTCATAGGTATCCCAAAATCAACGCCCCCTTCTACTTTCGTACTTCCACACCAGCCCACACCACGCTAGCACTTTTGATGTATCTGGTTGCACTCGATTTTCGTTACGTTTTTTCCATGACTGTGTGTGGCAGTCTGAGACTCGTTCTCTGATTTCTCCATGGGTTATCCCCAGGGGGTCTGCACTGTGGTCTCTCCACTGGAGCGAAAGAGGAGGGGAGGGTGGTTATACATCCTCTCTCCCTCGGGGACGGCTAGTGTGGACCATCTCCACTGGCCTAATTGGGGAGGTAATTCAGTAGGAGCTCTGCAGGCAAGCGAACAGTAATTTGCTTGGCTGCCCTCTATGTGGTAAGAAAGGCTAAATCACACACGCACCCCACACACACACACACACACACTCACACACACTCACACACACACACTGGTGATAGGGTTGATGGAGTGTGTGTGTCGTGTGTGGACAGGGGCCTGGGTTTTTCTCTTGCTCAGGGTATATTGGATATGATTCGTAACCCTTAATAGGAGAGAGACACTGTGTCTGTCTTGCTATCCACATATCTTTGTCTGCTAATTGTTTTTCTTACAGCCCCTCTCTTACATATGCATGCACACAAGCACACGCGCAAGCACACACACACACTCACACACACACACACACACACACACACACACACACACACACACTAAATGCACACACTGAAATGACCAGCTCTATCCCTCTCTACTCAGGGCCCAGGCCAGATCAATCTCTGGATGATGTATCTGTGAGTGGGGTGGAGCTGGAGATCAGAACTAAAGCATGACAAAGTGAGCTGAGAAAGATGAATCAGTCCACTCACTGTGAAAGGAGTGTGAAAGAGATGTTCATATTCATCCATCCATCCTCGTCACAGCCAGCAACGGCCACCCTCTCTCCCTCTCTCACTCGCTGCTACCACACACAGACAGACAGACAGACACACACACACACACACACACACACACACACACACACACACCTACACACACACACACACACACACACACCTACACACACACACACCTACACACCTACACACCTACACACACACACCTACACACACACACCTACACACACACACCTACACACACACACACACACACACACACACACACACACACACACACACACACACCCTTCTCATTGACATTTTCATAGGCCTTGCCTATAATTTATGTAAGGTTAGCGGTTCCCTGAACACAAAGTCAGAGCATGGTAAAAGCAAACAGAGGGAGAAATAGAACAAATTGCTTTTTTAAATTGCCCAGACAAGGGGTACTATTTTAGTCTATTACGACAAAGTGCAAACAGTGTTACAAACCAGTGGAGAGTTGTATGAGAATGCTCTGTAAGTAGATCACATAAAAATGCTAACAATGATACCAGAGCATTTATTCCCAAATGCAACGAGGTGAATGAGGTCTTTACACATGAACTACCATGATCTACAGCATGCTACGGGTCCAGAGTTTCTCCCGGTAGCCCTTTCCAAAATATATTACGAACACACACACACACACTAAACCGTCTCATAGCAACCATTGACAAATGATGAAGGTTTATCTTTTCATCATGTCGAACGAAACTTTAAAACATTCCATTAATGACATATGTACTGCTATCTGAGGCGCTACCTCCCATGCCCAGCTATCGTAGGTCAACGACTAGGCACAAACAGCTTCCTTCAGGGATCCCATGGTAAATGAGGTAATGCTGTTGCCTATATTAGGCAAAACCAGCTTCCTTCAGGGATCCCATGGTAAATGAGGTAATGCTGTTGCCTATATTAGGCAAAACCAGCTTCCTTCAGGGATCCCATGGTAAATGAGGTAATGCTGTTGCCTATATTACATATTTGAAAACAAGGGACAAGCAGCTGCTTTCTGAGCCCCCATTCCACAGTTATTCATAAGAAAACAGCGTGTCTGAGTGGTTCATGGTTCTTTGCGCGTATTACAAACCGTGTCCCAGGGAGGAGCCGGTTCAAATCCCACTCCAACGAAACGATCGATCAGTACATTGTTCCAGTGAAGAGACGCAGAGAAAAGGCAAGGCAACAGAGATGGGAAAAAAATAATATGATGGAAGGACATTTTAGAGTGAACAGAAAGACTGGAATGAAAGCTATTGTGTTAGTGACAGAGACTCTGAATCACAGGCTGTTTCTCTCACAATACATCAAACAAGACCCCTCGCTGGCCCTCCCTGTTCGATAACCTCTGATTGCCCCCGGACCCCCTCCCTGTGTCTGATACCCCATGCAGAGGGGCATATCGACGACTAACAGGTGGCACCCCCTGGTGGCACCAGGCGCCGAACACACGGCCTCGTCCAACCCACCTCTCACCAGCTGGATAGATGCTAGTGTTGCCTTCATGCTCATTTAGGCTTATTAAGGCCTCCTGTGGCGGGGTCCATTGAAGGCGGTGAGGAAAGCGGCAGGGAAACACAGTCTTGGCTCAGTCCGGGTTGGAACAGACCCAGTTAAAAGGTTCATCCTGCCCACAGAGGACCCACTGCATGGTCAGTGTTCGCTCAGGGACTGAGCTGTGTGTTGTTCTGGGGAGGAAGCATCCAGGCAAGGTGCTGCAGATGGATCTGGGCAGCATGTTATGATTATTTATCCACACGTGTGCATATCCATGTACTGTACTGTTACTGTACTGTACACACACATACATACATACACACATACACACACACACACACACACACACACACCTACAAGTAGTCTTTGTGCGCTGGCTTTGTGCCCACACACACAGATGCATACATACACGCAGACATACACACGCACGCACGCACGCACCCACGCACACAGACAGACGCACACACAGACGCACACACAGACACACACACGTACAAGCAGTCTTTGAGGGATGCTTTTGATTTTGTGCTCTCCAATCCTATTACTGAGTTTTTACCATGCACAGATGGGTCGATTATTATCAGTGACAGATGCTGTCACTCGTAGAGAGGAGACTGGCTTTTATCTCTGATATGATTCTGTCTCTTCACTTAGGTGTACTCTAACACACCTTCTGATCTTTGATAATTAACACAGACTGAAACACACTATTGAATAACTGCAGTTTTTTTTTTCTTGCCTTGCAATAGTATAGTGCCTGTAATTGTGAGATACTCAGTCAGTGGGTAACCTATTGGGCAATGAGTTATTGTTGGTGTTGATGAAATATACATTTATCAGACTGGGACATATTGATGTTTCCAGACATGAAGCATTTGTAACGATCCGGCTATGATATACTGTATTGGAACTGGAGTTCAAGAGTTGAGGCTCATACACCATCTTAGATAAATCTATGCTCCTTGAGGTTTGGCCATACTATATGATAATCTATGGGCTGACAGTCAGGATCTTCCTTTTTTTCCACCCAGTGTTCTTGTGGCTTTGGGTAAATGCCCTGACACAGACTGTGGTTATGAAACATCCCTCATGGACACTTGCCGCTAGATAAAGGGTCCTAACGCTAATGACCTGGTTAACTCCATCCCCTAACATGACCATTGTCATCTAATTGTCCTCAGTGTCAATTTGGCACAGTCATTCCTCTGCACCTCTCCAATCTCACTATCTCTCTCTGTCTCTCTCTGTCTCACTCACTATCTCTCTCTGTCTCTCTCTCTGTCTCTCTCTCGCTCTCTCTCTCTCTTGCCTTTTCTCTCTGTAACCCTTCTCCTCCCTTCTCTTTCTCTCTCTTCTACCTTCTACCCCCCCCCCCTCTCTCTTTCTCCTTATCTCTCTGTCATTTTGCCCATTCCTTCCTGGTAGAGGTACAGTGTGTCCTTCACCAGTCTCTGTGGAAATATGAGAGGTGCAGCTCAGATGACAGTAACCCTGCATCATATAAAAATGCCACTATCTCTCTCTCCGCAGATTTAAGCTTCTCTCTAGCATGTATTTCCTTCTCCAGTATGTGGCAGCAATAGCCGTTCTCATTGCTCCCTCATACCACCAGTGATGCATTGGCCTGTAAACCTTTTATTTTCATATTTACGGGGTGCATTTGTGACAAATGACGAAGTAGAAAGAAAAAAACTGTCACATGACACGTCTTAGTATGCTATTATTCTCCTTGTGTTTGAATATGAATTTGCTCTATGCGTGTCAGTTGTTTTTTGTAGGGGAAGAGATCAGCTTTCCATGCCCTTGGTTTCATCCATGACAATAGAGCCAAGGTGCCCAATAGTTTTACTGCTTTCAACTAAACAAAGACAGCACATTCCTAACATTAATGACAAAAATGCTTTCTATGCTACTTAATCTGCTCCTTGATTTAAACTTGGGGCGCTTTCTTCTCTGAGCTCTCCTCAATCACAAGCTCTTAGACTAATGAGTTCTTCCTGGGTTTATTTCATTACATTTAATGGGTTTCTAATTGTGTGCATTTAATAAGATTCAGAGCATGGGAAAAAAGCATGCACGCGCACGCACACACACACACACACACACACACACACACACATTCTCTCTCTCTATCTCTCAGACTTTTTAAGTGAAGTGAAGAGGCATTTCAATGGAGTGAGTGATTGACTGATTAGAGCCTATAAAGAGTAATTTTAGGTACTGTGTGAGAAGCCTTTTAAGATCATGCATGCTCTTTCCTTCACGTTGTCCATTTCTCTTGAAGCCATCCCGGGCTATGACCTTTTGTCATTTGTCCTTTTAACCCTTTAACACCCAATTTTGCATATAGGCAACAGTGTCTTTTAACACTTGGTAAAATGTCTGTACGCAATCAATTCACAAAAGGAAAGTACTGTCTTCCAGATCCTAATAAACACTTTTAGCTTTTTGTTGTAATTACACCAGTTTAAGTTTCTCTAAAAAATTACGGAAATCAAGTCTGTAAACAGGGTCAAAAGGGTGAGTTTCTGAAATTTAATGGATGCAAAATGCAAAAGACATACAGAGATGCCCGAGTACATTTTCTAAGAACTTTTTTTTGGCAAAGGTATAGTCACTTGAAATGCTAATATACACATATGCATATACACAACACCAGGTGTTAAGGACTGTACACACATTCACACATTCATGCTTTGCATAGGCTTTCATGTAAAAGAATATTGTTGTGGATCAAAAGCTGAATGAAAACTTACATTCAGACTCTGGATCTATATGAGAGTCTTAACTGCCTATATTTGTAAAAAAGAAAAAAAGAAAAATCATGCATGACACATTGCATAACTATTGATATGTTTTGGGGTCCTTGGGTAGTCATAATCACTGCTTAATTTTCGGTCTGGGTATCTAAGGGTTAAGAAACATAACACTGTTAAATGTTATATGACATTTGAACAACAAAAGCATACATAACTTATAGTATATTAAAAAACTGTTGCCATGTCATTTTTGAGTGATGGAATTAAAGTGTATTGGCTTCCCCTTATTAACAGGTTGATGTATTAAAGGACTTATAGGACTTAACACCAGATTTCAACAAAATCCAGATTTTGGCACCGTAAGTGCAGATATATTGGAGAGCGAGAGAGAGATAGAGAGAAGTGGGAGAAAGGGGTGAAGAGAGATGGCTAGAGAGATAGAGATTGGTTTGGGCTGAAAAAGAAGGATGGATGATTTGGAAGAAATACACAATTGTGTCCGTTTCCTCTCCCTGGCTTGCTTTTTATCCCGAGAGAAACCAAGGAGTCTACCTTTATTTCTCTCTCACACCACACTCCCCCACAAACCCTCTGGAGGATTCCTAATCAGCCTCAATTGGAAAGATGGATTTTTCAAAATGAGTCTTTGATGTAACGGTTTAACATTTGTTTTTGATCTAATTATATTAGAGGCCGACCATTCTTGTCAGGTGTAGCAGGAATGTACTAGAATAAAGCAACAAATAAGAACCATGCTGTTACCCTCCTCTGAGAAATAATTATGATAACTGAGGCACAGTTGGTTTAGTGAAGGAAACAAACATTGACAGCCTCGTACAAATATGGAAGTGGCTATGGATATGGGCGTGTATCAAATTGTTCTGACTTTGTTTGCCCAGTCATTGCCAAATCCCACGATACTTGATACTTAACCGTCGACTGACCCCCTTGGGCTTTGATGAAAGCTTACCTGGGTGCAGATCGGGGAAGAGTTCCCTATATTCGCTAACTTAAAACAGCCGATTGAAAGGTTTGAGGAAGGCAAACTTCACACAGCCTTACTGCCAGGACTCAAGAACTGTGGATTATTACTTATTATTTATTTCTCTATTGACAGTGTGGTGGCAATAAGGTTGATTGTCATAGCAACTGAGTTGTTGACTGAGTCAACCATATAGAGGCTACTTATAGGATGCTGTTTGAGAAGCCTGTTGTTGATGTTAGAAAATTCTAGAAAATTAATTATGCAGGACTCTTGGACTCTTCTGGCCCCAACTAAAATCTTTTTCAAATTAAAATGTTATGATACATGTTAGTAAGAGTTTAGACCTGTACTTTTTCGTATAACTTTCAAGTAATGGGGAATGTACTTACTACTTATGTTAACTTTATGTACCCCTTTTGCATTTGTTCATTTATCATAGAAATACTTTCAACATTGTAATTTCCAGCATTTCCCACAATCTCTTGTGACAAGACACACACAGAACTACTGTAATACTGGGAACAAAAGGATCTAACAAATAACAAACTGTGTTTTGGAGGTTACAGTTGCGAACACACATCAATGTGTAGACCACCCTCCCACACAAGTTATGCGGGACTTTCCAAAAAAACAAAACAGACTTTCAACAAATACATCCCAGCAGCATAGCATAAGTGTTCCGTTTCCAGAGTCCCCTGCAAGGCTAATCATCCATTGACGGCAAGAGATTCAACTTTATATCTGTTTGATTGAGTTCATTAATGACCAAGTGCAGTAGTTGTATCTGTTTTCCTCCTTGTTTTGTTTGTCTCCTGGGACTCCGAAATCTCATTATGTTATTATTATTATTAGCATTATTGTGTTTTTGTTATTAGCGCTATTGTGTTTTATCTCATCTGTGGTCATCTCCCAGGCTTTAATCAGTGAGTTTGAGTTGGGGCAATTACCGAAATAAGTAAACTAATGACTGGATGCCGAATTGGAACATGGGAAATGTGGATAATTAGCCACGGCCAGTGATCCGCAGGGCATTAGCAAAGTTTCACCCTGTGTTAGCAAGTAATTGGAACATGCGCGGCGTGAGAGTGGTTGCTTTGTAGGATTTAGCATGGTGGCTAGTTTAATTGCTCCTTCTCCAACTTCTTTTCGGTATATCCAGCGGTCAGTCTGCATTAAATCCAGGGCTGTTAGAATGAACTCCAATTATCAGTAGAGATTAAGTCTCATAAAGATATTCCTCCTGCTCATTCCCATGCCATTCTCCTACATATCCCATTCCTCATGTACCACTGGATACGTTATACATTTGTACAGTATATTGTATGCGTGACCTTGATTGCTCTGGCCACTTTCTAGATTCATGTAGCCTATGCCTTTCTGCTCTTCAAGTGTGATTATGGCCTCTGAGTGAGTATGTAAGTGTCGGCACCACACTGCAGTATAGTGTATGCACTTAAATGTCACCATTAATTTATTTGACAGGAACATCACAACATAAAAAGCCAATGAGACACGCCTCTCTCGTTCAAGCCACTTACTCGGGCGCCATTCCTCTTAAAGGGGTGGACAGGTTTGGCAAAGCAGGCAAGCGCTGTGTCGTCATGAGTGCTGGGGGGGTGTATTTATACCTGCAACACACACACACAAACTTTCTGGTGTGGGGTATATGAGTGAAAGGCCTGTGAGCTTCCTCATGGATGTTGAACCTAGTCAATAATGCAGTAGAGAAGGGGGGCTGTGGGCCATGTGACAGCCTCTGGTGACACAGGGGAAAAGCTCAGGACATGACATGTCTGCCGTATGCCATTCTGTCCTAATCAGTGATGACAACCCCAACCCCAGTGGTGGAGGAGAGGGGCGGCACTCACTCTCCCAGGGGCCTTTGCTCCTGTCAAGGTACTGTACGGTGGAGAAGAGGACTATGTCCAGATATGAATGATTGATCTGATGCCTCCATATGCCAGTGTCTCATCCCTCAGCTCCCTGTGGCCCGACCTTTATCAGTTAATTGGGCCTAAAGCAGGTCGTCCTGGCAGACTCGGTTTCCATGGTGACAGCTCAATACAACCCCTACGTGTATGGAGATGGGGTCAGACGGTTTGTCAGTCAAAATAAAAAGCCCCTCTCTGAGATCGACCTTGCAGCGCTGCGTCAGGAGCAACACCCCCTAAGAACACTTAAAGATCTCATTGTGAAAGGACAATGCACACCAGAAATGGACTTTTAAAACATCTCTCTTTTGGGAAGCTTGTGATGTTTGTTAAACTATTTGCAATGTTTATTCCTACAGTATACCTCACAAGATCAGGATCCATTTACTCAGCTGAGCTGTGACAAACTGAAGTATTCTCACTACATGATGACAACAATTGCTTTAAGGGGGAGTCTTTGGTGCACTCTTGAGTTGGATAAAGTCTGCAATGTGTCCATCTGTTATCTGGACCTTCATTCCCCCAAAAATATCATTGCTGCCTAATACAACAGGTTGGTACAGAACATGGGCAGCCTTTTCCACAGCTGACACTCTATTTGGATCAGAGGCCAAATAACAACATGACCGTAATAATGTGCTAATCACTGTCATCATGGCTACCCTTGACACGAGTGAGCCTGTGAGCTCTTGGTGGCTAATGTTTAATCATTCTAGGT
Source organism: Argentina silus (assembly GCF_951799395.1). NCBI lineage: Eukaryota > Metazoa > Chordata > Actinopteri > Argentiniformes > Argentinidae > Argentina > Argentina silus. The sequence goes on from NC_139665.1 coordinate 11,308,132, forward strand.
TATGGCTGTCATTCATCTTTAGTATTCTCAATTTATTATGTGGAGAAAATCCAATACTAATAAAAAAATACAAATCTATAAAAAAACCACATGTGGAGGTTGTTGTTAGGGAGTATGAACATGCATCAGTATATGATGTCAGAGTCAGTTCATTAGTCTAACAGTAACAGCTGTGCCTGTAGCCGGTTAACTTCTCATTGGACAGTGGTGTACAGAGTGAGCATCAAACTGAGATGTATTTCCTCCGCTTTCAAGAGGAGAGTCTGCCTGCTGGCATGTAGCGTATGGTGTGGTAATGTATAACAGAAACAGCAAACCACATCTGTTTTCAAATATCAATTGCTTCTTCCATTCTCTCAAGGGTGCCTCAACATGGTGGGAACATTTGTAGTGCCGAGCAATGATATCGGTGTGGGTGCTTATGGATGTGCCTCATGCCGCTTCACAGGGTTAACGGGTACAGAAGTCTACAGATGAAGCGATCCTTTTGTCGCCATGGAAACATCCCCAGTTCTTCTTGTAAATAAGTTAACTGAGAGGAGAGAGGCTTGAAGTACATATCAATGTGATCGGTGGCTCGGTGCACAGATTACCTCATATATCCAATTCCAGAAAACTGGGTATCAACAGGTTCTTACTGTGGAAAGATCAGTGAATCTGTGCATAAACTACTATAGCTGCCCCCAATGGCCAAGTAGAGAGGTTTGGGGTCATTGGAGGCAATTGGCCTACAGCTGGTGTGATCCGCCCACTGCGCCAGCCCCATTCCCTGAGACAGCAGTCACTCCTGATTTGCAGGGCAAGGCTGTTCGTCCACGAGCCTATCAGACTACCCACATTACTGCTGCACCAGCCTCCATTCTAACCCAGGTAACAGGAATTCCTAAGCATACCTTGGACACCCTTTTCACGGTTCCAATTATCGTAAATCACAATGCCCTACTGTCATAAAAAATATATGAGCAGCCACTGCTTTATGATGGAATAAAATCAGAAGATTCAGGGCTAGAACGGCTCTGTGGAGGGCTTTTGGTTTTAACGGTTGTCGGATGGAGCTAATTCTGTGTTGTTCACTGGACAACGTGAACAGATGGTCAACCAGTCATGAGAAGATGGTACTGTCGCACTGCATCAAATGTGTGATCATATACATGCGTGTGGGTGAAGTGTGGGTGTGAGTAAACATAAAAAGAAAAAGGAAAAAAAAAATGCACATCAAATTCACCTGACGAAGGTGCTCGCGAGGTGAAAACCGTTGAACTTGGTTTACCAAATTCTTCGATAACCTTCCTTAGAATGTTGAGCTGTAGAGACAATCGTAGGATTCTCAGTAGAACAGTTAAGTTGTAACGAGTTGCAAGAATATGATTACCGTCCACTTCGGACAGTCGGCAAGTAAAAGGTAGAAAGGATGAAATTCTATGTCCTTTTATTGGGACGGGTGATAGGTCGGGGCTATCTCTTGCAAGCGTCACTGGTCTGTACTAGGCGTACATACTGAGGGGTTGAAAAACGTCGACTGAAAGAGAACTACTAAACACGGTTTGGTGCACTTGAATGAAAATTACATTTCAACCCTTGTTTAAATGGAAAGGTAGAACAAAGCTATGGATAAGAAAGGTGTGTTTACTCTGTAAGGTAAAATTGGACTATTTGAAGCAATTTCCTCCGCTCACTCTACCTCACTTCCAATAATTACCCTTCAATCTGTTTTTGAAGCCGTTTTTGCTGCTACGACCGACAATCTTCATCCTCCTATAATTTCAAGTGGTTTAACCGCAAACACTGTATTTCTCAGTATTCAGAGTGAGACTCTCTTCTCAAAGATCTTATGGATTTTTATCTACTCCTTATATTACGAAAAGCTTTTAATGCCTCATACTGTATGTGCACTCTTTTAATCCGCCAGTTATGACACTGCTGCATTTGCACTTAATAGAGTCACCTATATAATGAAGTTCCCTGACCAGCCGTGATTGTGCCGACTCACAGGCAATCATGTGTCATTTACAGGACTTTTAATTGTCTTAACGAGATGCGTGGATGGCTGCTGTGCCTTGGCTGGGCAGCCTAATTAAATGGGCAGTGTTTGGGCTGCTACAGTACATTGGGACTGTCTGGCCTTGCTTCTCTTCATTACTACAGCCCCATAATTTCTCTCGTCCTGGAGAGAGCTGTCACTCCATTGCCAATCATTCAGCTCAGGATTATTGGAGATAAAGAGACTGCTGAACTTCCGCAGGTTTCTGTTTGTTTGCATCAGTGCTGTCTGAGTGATGTATGATGTCTCTACTTTGTCTTGTTTATTGTGTCCCTAGAAGTTGAATGTTCGGCGTGTTTTGTCCTGAAAGTTCTGTCGAGGCTATTTGTTGTGACCTTCTTTTCCCGTCACACAATAGGGAGATTGATTGAGGTTCTGGCAACATTGTGGCTCTTCAAACGTATCATAGAGAAGAACTCCATTTGAGAATTGTGTTTCCCCATAGGCCAAAACACTGACATTTCATCATTTGAAGCGGATCGATGGTGACATTCAAGAAGGAAGAGAGGTGAAAATACTCGAGGGCTGTATTCCTGGCCAGTCCTTTCCAAACCAAACTACTGTACATTGTATTCTAATCATCTGATTGTTTGTGTAGACTGAACACTTTTCCCCTCCCATCTGTTCAGTGATGTGCCAATCATGATTGTCAGGAAGTGACGACAATGTATGAAGTTGTAGTGCCCTTAGTTTATACCCACAATCCGTAGTTCAAAAAACAACGAAACATCAGCGGAGTTGGAGAAACAAAGTGGCCACTCTCAAATTCATAGACAGAACTGGATGCAAGGACATTTTGAAGCTACACTATACCGTGTTTGCTTACATTCCTGTTTGTAAACATTGGAGTAAAACAGACATAGATTTGGAGTTATGATGGAGTAAGACAGTTGTATTAAATGCATGGCTTCACAAATTACAGATTGTGGCTTTAACACTAGCAACTTTCTCAGGAGGATCATATCAGTTTGTGTAATGACTAAAGTTTGGAGCTGAGAGATGCAAGGTTGCAGGTTCTAGTCCTGGTCGGGCTGCCCCTCTGAAGTTGCACATTGACACAGGTACTGTAGACACACACACACACACACACACACACATACACACACACACACACACACACACAATTACCAGGCATCTACTCTTGAGCGATTGCTAGTGTATAGCAAACATATAAATCAATATCACATCAATGCAGCCGATCTGAGTGGGATGAGTCACAGTGGCGGAGGTTATCCTTTAAGCTCTGAGCAGAAGATCATTTGGTCTTCTCCCTAGACTGGATTCAGTGTGTTGGCCTATTTGTCTCTATCGGTACAGCTCCCGGGAAGTGTTTTTGATCAGATAGCCAAAGGGATGCCCTTTGATCAGTGTATTCTCATTATGTGTGTGTGTGTGTGTGTGTGTGTATGTAATATTTTGTTGCTGTTATTATTAGACCATGGGGAGAGGTGAAGAGAAGGGTGCTATTCCCTCCAGACTCTCCCCAGCGTCTCTCTCTGTGGACCACATCCTCTCATTACTCTGCTTTCATTTGATCACCGTCTAATTGGCCCACTAAGATTGTCATGCAATCATTGCACTATTTTCCTTGAAGTTGCTACTCTTTATAGGCCTACATGGTTTTTATTTTATTAGGGGCTCATTGATGACTTCTTATTATTCTGTTATGCTTTTCCAGCACACATATTAGTAACGGAAAAAGCAAAGCAAAGTGAATATTCATTACACTAATTCATGCTGGCAAATCCAGTCTTTTTCCGAGGTCATCGCACTGGGGAACATCAGAATGGGACTGGGCGTTTTAGGTTTCAGAGGCAGCGTAGAGCAGCCACAGGGACTAGTCCGACCCGAGGTGGATTGTGATGGTATTAGTGAGGTACTGTATCAGTAGCCAAAACACACTATCGTCGTGTTCTCCCACTCTCTCTCCTAGCACTGGGATTAACCAGAAGAGGCTCCCAAACACACACTGGGGTTTACAGTTGGCAAACAACAATAAGAGAGGAAGAGATTAAAAAAGAAAATAGAGAGCGAGAGCAGAGGAAAGGGAGGGGGGGGGGGGGGGGGGGGGTAGGAGCACCATTGTGACACTTTGAAACCTAGCTATCGTTTCTGGCGGAAGCCTTGGCTGCCAAACAGGGATCTCTGCCACCTCTCTCCTCTCCTCTCCTCTCCTCTCCTCTCCTCTCCTCTCCTCTCCTCTCCTCTCCTCTCCTCTCCTCTCCTCTCCTCTCCTCCACAAGGCCTCTCATGCTTTGTACACCATTGGCCCAGCACCAAGGCCTACGGAGGAAGAACAGGACAACAGGAACAAAGAGATGCATATTTCTCTCTTTCTCAGCTGTAGAGAGGAATATTCACACTGTGTTAGCCCAAGCTCAGAAGGGTGGCCAGTGGGTGAGAATCTTGCTTATTGTCTATCTCTTCCTCTCTCTTTGTCACTCTCACGGTGTCTCGCTCTCCCTCCCTCTGACTCCCTCTCTCCCTCTCTCTCTCTCCCTCCTTCCCTCTCTCTCCCAAGCTGACTCTCTCCTCATACAGTCGCCTGCAGATGTTGTATTCACTCCACAAGCAAGCGTAGGTGGGACTGTTCTACAGAGTTTGTGAGTGTTTGTCAGTGCTCACAAATACAGACGCACACACACACACACACACACACATGCACACGCACGCACACACACACACACACACACACACACACACACACACACACACACACAGACGTGGGTAGTAATGTGTTGTTCTTGTTGATTGAAACAAACAATCTCTTGCTGTTGTGTATGCTTAAAACCAGTCAAGGTTTGTGAAGAGGAAAATCCATTCAGTCAGGCTTACAATCAGGACTGTAGAGACTCTCAAGGTCTGAGTGTGACATGCTTATAACCAGGCCACAACATTCTAGAACATAATCAATGCTCTGAAAAAAAGCTATTATGGTCTGAGGTCGTATTGAACTGACTGTTATAAGCTGCAAATCCAGTACAGTATGTCTACTCAATGACCTTCTGCGTTACCCTTTTAGAGAACATTCTTCTACGAGATTTCTGGTCTCCATTAGTCTGCAGCTGATACTGTATTTCTGGACCATAGTTATTTCTTCAGTCAATAGACCCACTACAGTCAATACAGTGACAACACAGAGATAATGAAGGCTCAGTAAGTGAAAAGGTCTCATCAATCTCATCAAATTTGCAGCAGCAGTAGCAGTCACATTCCCAATAACAATACAGTGCATTGACAACCACAAGGCCTTCCTCAACCCAGACAGACTTGTCTGGTCAGAACGTTTTTTAGACCCCCTGTGACCTAATCAATACTATCAACTACAACATAACTGTGTACAGGTTCTATAGAGACAATGTATAATTATATATACTTTTCATAGACTGTTACTATTATAGGAGGGCCACTCAGCCATTGTGTGAGAAGCACTAGATTGATATCACAGTTATTTTGGATGAGGAGCAGGATGACAACCCCCATCACCCCCACCCCACCCCCCCAGCCTTTGACCCCGTTGGATTAGTCCGATAGGCACGGAGGCCAAGGCCACCCATGACATGTTGGATGCTGATTAGCTGGCAGACCTTGGTGCCCTTGACTACTTATATGTCCTGTTGACAGGGAGGGGAGGGACCTGTGACCTGCTCCTCACCTGGCTGAGCCAACAGCTGCAGCCACACCACACACATCCACCACAGGCAAAGAAGAAAAACATCAACAACTCAAAATGTCAAAGTCAGAGAGCTCTATCCTGGAGACAGAGACAGAGAGGGCAATTTCAGTTTTTCTTTACAGATTTATTTCTCTCTCACTCTCCCCTGCCTCTGAAATTGCCAGATGGATAGGAGGAAAGGCACCTAGAGAGGCAAGCCAATCGATTCTCACCAGGCCACGGAAATAGAGGGGTCACGCCCACCCCACAGAGTGACTGATGGTGATAGGTCGAGAGCCAAAAATAGCCTGCTGTTTGACCTGCCCCCTCTGCCCTTGTCTTTGAAACAAGTAACCTTCACAATTTAAAATAGGCCTTGGCTACAGATGTGCGTGTTTTGGAACTACCATCGGCTAAAAGTGACACAGTTCATAATGTCCCTTTCTGATTGGATGAGTACAATGTGGGGGAAGCACTTCCAAAAGGGTAAATCTCATTAGATCACTGCTGAGGAAACTGTCATTGCAAAGAGGATGACAGCACGTTAACCTTGTCCCCAGGCTGTTGTGCACAGCGCATATAAGCCTGGAATAACAATGACTTAAATCTGGCCTTCATGGGAGTGAATTTACTGACTAAAGTATTTATCATTATTTGATTTTAGCTAATCACATAACTCCAAGGAGTGGCTCTGAATCAGAAATGTGTGGTGTGCAAGCACAGGGGGAAAGTCCTGTGGGAGATTATTGATGCGAGGTAAA
>NC_139665.1:11319588-11357088 GCF_951799395.1 Argentina silus
GAGGCAGGCAGGTTTAGTAGTGGGCAGACCGCAATAGACAGGCTGGATGCCAGGGGAGGCCTCCTTCCTTGACATTCATAGCCAGTGAGGGAGAGAAGCTTCATCCATCTCCAGGCAGGTCTGGGATCCTGGCTACATAGCTGGAGGGTTTGAAAGGCAGGGGCAGGAGAGGGATGGTGATCACTGACCTGTGTCTTTTATCTCTCTGTCTCCCTCTCTCTTTCTTTCTCACTCTCTCTCTCACACACACACACACACACACACACACACCTCATGGTATCATTACAAAACGTCCTTATACTATGTCTAGAAAAAAAGAAAAAGAACTGCGTCAGCAACGACTGTGGTGGTTGTCCCAAAGCAGATTCAAACCCACACATGTTGGAAATGCAAGCCTTGGTTATACGCCCTTCACCACCGCCAACCTTCAACTGATGAGAACGTTATTTATTTTATCACTATGATCATTTTGCCTTCTGCTGTAATGTGACAAATAGGATTCTTCATTTTGTATCGATAGCTATGAGAATTATGTGTTATACTATGACAAATGGTCTAACCCCATATCCCTCCCCTCTCTACGTCTCTCCCAACATTTCAACATACATTCAGTTTGATTCCCATCATCACTCTATACTGCAACCTATTTTATATTTTATATCTGTGTATCAGATATAAAATCAGACCAGCCTTTCCCCATGTCTCCTTCCCATAACCCAATGCACTGCCCCATCTGGATCTCGTGTCTCATGCTTCAGTGCCTGCAATATACAGTAACTGATGTTCTCTTCTACCATTAAGATTCCCCTTGCATTGCCCACTGTAAAACAGATCTAGACATCTCAAGTGCTTTGGAACATTACACACACACACACACTCCCTTCATTCAATCCATCATCCCTCTTCCATCCATCATCTCTTTCCCACTCTTCTTCTTCCATTCATCTCTCTACTTAGAGTATTTTCAATCGTGTTGACGGCTGACTCGTTTTGTTGTGTTGTACTGTGTGTGTACCATCATGTATACAGGGGTATTTGCTACTGTACCGTTGACTCTCTTTCTCATCGCTGGGGGGTTTAAAAGGCAGGGGCAGGAGAGAGATAGTGCTCACTGACCTGTGTCTTATCTCTCCTCTCTTTCTCTCTCTCTCTCTCTCTCTCTCTCTCTCTCTCTCTCTCTCTCTGAGTCTCCAGCAGGGTTCAGGACAAGGTGATGAATCAGGACAGTTAATGGCTCTCTCCTTTGTCCCTGTCACCCCATCCAGACACACTTTATTACAGCAGGACAATGCCCTCCAAATACAGGAGTTAGTTAGAAAGGAAGGCACCCAACCAAAGCCCCTCTGCCTCAAAGGAGTGTTCTACTATAATAACCCTGCGGGGTGACTGAGTGGACCAGGCTTGTGCTAACAAACCTGGACAGAGGCTGGGAGTAGGATAGCATGCTTGGTAAATTAGGTGAGACAGCAGATGCGGCCGTGATCGAGGATGCTGATCGTGTGTGTGTGTGTGTGTGTGTGTGTGTGTGTGTGTGTGTGTGTGTGTGTGTGTGTGTGTGTGTGTGTGTGTGTGTGTGTGTGTGTGTGTGTGTGTGTGTGTGTGTGTGTGTGTGTGTGTGTGTGTTCCCAAGCAGCTCCTATTAAAATTCTAAAGGAACTCTCTCTGTGTAACATCACCACCTGCTGGGATATGATTAAACACACACACACACACACACACACACACACACACACACACACATATATACACACAACTGCCCACCTTATTACAGACGTACATACACCTTATTGCAGACATACACACACATTATGTCCTCCCAATTCAACCACAGCAGCTATCCAATTTCTTTGATCTCCAACTAGTTTCTGTATTCAAAGTTACAAATAGGTGGACTTATTTCTGTCCTCCATGCCTCCACATCATAGCTGATGAGAATCACCACCAATGTTATGCAAGGTAGAGAGCATGAATGTGCAAATGAGTGCATGTGTATGGGATACTGTTAATTTATACACATGCAAACACTCTTCCATACACACCCTTGTTACAACCACATTTATACATTTACTTTTATAAAACCGTGTGTATAAACACATACACACACACACACACACACACACACACACACAAATACACACACACACACTAACACACATGCACGCACACACACAAACAAACACACACACAAACACACACACACACACACACACACACACAGGGCTACAGAGACAATCAGGGTGAGGGAAAATAGAGCAATTTGTGTGGGAAGGAATGAAATGGGGTCAGGCTTGTAGAAGTTATTTTCCCTCCCTAAAGAGCGACGTTACCAGAGTAAAAAAAAAAACCAAATGTCAATAAATCCATCAGGCTAAATGCCAACCCCCATGCTAAGGAAATGCCAACCCCTGTTTCTAATAGCCTCATATTGAAGGGGGGGGGGGGGGGGGGGGATATCTCGCAGACTGCCTCTTTAGGAAGGCACATGTACATGCAGAGCCAAGCGTACTGTATGGTTACCCAAGGCCTCATCAGAGGCAGGAGAGCCCGGGATAAAGATCCGCTCTGAGACGCTTCCACCAGCATCAGTCACCAGCTCCACTCGGCCTGATGCTCCCTGACACTCCGAGTGTCTCCATTAATATTTAACTTGTGTGTGGCCATTTGTCTGAATGAGCGGTCTTTGCTTCATTGAGATGTCGCACTCTGACTCACTGCTCCCTTTGATGTTTGCACAAGTTGTCACTGGATGACATTTCTCTCTACTGGTCCGGATAAATGTTTTGAAAGTACGCCACGCCATGTTAGAGAGAGGGACAGATGAATGGCTGTAGGCCGTTTACCCACTTGGTAAAATAATACTTGATCACAAATCAGAGATTGCTTTTAATGTGCTGTTGAAAATATATGTTGGTATACCTGAATGAAAACGAGCATTGCCATGGAATAAAGTGGTTTGCCCAGGAGGTGGGCAAAGCTAAGTGGAAATCAGTCCTGTTGTGAAGTTGTGACACAGCTGGAGTTGTATGTATGAAGGCTGTATGGAGGCTGTATGTTTGAAATTGCTATTGAGTCCTCAAATTAAACTAGCCACAGCAAGCTGATTACAAAGTGGACATGAAGTTCATAAGCGACTTACAGCAAATACATTTGTTTCAGTAAGTGAATCATCTATCCATCAGTCATCATAAGATAAAGTAATCAATGCTCGGGCCAGGGGCCATTGGCAGTCACAATGCTAGAAGAAGGAAACACTACTGTGTAGTACAGTGGAGGAGCTCAGTGAAAGTATATGGATTACCAATGGCTAGTGTAACCTTCCACCCTTACATTTCACACGTATTTCAAAGTGGGGGCAATATGGGGGCAATAATATCATCGTGGTAGATAACACTCTGGGTGTTAGGTGAGGTTTGATGTGAACTCTGGGAAGATTGTCTGACATGCTAATGAGTTTCCCCCCCCCCCCCCCCCTCCCTTTTCCCCTCATGGCATCACGGACCCTCTGCTCATCTGACCAATGGGAATGCTGCTCCCGACTCTGAATCGTCCCTTTGTTTCTGTGGTCGCTGACATATCCAGGTAAGGCTTGAAGCAGGGTTTGAAGCACAGTTATCTGGCTAATATGCAATCATATCATCTCTCACTTTCATCCAACTGTGATGTGAACAGCCAGCCTTGTCCGTACGCTGGCCCGCTGTGCTTCAAAACACTTCCTAAACCGCTTTTCTGTGCATCCTTCAACAGCCTGATGTCACACTGATTGGCTAGTATAGCAGCTTAGAGCCTGTCCATTGGCACATCAATAGAGACCCAGTCAAGATTAAGTGGTGATGGTATCAGCCTTTAGTTCATGGCATTTTGAACAACATGCAATCAATTTGCCCATAGCAGCCGGATGAAAAGGCACAGAATGAAAGTGGTGGCCCAGGGTAACAACACAGAGCTGTCGAACATCACAGAGCTGTCAATCAAAGTGTCCTGATCTCTTATATCTATGTGTGTGTGTGTGTGTGTGTGTGTGTGTGTGTGTGTGTGTGTGTGTGTCTGTGTGTGTGTCTGTGTGTGTGTCTGTGTGTGTGTCTGTGTGTGTGCGTGTGTGTGTCTCTCGCGTGTGTGTCTCATGTGTCCCTTCGATCTTGCGAAACCTTTGAGGAAGATTTAGACATATCATCCCCTGTCCGCTTCGGTTGGCTATCAATCCTGGAGGTGTTTACTGTATGTCCAGGCTCTTTCTCAGTATCAGAGGATAAGCCTGGTTTCCTTTCCTGAGGATGGAGAAGAGAGCCGCAACTCAAAAAGAGTGATCCTTGGCTAATGCTTCCCTTATTGTCGAACACTTTTCTTCAGTTGTATGTACTTACTTGCTTCCTAATGGTGCCATACATATAGATTAGTATACTAGTATAGTTCAGGCACTGTAGCAAATATCTTTCTTTTGATAGGCAAAAGCACACTTTCTGAGTATGAACCTGATACATGTATTGTAGATATGAAGCTGTTTCGTGTATGGTAAATTGGTATGTGTAAGTAAAGGGTTGGGGGGTTCAATACCATGAACATGTATGCATACAGTAACATTTCGGAGCAAGGCACCTCATATGATCACTGTTGGAGAATTATAGTTACAAAGCGAAACGCTAACACTGACACACCCATTGCCCTGAGGACCATCAGTGACGACAGCTTATATTGACGTGAGGCTTTCTGAGACGCCCCTGAGATGTTCCAGACAGTTGAGTGAGGAACAGACCATGTGTTCACTCACGGCTTGTGTTTGAAGATGCTCTAGCCCTTAATCCTTTTACAGGATTACAAGCTGTATTGTCCTGCCTTCTCCCACGCATCCCAATACCTAAGTGTCAGAGCTCAACCTGAGGATTACCCAGTAATGGGGTCTCTATGCATGGGGTTTGGGGGGAAGCCTGACAGACCAACTGATTTTCGGGTTTTGCACTTTATTCTCAATTTGTTATTTAAGAACAATGTATGATGACAATGAATTGTCATGTGCACTGCCGTCATGGGGGAGGTTTTGGTTTGTTTTAAAGTGTGTGTGTGTGTGTCTGTGTGTGTGCGTATACACAGGGGTAATGCCTACAATGACACGTGCATACACACAGACACATAAACACACACGCCCACACGCACACACACGCACACACACACACACACACAGCAAGTACACATACCATATATCAGTCGTTACGAACACACACGTGCATGCCCACAGAGTAAAGTGTAAAATGCTGTTCTTACATCTACACCAATCATGTTGTTGTCACTCACGGCCGCTAAGAGGGTTGTCATTTCCTCCCTGGAGCTTTTCTCACTGTGCTTTGTATGCCTGCTGCATCTTCCCTACCTCTCCTTCTCATCAATCTCTCTCTTCCATATCCCATCCACCTCCTCTGTGTCTGTCTCTCCTCCTGTGATTATTCTCTCAGATCTCCCTCACATGCACACGCTCGCTCTCTCTTTCTCTCTCGAACGCACGCACGCCCTGAGACTACAATTTGTTGTTTTTCCACTTGATGCAGTAACTATGGTTGAGGCCTGTTCATGAAAGGCCTGCATTGGGGTCCAGGCCCACTAAACGGCGTTTTATGTATAAAAAAAACTTCATTGTGCCTAAAGTGCCATTCATTGTACCTGAAAACAGCAGCCTTCAAAGTGGAGTAGAAAAGGACGTGATTGTTGTAGCTAAGATACACTCTTAGGGAAAAAAGATTCCTAAAGGTTTCTTCGGCTGTCATTGTGAGAGAACTCTTTGTAGAACCCTGGGTTCCATGTACTATAGACGTTTTTTTGGGTTCCATTTAGGACCTTAGAAAGGATTCTGCATATACCCCAAAAGGGTTATTTCAAACGTTCTACCACAGGGACATCTGAAGAACCCTTTATGGTTCTACATATACCCCAAAAGGGTTATTTCAAACGTTCTACCACAGGGACATCTGAAGAAGTAGCACCTTTTTTTTTTTCCAAACAGTGAACCAGATGCTGGCACATTGAAAAAAGTGACCAGCCAAAGGTGAGGTCTTACTGTTGTCTGTCATTGGTTGGTGAACTAACTTACTCTCTCTAAGCGCATTGTTACAGCAGATGTTACACTGTGCACACCTTGCTATAGGGAGATAGATCGGTCAGTAGTTGTCAATGTCCAACAGACATTATTGATGCACAATAGGGAGGCTGATATAGGGCCCTTCTGACATTGTCATAGTGGTACACCCTGAATGATCACTGGGATTGGGGTTAGGGGTCAAGTACATGTAAGTGTGCACTGGTCATGGTGTCTTACAATGGAGTTAGACACACTTTTGTGCAGAGAAGGTAAATACAGTTATCTCTTGACACACTGATGCTCTCGCATCAAGCCGATGATGATGTACAGGTCATGTTTGTATCTCCATCGGAACTAAAAGCAATCTGTTTAATTTACTCCTATTCTTTGTTTTTTTTGTTCCTCCCCTTTCCCTTCCAAAGTAGCTCGACCTCCTATTCTCTCTCTCTCAGCTTTCTCAGTCTCTCTCTCCTAGATCTTCCCTTTCTCTTCCTCTCTTTTGTGACAATATCTAGAAGAGTAGTCCGCTCTGCTGCTCACCATGACGTTTTTGCAGTGCATGTGTTTTAATGAATGTCCTGCCATCAGTGGACAGCTAGACTGAACAATCCAAAGCTATGTGGTTTATACTAAGTGCCTGACTAAAAGGGAGGGCATTGATCTGTGCTGCTTAGCTCTTGTAAGGCCTTCACAGGCCTTTCAGATGCACTGATCCTGATGGTACATCTCAATGCTTAACATACCCATCGATGGTGTGTGTGTGTGTGTGTGTGTGTGTGTGTGTGTGTGTGTGTGTGTGTGTGTGTGTGTGTGTGTGTGTGTGTGTGTGTGTGTGCATGCTTGTGATAAATAATAGAATGGTTTTACACATACATGAATACAATAACATTTCAATCCCCTATGCACGCCTATTTTGTTCTACAGCCTCCCACTCAAACCGCCTGCAGTTCTTTATTGACATGGCAACAGAGAGAACAGAGATGACTCATGAAATCATTAAATAATTATTATGAATGCTCGGAGTGCATCCATTGTACTGTTGTTGACTGTTTGGACGATTGTTGAGAGGGTCGACCTTCTAGCTTTCACGGCCAGGTATCTTTGCATTCTTTATAAAAATAACCTCAGTGTTAAATGTTACCCACTCATTAATGTCTGGTGGGTGGCATTGATTTTGAGTTGGCAACATTCTAAGCTACAGTACAGGTTGTTTACAAAACAGTGGCGGTGAATAGCGTTCTCCGTCTCCAGGACTGATTGCTAAAATGAGAGGACCAGCTTTTGCAGGGCTTTTGCAGGGCTTTTGCAGTATACAGGATTCAATCAGCACCAACATTGCCAGACATTGTTTGGAAACATATAACATTGATTCAGCTTTGCAATTACCACAAATCAGCACTGAAGGTCTGGGGAATTTTAGTTTAGCCAATCTGGCTTGGATTGAACCTGGACAGAGCGCTGTAAGAACAAGCTCGCAATTTCATTGGATGTTACATTCCAAGAACCCTCGCCCCACATGCCTGTAGAATGGTTGCTTGTTATTATGTGCGTCGTCTTTTCTGACCGGGTATGACTATTTTGCAGGAAAGTTTTGCCTATGCTAGCTTATTGGAAAAAAATGGAAGAAAAACTGAAGGGAAAACTGAATTCTGGGTTTTTGGAGCTCCACTTAAGCAAGGTATTTGATTGGTTTGACGTGTAGCGAGGCATCACTCATTTCAAAGCTACTCTCTACTCAGGATTTTCACAGGCTTTTCCGAGCTAGGAAAGCCTGGTCTCAACAAGGTTACTGACGCCTTAACTGAGACAAACTGGAACCATTAGGTGGGCAATTGTTGCCCATGCTCGCCTCTAAAGAACAGCTTGTCCCAGGACTTATTCAGAGAATAGATGTGACTGGGTATCTGGCTGATCGAGAGGTCAATCTCGGTGTGCTTGCTTGTGTGTGTGTATGTGTGTGTGTGCTTGTGCGTGTGTGTGCTTGTGCGTGTGTGTGTGTGTGTGTGTGTGTGTGTGTGTGTGTGTGTGTGTGTGTGTGTGTGTGTGTGTGTGTGTGTGTGTGTGTGCTTGTGCGTGTGTGTGTGTGTGCATAGAGAGGATAGGAGGGGGGTAAAAGGGAGATGTGAATAGAGAAGGTAGATTTGAGAATGAACACTAAGATCCCAGCTCCATAGTATTGACTAACCTTCCCCAAACAATAGGCAAGCTCATGGCTAATGGGACTTTAAGTAAACAATAGCTTTCGATTTTCCTCTGCACAGCCCGATGTCAGGGAGTTAAATATGGTACACTGTGTATGCAGCTGGTACTACTATACTCGATCTGGGTCAAATCCCAACCATAGAGACTACCTTTTTATCCAGTATTACCTATGCCACATTTGTAAGGCATCTTATCAATGGTATATGAATAGTATATGTGTGTTATGCAAACATTGACAGTGATAGTTATGTATAATATAGTTATTGACAGTGATAGTTATGTGAAATCCTACTGTATGTCTCCATAGAGACTACTGTATCCAACTCAGTCTATTTCACCGCCTTCTAATTTGTGTGCGTAATTGAAACTAAATCACATTTGTATGAGTAAGCAGAGAGCAAAAGAAGCCCGCAGATACACACACACACACACACACACACACACACACACACACACACACACACACACACACACACACACACACACACACCCACACCATTGATAATCTGTAATAACTGGATACAATGAACTACGGACCCTCACTGGATTCCTATGAGAGATACGATTGTCGCAGTGAAGCCAAGAAATGCTGTCTCCATATAGACTGCTGTAGACTGTTTAACTCTGGAAACGTTGGTGTTTTTAATCCGACTCATTTAATTTCTATCACCTCCTTCTAATTTGTGTGCATAATTGAAACTAAATCAGATTTATACAAGTGAGCATAGAGCAAAAGAAGCCCACAAATGTATACACACACACACACACACACACACACACACACACACACACCCACCCACACACACTCACACACTCACACCCACACACCATTGATAATCTGTAATAACTGGGTACACTGTCCACTGGATTCCAATGAGAGATAGGATTGTTGCAGTGAAACCAGGAAATGCCATTTATGGTCATCTTGAATCGCCATGGATCTGATTGGTGGCACCTGAACCTTGGCACCACAGCAAGCACAGTCCGTTGATAAAGTAGAGGCAAGTTTTAGCTCAGAAAGTGCAAGGAACACTTCAAGAATCTCACGCAAGCCTTGGATATTTCTCAAAATCTATGAAAGCCATGACAAAAACCCACTGTCAGCCTTTTAAATGATCAATCATGTCAGCTGTAAGACAGATATCTGGAGATATCACCATGTACAGTACAGTAAGTGAAAGGTACACTCAGAAGAATAAAACAAAAATACAATGAAATATAGCTTGCTCTCTCTCACTCTTTTTTCTGCTCTTTCTCCTTAATATTTGAAGAAATGTATTTCTTCAAAACTGCTCAACTTTTGTCTTTCTCTCTCTTCGAGTCAACTGCTCGCCACATTTTGTGCACTAGCAGTTGTTGCTTATGCTTTCTGTACTAGATTCATTCTCTGATCCTTTGATTGGATGGGGAAGATGTTAGTTTGTACTGCAAAAGCTCTGATAGGTTGGAGGACGTCCTCTGGAAGTCATTATAATTACTGTGTAAATCTATGGACAGAGGTTAAAACCACGAACCTCCTAGGTTGTGTGTTGAAATCAGTGTAGCTAGAGGAGGACAGAAAATATCTGTCCTCCAGCTACACCATGGTGCTACCCTAGATAGTGCTGTTCAGACTAACCTAGTTAGTCTGAAGACTATCTTCAGTGCAAAACAGTGTGTTTTAATCAGGTATTTGATGGGGTGAATATATTTAGTATAAGTTTATCTAAAAAGGATAGCTTTTTAAATGTTTCACTTTTTCTATTTTTCTGAAAACACTGAGTAGGATGGTTCCCCCCTTTCCTCCTCTGAGGAGCCTCCACTGGTACTGGTAATTCAATTGAATCAATATTAAATCAATTGTAAAAAATCAACTGCAACATAAATACGATTTATAGCATAGATTATGCATAGATTATGCAACAGAAGACCTAGACTACACGGTAGAATTATGGATCCGCTATTTGACAGACATCCGCAGCATTTCTGATAATACATCAGCAATTGACTGACACATGTTAACTATCGAACATGGTTAACCTCCAGTGCCATGTAACCGGCATTTCAATTCTGCAATTACTCAGGCGATTGTTATTGACTCTTTGTTTTACGCCCTATGTTGTTACCCTAATCACATGAGGCTACTGCAAATTCCAAGTTCAGTGTGGACAAATTGCTGCTCCTCGACCGTTGGCATAATGATTAGTAGCCTAGGCTACAGTTAAAAGCACAACACGCCGGCATTGTCACTGATGAAGTATAACCAGAGAATGTGGTATAACTAAAAAATACATTAAATAATAAGCATAGCTTTTTATAAACTCCTGTTGCCTATGACAAATGTTCAATGCAGATCATGCAAGAACAAAAATGGTCACAGCAGCAATGTTAAATGTAATAAAAGGAAATAATATAAACAGTAATGGCAGTCTGATTTGGCCAGATGGAGTATGAAGTTTCAATGAGGAAATATGCTTTTTGGCACTAGCCACTGCAGTTCTCCACTTGGACACATGGCGATGTTGGCTTCTCTCTGCAGGATTGCTCTCCTGACACAAACACAAACACATACACACACACACACACACACACACACAAAACCCTGACCTTCTCCCTTTTTTATTTACTGCTTGACGACCCTTCCAGCTCTCATTCCGTAATTAAACCGTTACGACCTACCACTTCGACTTAGTCACTTAGAGGTGAGTATACGATCAGGCCCATTTCCTGCCCTGAAAGTCAAACAATTATCCCCCTTTCCTCTGAACGGTCCAACCCATGGTCTTTTTTGTATTAAAAATTGCCTATTCTATCCACCCATTTTTTGGAGCGTTTAATTAATCGCCTCCCTGCTTTTTCTGTCAAACGCCTGCAAATTGCCTCCGTTGGTGCCTGAAGACAAAGGGATTATGTGTTAATTAAGTGTACGGTAATCCATTTAACATCCCTACATTTTTGAACGCCCTACCTCCTGTACAGGATAGGTTTGTTCTTGGAACTGACCTTGGCTTAATCATATGCTCGCTAAGTATTGAGTGGAGCTATGGGTCTGGAGTTTAAGTGCTCGCTTTGAAAGTGGTTGCTATTGCAGTGTTGTGTTGTGTATCTGGCAGTATATATATATATAATATATAGAATAATATATGCCATTTAGCTGACGGTTTATCCAAAGCGACTTACATTGCATTGAGTGCATTCATTTCAGCATATACATTGCAGCATCATTAAGTATGTTGCTCTCTGGTCTGACATCGACAGCAGTTTCACTTTCCTCATCATGTACATGTAGTATGAATAGCAAGAGACAGCTATGTACAAAAACCCACATCAGGTCTGTCAATCCTTGCATCTCTGTATTTTGTTATGTCCCGGGCATGTCTTAAAAAACACTGATATATCAGAGTCATGTCTTGCATTGTGTTGATGGACGACAGTGACCTTTCTGTTTTGCTGGGCTGGGATGACCAGTGCATATCAACCTGGATCAATATGACCATAAACAGACCACAGCACACACAAGCCAGGAAGAATCCATCTGGCCCAGCTAGGAAGGGGAATGTGAACTCAAAACATACAAAATAGCACATGTCCCGACCAAAACTAGTCTTTTATAGAGTAGATACAGAATGAATTACAGTAGAATATGCACAAGGAATCAGGAATCTGTTTCATACAGCTAAGAAAGCGGGCGAAGTTGTACTGTACTCAAAATACAGAGCATGGCTTTACTGATGGATACAGTTTACGCTCAGTATCACAAACGCAACACATTTTGACTGATTCTTCTTCAGATGGTGCGAATGTATGTGCTTGGCCTACTTAAAGGGAAATGGTAGACAGGTGCACACACTATTTGGACATCATTTTTAATACTCCAAAATGCTGTTCTTGATAACATGCAAATACACACAATAGGTATTTGCATAATAATGCATAATAAGTCTTCAGTGGTGATTTTACATCAACGCTTGACATATTGATTTTCATAGCGTATTAACTTCTAGTGTAAACTGTAGCCACCGCAGAAGAGTTAGAAAGCATTTAAAGCCCATCAATATACCCTGCTACTGAATGTAACAGAAACTGAAAAAGTGCGTTTGCCCGAATGCACACATCTGCTAATTGCTGGGGGGGAGATGGAGAAAAAAAAAAAACTTGAAAATTATAGTGTTCTTTTCCTGGCGCGCACAAAGCAGTCTTGTATCTGTCAGCAGGAAGTGAAGCATGCACACCGGTAGTCTGACAGCCCCTCCTGTACTCTGACAACCTAATCTTTATCACCTGTCAGTCTGACATTAGGCCTGGCCGCTCGCCTCCCCTCCCCTCCCCTCCCCTCCCCTCTCCCCTCCCCCCTCCCCTCCTCTCCCTCTCACACTCACACTCTCTGGCTCCCCCCATTGAATGCCGTTTCTTTGCCCACTGTCTCTTCTTTGTCCACTCTCTCTTCTGTCTGTCTGTATCTCGCCTCTCCCTCGTTTTATTTCAAATCATCTCTGGCTTGTCTGTTTGTTTCCCACCCTGTAGTACATTATGCCATTGAATGTTCATCTCTCTCTCTCTCTCTCTCTCTCTCTCTCTCTCTCTCTCTCTCTCTCTCTCTCTCCTCTCATCCCCTTGTGAATTCTCAGCCTTCCTGATGGTAATCATTAGCGTATGAGGAAGGAGATTGGACCATATTTTTCTCCCGTAGATTCTCTGACAAATCGGTTGCCACCATTTGTGTTGCTGAGGACAAAACCAATCACTAAAAAGACAGAATAAGAGAGCCCAAGCCAAAGGTGTAACTCCACCAAAATTGAATATTGATCCCTGGGAATCTGTTAGCTGTTTGGTTGAAATGAGAATCCACAGATGCCACCGTTTTGCTGGTCTTCCTAAGTGGGGGGGAAGTGCTATAGGGAGTGCTTACTGATATGCATCAAGTCTTTCCTAGCTCCACCAATAGGATCATGATGAAATTAGAACGCTCTCAATTGCTTTGTGGCCAGTAGCCGCCAACAGAGATGGAAGCAGATAGGGACCATTTGAGGAAATAGATTCAATTGAATGCGGTAGAGTAATTATAGTCCATAGCTCTTAATGATAGCTTAGGGAATATGACTGTGGCTGGTTGATGGGCCATGAAACAACGAGTAAGTTATGGCAAGCTCGTGTTCAGTGGTTGAGATCGACATTACAGTTCATCAGGCAACCTCAGGATGTCAATGAGTGGGAATTATTTGTTTCATTGATTGAGCTCATTTCATTCATTTAATGTATGTCATGGACTTTACAGTTATAGTAGTTTAATAGTGGGTTTTGCAGAGACTCAAGTCAGATAAAAAAAGTTATAAAAAACACTGGGATGACACTGACTGATAACACTGATATGAATGAGAATCTCTATCTTGGGATGAATTCACCTTGGGATGAAGCAGAAACACACAGCAAAACATGCAGCAACCCTACAATTCCGGTCATAAAAAGTAACACTGCACTGCAGCGCTGTCAAAACATTTGCTGCAATAACTGTCAAAACAATGGTTGCAGACCTGATGCAAATTCACCACCATATACTTGTACTCTGCACAATGACAATAAAGTTGAATCTAATCTAATCTAATCTAATATCATATTGCAGAGAAGCATGGGTTTATGTAATAATGCACTGTAGCCACCTTTACCTTACTTTTACTTTTTTCTTTGTTACCCTTTTATGTTGCGTGCCGTACAGTAATTTATGTTTAGAGTGTTTTATGAATTTGTGGGTTGTCACGGATTTAACAATTGAGTGTAAAAGTGAACACAGGATTGTCGTATCCAATTTTACTTCAGCACCTCACTCAGCTGTAACACTGCTGTTCAAAGCAGCCCTGCATGCAGTTTCTCCTCCCATCAAGAGAAATAATGTTTTCCGATTGTGTGTTTTTTCTTTTAACATACAGTACTGTAGTTGGGCATCTTTAAAGCCACTAGGTATCACAAACACACCACACAAATGGACCTTAAAAAAGCTGAATGAAGGGGTAGTGTTTTTACTCTACCATGATGTTCTTTATTATATATATTATTATTATATATCTTCTACGTCCTCCTTCTTATCTTCAACTTGCAATGTAGTCATTTATGTAAAATATATGTTCGTTTCGTAGTGTAAAAGCTTTAAACGGGCCTGAAAATGCACACCTGACCTGACCTGGGCCCACTGAGATGAGGCCATAGCCCGACATCGAAGACATTATGAGCCTAGTCTAGAAAACGGACGTGCCTTTATCTATTGCACACAAAGCAAAATTAGGAGGAGAAGAAAGAGTCACTCACTGAGAGTGGAGGCTGCTTTAAAACTTCAACTTAGTTACTATGAACAACTGTAAGCTATTTACTGCAACTGCCTTTATACAATACCTTTAATATTTCCAGAAATTAGCTAGATCTTGCTGTTGTCTCGCCTGTTTTGTGTGTTTGTAAGCGTTATTGAGGCCAATAGCATTCCTTAAGGCTCCACACAGCTAAGTTTGTAATGTTTCAGTTGATCTTATTGTCTTTGGAAGGTGGAGGCGAGGAGAGCATGACAGAGCAGAGCCACATTAGCGAATTGGGAATGTTTTTTTGGGGTTTTTTCACAGCCTTTTAACCACCAATTCAGTAACATACATATATATATATATATAATGTGTACAAATTGGTTTCACCATTCAGAAATTACAACACTTTTTATGCATAGTCCCCCTATTTAAGCTTCCCCAAAGTAATGGGACAGATTTATCAAATGTCCAAATTAAGCACTCATGTTTAGTATTTGGTGGACAATCCTTTGCATGCAATAACTGCCTGAAGTCTGCAACCCAATGACCCCACCAAACGCTGGGTATCTTCTCTGGTGATGCTCTGCCAGGCCTGTACTGCAGCCATCTTCAATTTTGAGGTCGTTTTGCCTAACATCTTATCATCAGTAAATTAAATGCATGTTCAACTGGATTGACTTGACTCTGAAGATTGACTTGGCCCGTCAAGACCTTTCCACTTTTTGGCCCTTAAAAACTCCCTAGTTGCTATGGCAGTATGTTTTGGGTCATTGTTTTACTGTATGATGTAGCACCATCCAATGAATTTGGAGGGATTTGTTTGCACTCGAGCAGACAAGATGCTGCCGTCAGCAGTTACAATCATCAATTAAAACAAGTTAGCAAGTTCTATTGGCAGAAACCATGCCCAAACCATAACACCCCCTGCACCATGTTTCACAGATGAGGTGGTATGCCAGAACCTACACTTATATGTTAAAAACAGACATTCAGGAAATGTCGGGGAAGGAGGGGGACATGGGTTTCCATAACACAGTTATTTCATTATAAAGTGTCACATCATGCCCGTGGACCTCCATTGGGATGACTAAACTTGTTAAACAAGCCCATATACGTTATTCATGCCACTGCTTAGCAGCATTAATGATTACCATTGCATGAATGTCCTTTTACCTCTGCTCTAGTCAAACAGCAAAGTCTAATCAGGCATAATGGATGTGATTACTCAAAGTACAGTATAATAAGAAAGTAATGGCGACATTATTTCTCCCTCATATGCTGTTGCTACTGCAACACTTAGAACCATAGAATTAGAACCATAGTATACAGTACACAGAGCCCTGTATTCAATATGTATACTGTAATCCTACCTGCATATTAAATTAATTTGATTTTAATGGGATTCAATGACATTTTATGTACAGTAGAGCCATTTGTAGTTTTATGAGCCCTCTAAATTAGTTTGTGACTAGTTAGGAATTTGGAATAAATAGTTAATATACAATAATATATGTTGAAACATCACTCTCAGCATAAAACATATGGGAAAGTACTGGAATGTTGTGTCATTGCTACATCATTTTTATGTCATTTTTTTTTCTCCCAAAAACAATTTAATGGCCACGAGTTTTCCCTATCATCAGCAGCTTTTTTTCGGTTTAATTTCATGATTTTCATTTTATCACTTACAAAATCAATCTTATGAATAATAATTTGTAGATGAACAGTGTTTAATTGAGAAAGTGGCATTGGGCTGCTTTTCCCTGAGGTTAGCTTATCTGAAGGCAATGGAATACATTAACTCTATCATACAGCAAATGGCTGCATTTTTTGAAAGCGTTTCTTTCTTTTTTTTTGGGTCAGTGACAACAAAGTACTGTGTGTTCATGAAAACAGCTGATTTTTCAAAGCTGTTGTCCGGGGGCAAATTACTGTTCACTCTTGAACAAATTGCTGATCTTTAAAGGTTCACACAAGGACTTTGAAGTTGAAAACAAGTCTTTATCAACTTTTGCCAGCTGTATGAAGACACAGAACTGTGTGTACAACACAACAGTTACCATTTCCTTATTTTTCTCTCACATACTGTACAATTCTCATATCTGTTACTCAAAATAAGCCTAAACACATATTTCTTCAAGGGTAATTATAGTGAAATGTAACAGGTCCAAGGAATTAAGAGCCTGTGTTGTGTGTGCTTTGGCTCCTCCAGTTGCAGCTAGTATGACAGTTTTCCTTAACTGAAACACTCCTGTCTCCCTAGGAAGATGTTGATTCTATTGCTACAAAAGTACTTTTAATAAATCTGGAGAAGGATGATTTAACAACAGTATATGCTTAAACTATATTTATCTCAGTTTGTTTATCAGCTGAGGTCAGGCTGCAGTTTTTCATCAGGACTAAGGTTAAGAGGGTTAGAAGAGATATCATCATGCTGCATACTGTAGAACCAGCTGCCAGACTCTCAACATTTTGCACTTAAGAATAAAGCAGTACACATGAAATCTGGGTCACCTGTGGCCTAGAGTCGAAATAGAAATTACAATGAGCCGCTTTCTAGTACTAGCTAGCTTCCATCGTGAAATTGGCTATGCAGACCATTGAGATAAGATCCTGACATGTCAAGTGATCAGGTAATAACAAATATTTGCTTTGGCCACTACAGAGTTTTGATTTGCCTTCTTTATTTAATGAGCTACGACAACAATGTGGCTTTAAGGAGAAATCAATATGCTAATACTGTACCATTGTCAATCATAACATTGATGGAGAGCTATTACTATTCAACACTATCGCTCCACAATCCCTGCAGATTTTTAAAGGCTTTATTTATAAGACTTCATTATATGCTGTAGTACAGTGAAAATGTCATGTGTAGCTACTGTCGTTTAATCACTTATTGAGAACATCTGACTAATACCTCTTTCATGTTGCCCAATATTGAAAATGTTTTAGAAGTGACCATGATGAATACTTTGGGTTACCACCTGTCTTCCATTACTCCAGCGAGGCATAGGAGGACGTGGCCAAGGCCTTTTGCAGACTTCAATTAATCTCCCGGAGGCACCTTAATTTAATTGTTCCAACTGTAGCCAATAATCCACCTAATGACCCATAAGGATTTATCCTTCTTTTTTTTTCTTCTTTTTTTAACATGACTGTGTTTAACATTCATTATTCCGTCTGACTCTTTACACTCTTTCTGTCCACATTCTCCTTTTATCTTTTTATATTTACATTGGGTGCGCTTAAAAGAGAGTAATGTAATTCCACCAATAGTATGATGGGAAGGTGTATCAGCGGACTGTAGCCTATGGAAAGAAGAATTTATATTTATATTTAAATGGGTTATTTCCCCATCTCTATTGACCCTCAAAATTGAATTAAATATAATTACATTTTACAGTTAGCTCAAGAACTGTATGCAGTAAAACTGCAGTATGCATGAGTGACATGGTAATACAAACCACCATGAGGGTGTTTGAAGGAATAGTGTCTGGAGAAAGGGTTACAATGGGTTGCATGCAGTGTTTATTTGATTTGAACTTGCATTGTTCATTATTGATTTTAATATTTCATCTTGACATTCATTTAGCACACTGGGCCACAGGGCAGTGGTGAGGTGTCAATCATGAATAGGTTCAGACATTGCCACATTGCCACCAGAGCCTGAATAAAATGGAATTACACTGGAAAAGATCCATGATTAAATCCTCTGAATGTATTTGTTTAATTAACATGGATCCCAGATGCGACCCAGCCTCCTGGGATCAAAGTTAGTTTTGTTGTTTCTATTGTAATTCCCTCATTGAGAACTGTCATGGCAGATCACAGAGCCTGCCAAATCAGACAAGGGGGCAAGATCTTAATCCTAAACCATCAACAGGTGATCGATGCCTGTAACACTCTAGTTGGTTTTTCACTCCAAGTATGCATCACAAACACTAGCTGTTGAAGTGGGCTGTCAAATGAATGAAATAACTGAAACCTTGCCAACACATGTACATCAAAGGCACATCATCAAAGTGAGCCATCTGTCCTGTGCGTGGTCTTTCTTCCACCCTGTTGATGATGTATGCATAATAAGGAAATGTTGTGGGAAATGATCCTTGAAACGTGTAATGGCTGAGCCGACGGGGAGCTTCACGCAGGCACTCAGGGGTAAAGCTATTTTAGGGACTGCGATAGGACAACACATGCTCATTCTCCACAGAGCCATTGATATACAGAGTTTGGCTAACACTGTTTGAGATTTTAAATGTTCCATGATTAAAATCATTTTCGAGTAAGCATGCACATTAGAATGTTATTGTGCATCATTTGCCAAACTCTGTTTAACTCTGGCTCTGATGATCTAAACTCGTTATCATTAAAACTTCAATAGGGGGCGATGTTCATCATGACTGAAAAAGCTGCTTGTCTCTGCATGCTGTTTAAGCAAGGATGCCCAGCAACAGTCAGCTGCTGGATTAGTTATTCAAATACATCTCCTTCTCCTATTATTAAGCATGCGTCTGTTTGCGTCATTCAACCTTGTTTACAGTGTCCCTTGTCCTCCTCCTCTCTTTCTGTCAACAGGCAGTCCTCCAAAACACAGGGTCTAGTTATAACCATGAATGTAGGAGGGAAAATACACAAACACAATGGATGTTAACACTCACTGTTACTGTTATTTTCTCTAGTATTTCACATTCAGCCTTCTTTTTTTCTGGCCGTTCGTCAGTACTGGTGATGATGTACAGCACATTGCTAGTCTTGTTTTAGTCAAATCCTGATATTACAGAAGCCATAACCTCGTTGAGATGAATCCTTTGCAAAAAGTAGCTACAAAGGGCTGGAAACCCGTTGGAAATCAGTGACTCCATGCCAAATGTCAAACCAATCAAATACCTCATGTTTTTGTGTTTAGAACACCATTCTGGGAACACAGAACTCAGTTTTCCCTTCAGGTTTTCTTCCATTTTCCTCAATGCTGCAAGCCAGCATAGGCAACTACTCTGCAAAATAGTCCTACTTGGTCGGACTAAGCAACCTTCTATGGGCATGTGGAGGGAGGGTTCTTGCGATGTAACATCCAATGAAATTGTGAGCTTGATCTCACCGCACTCAATCTAAGCCAAATAGGCTAATCTGAAATTATCTACCTCCAAAGCAGGTGTGAAAACAACATGATATTATTAGGTATTTGTATGGTTGTTGTCAGCCATTTAAATATCCAGTCTTTCAAGGATCATAGGGCAACATTGAACCAATCATTACATAACTGTTCACCCACCCATGTGGTCTCCCAACATGGTTAGCAGGTTTTTTTTTGACAAACTCTGACACTCTTGTATAGATTTCCATTCAGAGTGATTACAGAGAGATTTCACTGGCAATTCTTATGAAAATGCATAGTTATTGGGTGTGTTGTTGTGTGAGTCCATTAACTGTTTCTCATTGCAAATGAGAAACGCGTCACACTTGGCCTTTGTTTAGTTAATGGAAAGACTGGGAGAAACTGCCAGTCCCATAGCCATTGTCTTAACCTCCCATCAATAATATTTCACAGCACTTTACCCCCAGTGCTTGCACACCACGCGCTTCTGATTTGGAGCTACGCCTCGCATTTGTGTGATTCACTGAAATCAAATAATGACAAATAGTTTACTCAGTAAATTCTCTCCCACACAGTCAGGTATGAGTCCAGGATTATATGCACTGTATGCAATAGCCTGTGGACGAGGTTACAAACGATCCACACATAGCAATTTGTGTGAAAAAAAGCCCCTGGATTGCAGTTGTTGCACTTAGCTTCCTTCTAACGGGGCCTAAATAGGGTAGAATTCTAAATGTACCCCCTCTCTAATATTTTAGTGAGCAGCAAATGCTCTCCAACCCCACAACCCCCATTTTCTGTTTTATTCTCAACCTGAGCTAACCATTAGATGTACATACAGTATGTTTCCCACCCTCTCTATAGGGGGGATTTATGGGGTATATTGGTCCCCTCATAAACGTTTCATTTTAGACCCACAGAACAGAGTTCTACTCCCACAGAGTCCATTAGCAGGCAGCAGGATGCAGTGTAGCGTTTTCAGTGCCAGGAGAACAGAAAGGAGCCATCCCCCCCTCCTGATTCCCATTGTCACTATAGGAGAAAGCTGCAGCACTGCAGCTCGAGACCAGGTCAGGCAGATTTTACCCAAGTCAAGTGCTGTGTTAAAAATGAAGACATCCCCCAGGATTCGACTCAGGATTCATTTTGGGAATGTCACTGCGGCAGAGTGCTGAGGCCGGAGCAGCACTGTGGATACACATACACTCCAGGGAAACTTAACACTCATAACACATATGTGTATAACTTTTAACTCAATGATAACAAGAGGGTAGATCATATTAATTGTGTTTAGTGTTTTGACAGCATTCAGTATTCTTTATTCAGACTATACAGTAATTCTACATTGTGTAAAAACTATTAATATCGTAAAATGTTCATTTATTGTAACTGCCAGTTAACGTGTGCTGGTTGGTCCTATGTCAGTGATTAAAGGTGATGCTTTGTTGTTAGGTCAACCTGAGTTACGCTGGAAAGACGGCATTGGAACAGTGACGCTGTCCCGTTGAGGATCCCTCTCCTCTCAAACATCCACTGATCCAGAAGCGAGTGGCCTGTGTGTAGTCATTCTGACCTCCAGTGTGGTGCTCTCAAGGCCACTAGCATTTGGCACTCCACTCCGTCCGGCCACCCCCTGACAATAACTGTGACATCCAGGCCTGTGTTTGGAAATCCACACTCGATTTCTGAGCACTGTTGGCTTGGGGAGCCCTGTGTTTATCCTCTTGGAGCAGCATGGTTCAGTCTGAGCTCCCCCCCACCACCTCTGAGAGCTTTAAATATTTAGAAGATGAGGGCAGGGCCGTAGGTTTGATATTAAATGTGACGGGGATACTGGCGGGGGTAACTGTATTACTGTACTCTGTAATTCTGTAATTCCACTGAAACCCAAAATCCCAACTCCTGTTTGGCATAAACATTTCGAACTCTATTCTGTTATCCATGGGTTGCATTATCATGGCAGACTTGTGATTATTCATGTCAAATTACAACTAAAACATTTCCCCCTGCCACTGCGCGTGTTGCTGCGCATATGACAGAATTGCGTGATGACTAGGCCGACAACGAACGTTATGAGAGTAGATCAGGAGACAACAGTAGAAGAGGGGGCGACATACGGGAAGTCGCCGTCACTCAGTCTGTGACCACTCCGTTTTGTGACTACAGTAGCAACAGCAGCTTCAGCATCGGCACTGAGGTAAACAGGCAGTTTGTGGTTTTCCAGCAGCTGCCTCAGGGTGCCTCCACATGGTCTTTAACCCAGCTGATTACCCGCCCGCCTACTGTCCCGCCTCTGCATGGTCCTAAAGTATCCAGAATTGCAGGTTTCAAATGAGATCTCTTGGATAAAAAGTGTGTGTGGGGGAGTGTGGGGGGGTGACAAAAATGCCATTTTCAAAAAGTGAGTGGTACCACCCATGCTTTTCCCACCCATGCTTAATGAAACCCACACCCCTGGAAGAGGGTCTCATCAGGACTGAGAGGCAGTGTGAAATCAAGCAGTGGTGCTCAGGGTAATAGAGCAGAGCCCCCATCTTTTCCACTTTCCTTCTCTATTCTCGCATTGCCAAACTGTTTTGCAGAATATCCGGCAGATCTTTTCTTTATGTCTTTATGTCCATTTGTTTTCTTGTTTATAGCAGTTATTTATCAGTCCTTCCTTTATCAGTCCTTCGCCATGCAGTCCTTATCCCTTCCTTCCTCCCTTATTTCCTTCTCTTTCTCGTCTACCTCATATGTATTTCTGTCCTTCTCTTCATCATTCACTCCTTTCCCATTTTTTCTATCTCTCTCTCGCCTCATGGTTCTCTCAGGCCTCTCGCCTCCAGACAATCCAATAAAGGATAGCTCGGCAAACATTCCGTCACATTAGCATAGCGACTCAGGGTAGGGATTGTGTTAAGCTCAGCATTAGCCAGGCGGCCGCTGCTTAATTAAGTTTGCTCACTGCGGGCTCGCTAATGGCTAGCTCTGTGGTGGATTTACCCCAATAAGGAGAAAGTGAGCCTGACTCTTAGCCAATAGCGTCTTCCTGCAGACATACCATCTCAGACCACATCAATTTGACAGCACGGGTTACACTTAGATGTTTCGCCGTCAGTGTAGCATCAGTGTGATGTCCTGCTTGCTACACAGAACTACTTGCTTTTTTTGTGTGTGTGTGTGGGGGGGGGGCATTAGCATTCCAATGTACAAGATTGGATGATATTCATGATGATGTTCACGTCAGCCATCGAGAATTGAATCTTGGCTGTTGCGCTTGGATGCTGCCATTGGACACGATGCAAGGCAAGCGCAATGCGGGTAGTATAGCAGCTTTCATTGATTTGAAAGTAAACATTCCCTCAATGGCTGATGGGAATGCCAGACGCCCCAATGGTTGTAGTCGAGCAGGGCCGTAAGACGGCCGGTAGTGGTTGGCGCTAGAACATTTACATTTATGGCATTGAGCAGATACCTTTATCCAAAGCGACTTACAGTGAATCATCTATCCATCAGTCATCATAAGATAAAGTAATCAATGCTCAGACCAGGGGCCATAGGCAGTCACAATGCTAGAGAGTGCTAAAGATTTTATTTTATTTGTATATATTTATTTTTTTTAACAGGAGAAAAACTTGTACAGGGGGGTAGTGGGGGTGAAGAGGTCTCTAGGGTTAGGGTTAGTACAGGGGGGTAGTGGGGGTGAAGAGGTCTTATGGGAGGGACTGTTAAGATGTAGCCTGAAGAGATGGGTTTTCAATCTACGGCGGAAGATTGGTAGTGTCTCTGCAGTCATGACTGCAGTGGGAAGCTCATTCCACCAGCGGGGCGCCAGGACAGTCAAAAGCCGTGACCGAGTAGTACAGCTGCTGCATCCACGTAGAGGCGGCGGTGCCAGGCGGCCAGCCGAGGTGGAAGAGCGGAGTGATCGTGCAGGGGTTTGGGGGCTTACCATTGCTTGCAAGTAGGGGGGTGGCTGTTCTCTTTGCCGCCTGGTAGGCGAGCACCAGGGTTTTGAATCTGATGCGAGCTGTTACCGGGAGCCAGTGGAGGGTGCAGAGGAGGGGAGTGACATGGGAGAATTTGGGGAGATTGAACACCAGACGGGCGGCAGCATTCTGGATGAGCTGCAGAGGCCTGATGGTGGAGGCGGGAAGACCGGCCAAGAGTGCATTGCAGTAGTCAAGGCGAGAGAGATCAAAAGTGTTTGGACCAAAAGTTGTGCTGCTTCTCTGGTGAGGAATGGACATATCCTTCTGATGTTGTTGAGGAAGAATCTACAGGAGCGTGCTTTCACCGTGATGTTCGCCACACAGGATAAGTGGTTGTCAAGGATCACCCTAAGATTCTTGGCTGTATGGGAGGAGGTCACAGTAATATTGTAACAACTAGACATCTATATAACAAAATAGATGCGCAAACAAAACACATGACATATCTGATTCAGCAATGCTAGCCATGTACTAGTAGAATGTATAGTAGAACGGACAGAAGCTAGCAGTAGCAAGCTGTGTGAGCTTATACCCATGCGCTGTGTGACGACGTAGGCCCTGAGGACTCCCCGAGCCTCGCAGCACATGTGGCCTGAGAGGCTATACGTCTACGGCTGGATGCTTCTCCTCTTTAACGACTAGACATCACACGGCTCGAGGGGTAGCTGAGGAAACAGTGTGGCATTTATCTCACGACACTTTGACTTGCTGTCGATCGTATAGTTTCCTCCCCCGGTGTTCTCCTCTTGCACATTCTCTAATCATTGTCTGTTTGTTGTTGTTGGGGTTTTTTTAATTATCACCACACTCTTAACCTCATCACACATCACTGTAATGGAAAATGATGGATGTGTGATTAGTGGATCCATTGCGCTTATACCTTGGCCACCACCTGCAACCTCTCTCTCTCTCTCTCTCTCTCTCTCTCTCTCTCTCCATCTCTCTCTCTCTCTCTCTCTCTCTCTCTCTCCATCTCTCTCCATCTCTGTCCCTTCCTCTCTGTTCCTCTGCACCGCCCTCTCCCTCCCTCTGTGCCAGGTTCGCCAGAGATAGCTGGTGTTCCTGGTGGGTGCTACAGCTGATACATTCGTGCATCATCTCTCCCATTGTCACCCAGACAAATGGTTGCAGCTGTGTCCAATTTCCACCCAGGAATAGGGCTTCTAACCCTGCAATGAGTCAACACCAGGCCTTATTACCCTACATTTATACTAGACTGGTTGGCCTAGCACCAGCTCTAGTAATAGCGCATGATTATTGGACAATTTATAGCCTGTGCAGCTATGAGCTGATCTAGGAACCAAATTTGATATGGTTTAGTGGAGACCTCTCATTGGATTGGGTTGGATTGCATTGCCATTGTTTTGCTATTATTGTTTTCGTCCTTTTTGTTATTATTAGGACATTGCTCTGCACGTTTATATTGTTTGATTGTTGGCTTGTTGAGCAGTTGCTTACCCTAAAGCATTTCATTACATCCTTCATTGTATCCTGTATAATACAATTACTATTTTAATTAGCATTAGCATTAATATTTGATTTGATTTGATTTGATTTGATTTGATTTGATTTGATTTGATTTGATTTGATTTGATTGGATTTGATTGGATTTGAACATCCCTACAGCTCTGTCCTGATCTGAGGTTTGCTGAGCGATGCTTTATGTGTGACTCTTGTTGACCTTCAGTTAGATTTAATTCAATTTCTCTCATGAGCTTTATGAAATATTGATAGTGTGCGGTATCATTGTCAATTATGTTGTCAATGGGTTTGTGTTTGTTCACAACCATTTTATATCTTTTAGCTATATCGCTGTTAGTGTTATAGGAAGAGTGTGTGTGTGTGTGTGTGTGTGTGTGTGTGTGTGTGTGTGTGTGTGTGTGTGTGTGTGTGTGTGTGTGTGTGTGTGTGTGTTTTCAAACATTTCAGCTCTCCAAATCTCTTACCTTGCGGTAAAGATCTGTAATTCATTCTGCTTGCTACTGCCAAAACAGAATACATCAGGAAAATGTACTGATCCCTGGTGCACAGGGAAAAAGTGAATTCAAAAGAATAATAGAAGCTTCTGGCTTTCTGAATAAGACTTAGAGGATTTTATATGGGTATTTGGAAAAATAAATATTATACCTTATGCATGGCGAGAAGTACAAATCTTCTTATTTGTAATCCTGTTCTACATAAAACATACTTTAACTGATGATTAAGCTTACCACCAGAACACATTTTTCCCTGTCATAGATAATCCGGGGATACTTAAAGACGGGGTGAAAATGCTTTCTCAACTAAGAAAGATCAGATATGATCTCAGTGAATGTGCCAGATGTGTTGAGAGAACAGCCATTGGATCATATCTGATCAATACAGTGCCGTTTCCTCTCTGCTATGCAGACACCTGTCTATTGAGCAGTGGAGGCTGGTGGAGGTAGAAATTGGAGGATGCATCAAGACCGGCGGTGGCTATGGGCAGGGGTGGGCTCAGTCCACCCAAACATGCGTCTTGCCCACCCAATCAAAAGTTAAGAAATGTATTTTCTTTTGGTCAGTCAATGGAAAAATATCACAGAAGATACCAGTACTGTTTCTAACTTCTGATTGAGTGGGCAGCCTATAGCCTGCCTCCAAAGTCGCCCACTGCCCACCCCCGTCTTCTCGTTGGGTTCAGGCACAAACACACAGAACTCTGAAGCAGACCTGTCCACTGCACAGTGTCTCTCCGAGCATGCCGAGGGGGAGGGGTGTTGCTATAACAACTATGAACTCAGATTGCACACACAGCGGGAAAGGCAAAGCAAGTAAAAGCACACACATGGTCCCACTGCTCGTGAAAAATCACACACTCAAATGCATTATCTGCTCTGACTCGTGTATGGATTGGAACAAATGAGTGTTCTAAATGGTATTTTAACTTTAGTTAAGTTTTCGTTTATTACGCTTATTTTTTGTCAGCGATCATGGACAAAAACAATATTCTCAGAGAGAGGAGATGCTTTGCACCAGATTTAGCTACTAATACATTTCCATCAGCAGTCCATTTGCATCAACTCAAATTTAATGAATGAAGGGAGAAGGACAGACTGAGGAGAATGATCTGTGTCTGCCAGACCCCTACCCAAAGTCCCGCCCCTAGCAGCAGAGAATAGTTCTCCACCGATCGGTGATTACTATTGTTCCGCGCACTAACAGATACCACACTACTACCTTTTTAAAGATAGAATTACGGTGACTTCTCTAGAAAGTGTACCCATTCTCTCAAGTTCGTGAATGCTGTGCTGCTAGCGAAAGCTCATAGTTTGACCTACATTCCATTCCATTCATTTACTTTATCCAAAGCGACTTCCAACACTTGCTGTGCGGTGTATCGTTTTTTTTTTAAGCCTATAAGCAAGTGCCTAGTGCTGCTTCTGCATTTGGCATCAGAGGCTCCAGCTACTGCTCCTGTACCCTCCACAAGCACTGCCCCAAAGCAGTTCCCTCTCTCGGCTGCCTCAGCCCCACCTCACAGTTGATTTGTGCACAGAGGCATCAGGCCTGTTAATTCAAATTAAGAGGCATCATTTTTTGAGATTGGCAAATTTCTAGTGCGGGTGCTTGGTGTCTTGTAACCAGTGAATGCAATTCTACAGTCTCAGTGTGCACTGCTTGTGAGGTTGTTGGTGCATCACTGGAGTCCTTAAAAGACATCCGTGAAGATGATTGCTGGACAGAGCTTTTTCAGGCACCTGCTGGAGATGATTCACATCCTCCAAAGAGAAGGAGAACATTGAGTAAACACCTTGGTGAACGTGTTGTGCTCTCAATTGTAAGTCATACAGATTCTGATGATCCCACTGTCAGTCTCTGAAAAGATCCCTGCTGAACATCCTTGACAGGGACATTTCAGAAATGAAAAAACAGATTTGCTAGAAGAAGATTTGTTTGTGTACAGGAGGGTACAGGAGGGTAGTGGGGGTGAAGAGGTCTCTAAGTAGACTTTAATGACAGCCATATCCAGTCTTGTACACAAATCTAGTGCTTTTCTAGATTCTACCTTGTTGCGCCCTCTGCATGTGCTTGCTGGCACTGCAGCAGACGATGTGAGTCTGAAAAATAACCAATGTTGGTCAAGAAATGTCCAAATGAAACAGACCTGTCCACTGTGTGTAAACAACTGCAGGAGTATATGGAAGCATATGGATTTCCTGTGTTGCATACATTGTATGTAACAGCCCTGGTAATTGGTGAGTCTTCAGCATCATGTGAGAGTTCCTTCTCCACACTGTCACAAGTCCTCACCTCCTGTCGTCACACCATGTTACATGAAAGAAAGAGGAGTTTGGTGATGTTGGCCCATCAGAAATCAATAACTAATTCCTTAGACATGGATGAATTTGTTAGGGAAACAGGAGACTGATGTTATAGATAGATAGATAGATAGATAGATAGATAGATAGATAGATAGATAGATAGATAGATAAATGGATATCCTGTACATATACCTTCGGGCTACTAGTCCGCTTCTCTACCCTCTGGGCTACCTACTGCCCAAGTTGCCCACCTATTATTTCTACCAGCCCACCCTAATATAACAGGCTAAAACCAGCCCTGGGATGCATGGAAAGGAATAAGGAATGGTATCACAAACATGTGTTTGATACTGTTCCTCATTCCATTCCATACATCACAATGAGCCCGTAATCTCCACCAGCCTCCACTGCTATGAAGTCATGAGATAGATTTCCTCGAATCAAATCCTAAAAGTAAAGCAATGTTTTTCCTATCAAAACAGTGCCCTTGGGAGATATACACTTAAACAAATGGCATGACTTAACATATTTTCACAGTGTTTTGGAATGACTTCAAAGACTTTCACATACAGTATGATGGTACATCAGTGTACTCAATGGTTTCAGATTGAAAGTTGTCCTAACATCGCAAATATTCATTGAAGAGTTAATTCACTCAACTCTAACTCAAGGCAAACTTTTTTTCTGTTTTTTTGAAGTGTTGACAAAAACATGAATCTTGGCAGCATGTGAGAACTTGGCAGAATGTGAGAAGAGAGAGAAAAAGATAATTAAATGTATATCAGGTTAATTGGAAGATAATCTTGTTTTCAACATCTTCTTTGAAAGTAAAGATTCAGAGTGTGGAGACAAATCATAACATAGCTGGAGGCAGTTTGCAGAGGAGGTAACTTGATGAAATGTGGGTGTGGGTGTGTGTGTGTCTGTGTGTGCAGGTGTGGGTGTGTGACTATATATGGGTTTGGGTGTGTATATGCTTGTGTGTGTGTGTGTGTGTGTGTGTGTGTGTGTGTGTGTGTGTGTGTGTGTGTGGATAAGAGAGAGGGTGAGAGAGTTTTTATTAGAGAGTTGAAGGACTTAAAAGGTAGAGACGGTGCTCTGCGGCATATTGTGCTGCGTGTCAAATTGGAAAACACACAACTGGTTATTCTGGTCAGGACCTTGTTATAGAACACACAGTCACCCAAATCTGAGAAAAATAACAAGCGGAGCACTCGATACCTCCCTGTTGAGAGAGAGAGAGAGAGAGAGAGAGAGAGAGAGAGAGAGAGAGAGAGAGAGAGAGAGAGAGAGAGAGAGAGAGAGAGAGAGAGAGAGAGAGAGAGAGAGAGAGAGAGAGAGAGAGAGAGAGAGAGAGAGAGAGAGAGAGAAGAGAAATGGCAGCAGCAGTACCTGTGACACATAAAATCAGCAATGTCCCTATACGGTAACTACTGTATGTTCTTGCCAGGCTGGAACCATAAGTTTCACTTCACTATCAGTAAATTCCAGAGTTTATACAATTCAATATTTGTTCTAGTGTGCATATCGTCTCAGCAGGTGGTCCACAACACTGAATAAGCATGTTACTCAGCTCCCTCTCTATGTAACTGGTGTCTGTGTTTACAGCATCTGTGCTACCCAAAGCACTATAGATTTATTCGTGCATACTAATTGGTACAAGCCTCCTCTCAGTGCAGTGTGAGCAGATCCACAGACATACCGTACAGCACAAGGCCATGAAGTGACAGGCCTAATTGAAATGTAATAATGCCGTGTCTAGAGGCACAGAGGTGAGACATGTCTTCTCCTCCTCCTCCTCCTACTCCTCCCCCTCTTTCCCTGCTATCTCTTTCCCTAAGGGTGGTGACATCGCCCCTCAGACTGTGCCTTGCTCTCCTATAGCCTGTCAGCTAATTAACGGCTTGGTGTGTGCAGATTGAGCCTTGATTGTTTTCTACCCCTTACTGTTTGTTCTCTAAGCCCCCGTCGGGTCCTGGGGGGTCTCGCTCTCATACTCAAAAGTCTGGTTCACTCCCTCCTCCCAGCGTGTCCTCTGTGCTCCCCCAGATTATTGCTTTATCTGAGCTAACCATCTCATTAACAATTCAGACTACAGAAGAATCTGCAGATTCCATTTGCGCTGCTAATCCTCATTGTTGCTCTAGTCTATCTGGGCATACAGTATATGATGCTTTGATATTAGACAGCTGGTGTAATGTCTTATAAATCCCATTATCGCAGTATCAGTAACATTTCTTTCACTCTTCTCTTTCATCTCTTTGTGTGTGTGTGTGTGCGTGCGCGCGTGTGTGTGTGTGCGTGTGTGTGTGTGTGTGTGTGTGTGTGTGCGTGCGTGCGTGTGTGTGTGTCTGTTTGCGTATGTGTATGTGCATGCATGCGTGCGCGTGCGTGCGTGCGTGTCTGCACGCACAGACACGTGTTTCTGCATTCAAGTCTCTCTAATGTGTGTTTCTGCAAGAAGCACAAGCACCCCCTGGGGAACGTGTGCGATGTGTCTCTGACTCCCACCTCATCATCCTCCTCTACCTCTTAATCGAAGATCCCTTCTCAATCTGCACGCCGCTCACGCTCACAGCTCTTTAACCCAGTGATGGAAAAACAACAGTGATCTCTGCCCAAAATATCTCCAGAACGCTAAGCCTGTGTCAGGGGGAGAAAAAGGGATTTTATGCGAATCAAATGTGACACCGAAACAAAAAAAAAAAATAAAAATAATCATCACAAAATGGAGTATAAGTCTGGCCCCTATCCACGCAGTCTTGTTTCATGCCGGGGCACAGCGATTAGCATTACATTAATAAGCCATACTTTTGGAAAGAGGTGATTATAGAAACAAACAATGCGGCAGAGGAAAAGCCGGCGAAGATAGTGGAGAATATCATGGCTAACTGACATTTGGTATTCAGAGGCCAATCTTGGCATTCAATAGCTTGCTTAACGGATGAGTTTTGTTAATTACCGAACCGCGGGGACTCAATATGAGGACAACAAGTCGTGCTGATAATGATAATGATGATTTTTCTATGGCCTGTATATATGTGTTAGATGCTGCATCCTGGTTTTAAACCATCGCTGTAGTGTTGCTTGTTTCTAGGACTTGGATGAGTGAAGTCTCCATAGGGACTAAGTATGAGTAACATGAATGTGTTCATAACTAAGCCTACTCAGCGTTGTAAGGCACCTAAAGGTTGGATATACGCTTTGATCTTAGTATCTGACTCACAACCACTATCTAACAAGGCACCCATCCGGCACTTCTGGCTTTTCCTATCATTAATTCTCCCCCATGTTGCTCACTATAGGGCTGTATGGGATGTGCATGTGTGTAGAATGTCAATGATGTTGACTTCACTGCTAAATCACTGTCTATCACAGTGTGCTTCTTATGCTCACTCCTGCTCTTGAAAACACAAACCTTATTTCCTCATTCATGGAAATGAATCACTGGATTCTACTTTTTTTTTTAAATAATTCCCCCAAAACAAACCATGTTCCTTCAACTGTACATTGAGTCTACTTATTAAAAGCCCACTCACCTCTGCCTGCTTGAGCACGTCTTGGTCTACTTCCTCATAGATATATCGAGGGTCCTCACTGAATGAGAATGGGAGTGGGGTTTCTTTCACACCTCACACAGAGGCCGTTAGAATATGTCCCTGAGCCTGTAAAAAGAGCCTTCCAGGGAGGAGATAGCCCACAGACACACATGGTCCGCCTGTGATAATGGCTATCTCCTGATAGACTAAAGAGCCGTGACGGGCCCTCATTCCCAGCTCCCGGCCTGCCTGGACCGACAAGGACGGCCAGGCGGTCTATTTCTCCACCTAATATATGCAGCTGCCGGGACCCACGGTGGTGACGAAGCTGTGCAGTCTGATGCCTCTTTTAAGAAGAGTGGGATGTTTATTATCTGTACCGTAGGCTCGGATATACCAAGTTTGGAACCCTTGCTTATGGAATTGGACATTCCCAAACCTTACATGTTCATGATTTGTTGTTAATTGTGTAGTGTGTGCTGGTGTGTGAGAGAGAAAGAGAGTGCTCAGGAGAGAGAGAGAAAGACAGAGCAGGACAAGACGGAGTGGGCATTTTTGTGTACAAGCGCTTGGAGAGGCACAATGATGGATTGGGCTCCAGCTAATAGGTTTTGGACATAGAGAGATGGGAGGGACCCAGAAGACAGAAGAGTTGGGTCTCAGAAGAGTTTGGACAGTAGATGAGCCATGGGCCAGCACTGTTGGACTGGTCCCCACTCTAAATGCTAATACATACCCAAAGACACTAGCATGGCCACACAGGTGGAACATGGTCACAGTTCACTTTTGGCCAGAGGTGAAGTTGTGGTCCTCAGAGACGGGTATGCATATGGAACAGTTCTGCATGACTGCCAATCAGACAGAAGTTTAATCTGCATACGTGTGGAACAACGACACGATTCACACATGGTCAGACATTGGGACCGCTGAGGCCAGACTGACTGGTTACACAGACTGGAAACACTGCCCAGATGCTTCCTGGGTGTGTGTGTGTGTGTGTGTGTGTGTGTGTGTGTGTGTGTGTGTGTGTGTGTGTGTGTGTGCGTGTGTGTGTGTGTGGGGAGAGCAGCTTGGCCAGCTTGGCCAATAATGTTGGAACTCATGCACTGCTGATCGTATCGCCTCAGACGTTGTGCACCATTGAGCCAATCACCTTGGACTTCAGGCTTGGTTGGGCCTTGGCCCTCTCCCTCAAAGCTGGACTGTGTTAATTTGGAGCAGCTTTGATATCTTCGGGCTGTCTCTCTGCATACCCAATCTGTTTCTGTCTCTTATCATCGATGGGCAGACACAGACACACACACACACACACACACACACACACACACACACACACACACACACACACACACACACACACTTCCACACCCCCACACACACATGCACACACACACACACACACACACACATAGACATCCAGGAGATAACGCAGCATCACTCGCCTTGGACAATGATGTATGCTAATGAGGAATTAACGAGACATTTGTCTGATATTAATGACCCATTAATAACATGTTAATGTCTTGCTGTTGAGCACGTCTGTTCAGCTACTGCTGACACACACAGTGTGCAAGTTGTGGAACGACAGATTGCCTCTTTCGGTGCGACCACTTCCCTGTCCATGTGACACCACAATTGTAGATTTGTTTGTATCTGTAATTGTAATTGTTTGTAATCGATTGTGTGTGAGCGTGTGTGTGTGTATGTGTGTGTGCGTGTGTGTGCGTGTGTGTGTTTGTGCATGCAGTCCAGCTGTGCGTGTGTGCATGCATGTGTGTGAGTGAGGGAGTGTGCAAACAACCCTCCTTCAGCAGTGAAAGTCGAATTTCGTATTTCTGTGGTGTGTTCTACTCCTAGACCAAGTGTAGGGATCATGTTGAGATGAGCAGGGTGGCAGGGTGGTGTTTGCTTATGTTTGCAAATCTCCCGGGTATCCAGAGGCGGTGCTGTGTGTGGGTCGCTGGCCATAGAGAGCAGTGACAGTGAGCTGCCGGCCTCAGGTACGCTGTTCACTGTGATAGTAATGGGATTTTCTGTGGGGGATGAGACAGCCAGCTTGAGCCATCCTGAGTGTGGTTTGCCGGGGTCCGCTGTGGCTGTGTCTCGGCACTGGCTGTCTGGGTGACTAATGTATGTAGTTAAACACCGCAGCCCCCAGGTCCTGATATGAATGTATTGTTAGACAAACATACGCCCACACACACACATACACACACACACACACACACACACACACACACACACACACACACACACACACACACACACACACACACTAAACCGCCTTATAGTAAGCATTAACACATTCTCAAACACTTGTTTAAGTGTGACTGCAGTTACACAGACAAGACAACTGCATACTCTCTAATTCACACACACACACACACACACACACAAACACACACCTTAACACATGCTTTGTTTAGGGAACCTTAACTTTAAGTCATCAATCTGGTTTATCGGCAGGGCTTTATTGGTTAGACTTATTGACCGAAATGATTGAACTGTGAGGCAAATAAGACAAGAAACAATACAAATCACGTTAATTAACAGTTTCATACCATTACAGTGGATGAACCCTGAGTTAATGGATACCAGGGGTGTGTTCACTCTGTGAAACAAGGTCAAAGTCGGTTCTGAGGACTTATTAAAAATGATGTGAACCCTGTCTCCCCGCCGCTTGATTTACGAGCTCCTCCTTTGGTCCCGAAATAATTAATGGAATGTAGAATGTGTGACTGCAATGGCATGGACCCAGACCTACTACTGGGAGCTCCCCCCTGCTTCCCCCCCCCCCCCCCCCCCCCGTCTGTTTCTCTCTCTCACACACACACACACACACACACACACACACACACACACGCACACTACTCTTACCTTGTTGCTATGTTGGTCTCCTATGGGAACAGCAGTGATTGACGATCTACTCCCCCGCTAACGTGACAAACAGAGAGCTAATTGAGATGATGTCTGTGTGGTTAGTCTTCTGGCTCCGACTCGCTTTCTCTCTTCGTACAGTATCTCCCTCTCCCTCTCCCTCTGCCTCTCCCTCTCCCTCTCCCTCTGCCTCTCCCTCTCCCTCTCCCTCTCCCTCTGCCTCTCCCTCTGCCTCTCCCTCTCCCTCTCCCTCTCCCTCTCCCTCTCCCTCGTCCTCACCCTCTCTCTGGCAAAGACACACTTTGACATTCCAATGTGGTTATGACAGTGTATTGAAAATACAATACAAAACAGTGCTTGTTATGAAACGTTGCCTCCTGCATTTCACTGGTTTGTATGATCTTGGCAATCTCAGCTGCTCCGTTTGTGTGTGTGTGTGTGTGTGTGTGTGTGTGTGTGTGTGTGTGTCTGTCTGTTTGTCTGTGGGTGTTGCTGTTGGGTGGCTCATTATGCAGACAGGCCATCTGTTGCTTTGCTCTGGCTGGCTGGGATCCATGGCGATTCAGGGGTTGACTGTCTTTACATTTCATTAGCTGTCCATTTCCCTGGCTAAGGCATTAAGGCATTAACACACACACACACACACACACACACACACACAAACACACACACACACAGAGCTGAGATACATACCCTGGAACACATTCAGACCATGTAGGGTCCTCCCTATCAGACGGCAGGGTTTTCAGATAAATGACCCACAATATTTTAATTTACCGGACATCCATATGCATTGGGTGCATAACCCATTAGGGCATCCACCCATGGTGCTCAGAATGACAAAAATCACATTTGGATTATGGTAATTCATCAAAACAGAATATAAATGACTCTGTAAAGTCAAAATAAAATAAAGTCAAACGGTGTTCTTTGACCAACACATGTTTGAATGAAAAGCAAAGCTTTGCAGCCTGGCCATTGCGTCTTCATGCTTGGCCCCGACAAACAGCTCTGGTGCATTGTCAGTACAGGTTATTATAGAGAGAGAGAGCAGCATTGGCTAATGGGAGATGGAAATGGAGTAGTGTGAACATTGCCTATTTGTCCCGATTCCCACAATGACAGAAGATGTCCCGCATTATAAAATCACACGTTTCAAAAACCATCACGTCATAATATTCATGTCACAATAGTTCACAATAGTCATGTTCATTATGCCCCATTCAATTGCCTCTTCAAGCATCGGAGCCAGGGCTCAAAAGTCACTTTTTCACTTGGTAGCACCAGTGCTCCCAAATCCAGAACATTTAGGAGCACCAACAAAACAGTTGAAACAAAACTACAGATAGGTGCAGTAGATGTTCAGGCCTACTACTGCTCCATATGAGAGGTGAGGAACATGAATGACAGCTGATCACAGAAGCAAAGTGGATAGAATCCAATTCTAATTGTCTGATAATGACACAATCTAATGTTGTGCTCATTGGTGTAGTAAAAGTGGTATTTCACTTAGTGTAGTAAAAAAGATGTACACAACGCAAGCTCACTATCAGCTAGCAACAAACCATGTGTGGCACCCAAAGGGCACAAGAGGGAAAGTAGCTAGACTAGTGACCCATTCAATCTCTTGTTGGCGAACCAAACTAGAGGGAACTTCGCTCTGTAAGAAAATCTGAATCAGCAGGATTGCTTGTGAGGGAAGAAATAAGCAACCTAACGCCCCGGGGAAAGCTGTTAACTTTCCAATGGAACAGCTTGTGAATAAGCGAGTGAAGAGTGAAAAGAATTAAATGGGCAAGTTGCACTAGCCTTTATACTGTAGGCTGGGCTGTGGCAGGGGTCAGCCATGCAAAGCGGCCTGTTCCCGAGACGGGCGTTTGATTGCAGAAATGCCATAGCAGTAGAACAAACAATTTGTCTGGGTTTCTGCTGTCTCTCTGTCAGTCTAAAGCGTTTACAAACATATCCTTTCCTCCCTACAGTACATACTGTAACCAATACCGAAGCTTAAGTTTGCTTCAGTTCAAGACATTTCACAAGGAGGCCATTCAAGCCAACAGAGAAGAAGGCATTTACTGTCGTGCCGGTATGTCATTTCCTGATAATGGTTACTGTTGATTGTTAGCAGATGAAGATAGCATGACCCCGTCCACACTGATAGTTTTTCTTTCTCCTGGACAATTTGGCCGACAACTATTTTATTTATTGGCTTTTAATGATTTTTTACCGGTCAAACGCCGGCAGTTGCCGGCTAACGGAAACCGTGACAGAAGGACACACGTTCTGACGGCTATACCCAGGGTGGGTGCTCGCAAAGCCAGACAGGCACGTATTCAAGCCTGCCCTATGGGGCAGATTGTCAGACAGAAACATGTAAATCATTTTTCTGCAATGTCGGGTTCCCTCTCCATAGACAGCCGTAGAAGACATGTCACAATCACAAACAATGTCAGAGTGCTTTCCACCACACTTCCATCGTCCTTGCTTTCTTTACTCCTATTCTTCCATAGTCATTATCTTCATCCCTTTTCTCCATCCTTTTCCTTTTTCACTTTTTTACCAATTCAGCACTTAAAAATCACATTTAGAGATTCAAACATTGTTAGAGCTTTCAGGACTGGTCTTTGTCATCCCCACAGTGATAGACATTGTCCCCTTGTAACTGACGCCACCAGTGGACGAGCAGACCTGCAGGCAGGCAAACATAAGACAGCTAGAGACAAGCCAGGCCCATATTATGTACTCTAATTCAAACAAGTATACATTTTGACAGCCACTCCTCTGCAGTATCCATTATTTCAATCAGACAGCTGCAGCCTGGTCCAGTTCCCTGGCTCACCCAAAGATAAATAAAGCACCAGACAATAGAGTCAGTCTCTCTGGACTTGGAACAAACCTTGCTCTAGGCAAAGCTCCAATAATATCGGACAATCGCTCAAATGGGGAATTAGAGTCTGAGGCAGATTGTGAATTGTGCATTTACTTTAGCCAGAGTGGACAGATCAATGGTGCAGATTTCATTGGCAAAGGTGCTGTAGGTTTGTGTTAGAGAAAGAGAGCTTGCGAGAGAGAGAGAGAGAGAGAGGGGGGGGGGGGGGGGCAACGTAACTTTACATTAAGTTGCCCCTATACCTGTGTAGCAGCTCTGTAATTACTATATTACCAACATAACTGATTTGTAATTGCGTAGTAAGTTTAAC